>NC_062215.1:53633410-53992084 GCF_902686445.1 Sciurus carolinensis | reverse complement strand
AAGAGGCCAGAAGATTCAACAGCGATATTCTCTTAAGGACACGGAGAGTTTGGTTTAGCTCTTAATTCAGGAGAGGAGCAATGGACAAGATAACCACTTCATGTCTTTTCCAGGCTGCTGAATCCTGGAAAAGTGGACACAGTGGCCTTGTAAAGGCTGGAGTGTCCAATTACTAGTTTTCTCAAAAGTGAGGACAACACCAGAGACTTTGAAGGCTGGAGAGAAAACGTCACTGTCAAATCTACCCCATCCCACACTTTCACCATTAGTACTTTTCAAAATTTATTTTATTTTTTTTAGTTACAGAAGTTAATGAACTTCAAATAACATCAGCATAAATGGGATAAAATTCGATAGTCCTCCATTTCCCAGTGCCTTCCAATTCTATTCTCCTCCATAGAGGGAACCACCAGCTACAATTGGAGGTTATTCACCAGGATGCTCCTGAACTCATTCAGATGTCACATCACCATCACTTTCCAAATTTAGCTAGATTATCTAAATATCTTTTCATGTCAACAATAAAGTTCTTTTTATAAATAAAAATGTTTTTTATTTAAATTTATTACATGAAACACAAATTATTCATATTTGCATAACAGAGGTAGAAATCATTGACTTTAGAACAAGAATTAAAAATAAACACTTGTGCTTAACTTGTGATCATTAATTTATTTTCACTATCCCACCTCCATAATTTGGATGCTATAAGATCTCCCACTCTGGTGCTCTGTGCTCAGCTTTTGCCAATTAAATGCTGTTTTTCTGGTTGTTTGCAAGGAGACACTTCTTCAGTTTTAGCTTCAGGTAGTTTTTCTTAATTTTAAGGAGAACTGATAAAGCAGTTTATACAGTCAGCAAAACTTCTCCCTGTTATGTCAAATATATATCATTTTGCTGCAACAGAAGAAAACTTCTTTTGTAAAATTTCCCTTTATATTTTTATATCATCCTAATACTGGATCTTTTAAGGTGATTTGGAAACATCTAGCAGTTTTACTGACTTTTAACAGAAGATAAGTTTCTTCTCATAGGTCATGCTTCCTAGTATCAGTAAATCTCCAAGTCTGCTGAAACATGGGCCATCTATCTACCTGAATCACTGTTGAGTGTTTCAAGGACATGCTGTAATATAAGACTTGGAAGGTCCTTAAGGATCTTGTGACCTAGTTGGAGAGAACAAAATAAGCTTCAAGAAATACAGAAATGACTTTGACAGTGACTTCCTGTGTGAGCCAGAGGGAAGATTAAGAACAGTGACTCCAAGCAAAGGGACACATGAGTCACTGGAGAAAGACTGTGATTGGGAGATTTAAAAAAATGATTTGGAGAAGCCAGAAAGAAAAGATAGAGGGTTTCACCACACCTAAGGTAATGAAACATTTTCATGGTTTTGGAGTTGAGTCTTGAGAATCAACTCATACACTGGCATGTACTTATATCAGCAACTTAGGTACTCTTTTAATCTCTTTTAGCCGTTATCCTCAATCTAAGTCTACCCTAACCCATTAGATCCAAACCCTGAAGATTTCCCCTCTCCATACCCAGGTTTTCAGCATAAGCAAGTTATGTGGGTGCTCAAGAAATGAGGGATATTTTGATAGTCTTGTCTCCCTTATGCCAGGGGCTTCTTTCCCATCAACACTCTGTTCAAGGTACCCTGCACATCAGGGTTCCGGAGGCTGTAGATGACTGGGTTCAGCATGGGACTGAGGATAGTATTGAGGATGCCAGTACCCTTGCCCTTATCTGAGGCTGAGACTGAACCAAGGCGCATGTAACTGAAGTAGTCAGTTCCATAAAAGATACAGTCCACAGTGAGGTGGGAGCTACATGTGGAGAATGCCTTCTTCCTCCCCTCAGCTGAGCAGATCCGTAGTACTTCAGCAGCAACATTGGCATAGAACACTGAGATAAGAATCATGGGAATCACCCCCATAAAGGTGGCTCCCACAAACATTAGCTGCCCATTGAGGTGGATGCTGGAGCAGGAGAGCTGGAAAAGGGGAGGGAGGTCACAGTAGAAGTGGTTGACCACATTAGGATCACAGAATTCAAGCACAGACACAGCCACTGTGTGAGTCAGAGCATTAATTAAGGAGATGGTGTAGCAGATGCCCACCAAGGCAACCTGGGCTTCACGACTCATGTGGGTGCTGTGGGTAAGGGGACAGCAGATGGCCAGGTAGCAGTCATAGACCATGGCTATCAAGAGGTGACAGAATGTGGAAAAAGAAGAGTTGTGAAATGCAGGCAGCATATGGAACTCTGCACTGGGGGGTCAAGAGACACACCAGCATTGGAGGAACAGTGACAGTGATGTACCCAATGTCCAGCAGAGACAGGTTCCCCAGGAAGTAGTACATGGGGTGTGGAGTTTGGGCTCCACAAAGATGGCAGCCAGAATGCTACAGTTGCTCCCAACTGACTACATAGGCAAGGAAAAAATGACAAAAAGAATGGGTTACAGTTCTCTATTTCCTGTCAGTCCATGAAGGATGAACTCAGTGACAGTTGTCCTATTCTGCCAGGCACGAGGCTCCATAGGGCACTGCTGAGAGCTCTACTGAGGGAAGGAGACTCAGACCTGCCAAGGATGGAGAATGACACACTGTAGGCACATATTCTAAGTCTACTAGATGGTGGAGTGCTGTGGTTAGAACATCTAATATCAGAATGGATACCAGCCTAGACTGTGGCCAGGTTCCCAAAGATTCCACTATGCCAGACATTAGCCATATAGTTACTGGTTCTGAGAGACATCCAGGGAATCCTAGGGAAGGGCCTGGGGCAGAAGGAACTATTCCAGGGACACTGGAGAGTGGCTATTTATCAACAGACTGTAGAAAACTTCAATATCTTAACAGGTATTGAGACCATATCAATGTACAGTGATTGAATGGCACCTATGACTAACTTAACAAATTAATAAATAAATGAAGTTCTAGAAAGTACACACTATAGGAAGAATAGCAACATAAAGTAGAAGGGAAGGAGAAAGGACCCCATGATATCAAGAAACATGGAAAAGATTAAAAGAGGAGCAAGAAGCAGACAAGAGAATTTAGGAAAATATGAACATTTTAAAGCGAGTGCTCTGAGCACTTCAATTTTTAAATTCTCATAAAACTTTATGGAGCTACCACTAGGATTTCTATGTAATCAGGACACCAAGATTTAGCGTCATCAAACTCTCAACAGAACTATGTCTCAAGCCTGAAACTATCTTACTTGTAGCCTATACTTTAATGCTATATTTCTTGCACATGTGTTTTGAGGATTTATGAATGACATTGTGTATAATAGAGAAAATAATGGAATTTCTGAAGTTTTAAGTATTAGGATGTCTACAAATATTCAAGGAAGTCAAAGTCCTGTTCTTTCATCCAATTATTCAATAATTATTTATCAAATGTCATAGTATTCTGGATAAATTTTGATGATAAAACTAGAAAGCTGGACATGAGTGTGGAGAAAGAGAAAGTGAAAAGATTATTTTAAGGTTCATGAACTGAGAACCTGGAAAGATGAGTTGATAATAAAGCCACCAGGAAAATAGATGGCTTTGTACTTGCATGTCAGAGAAGAGGGATCTAGAGTTTTTCAAGGAGGAAAGGGAAGAATTGACATCCCAGGGAGGAATTGAAATCCCAGAGAACATTCGGGTAACTTCCAGCCCATCACATGTGTCCGGGTACCTGGACAATTGAGGAGTAAACCCAGGTGTGACTGGGGAAGAGTCTTCAAGGCCTCTTTCTTCTGGATTCTTGCATATGTGGGGCCACCCTGGCTCTGTTGCTAGCTAGTAATTTTTTTTTTATTTTAAACAAATGGGATACATGTTGTTTCTCTGATTGTACATGGAGTAAAGGCATACCATTTGTGAAATCATAAATTTACAAAGGGTAATGTTGGTTGATTCATTCTGTTATTTTTTCCCTTCCTCTCACCCCTCCCACCCCTCTTTTCCCTCTATACAGTCCTTCATTCCACCATTCTTGCCCCCCTCCCTAACCCTAACCCTAACCTAAACCCTCCCACCCCCCATTATATATGATCATCCGCTTATCAGCGAGATGATTCATCCTTTGGTTTTTTTGAGACTGGCTTATCTCACTTAGCATCTTATGCTCCAATTTCATCCATTTGCCAGCAAATGACATAATTTTATCATTCTTTATGGCTGAGTAATATTCCATTGTTTATATATATATATATATATATATATATATATATATATATATATATATATCACAGTTTCTTTATCCATTCATCAATTGAAGGACATCTAGGTTGGTTCCAAAATCTGGCTATTGTGAATTGAGCAGCTATGAACATTGATGTGACTGTATCTCTGTAGTATGCTGATTTTAAGTCCTTTGGGTATAGGACAAGTAGTGGGATAGCTGGGTCAAATGGTGGTTCCATTCCAAGCTTTATGAGGAATCTCCACACTGCTTTCCAGATTGGCTGCACTAATTTGCAAACCCACCAGCAATGTATGAGTGTACCTTTTTCTCCACATCCTCTCCAACACCTATTGTTGCCTGTGTTCTTGATAATCACCATTCTAATTGGTGTGAGATGGAATATTAGGGTGTTTTTGATTTGCATTTCCTTATTACTATAGATATTGAACATTTTTTTCTTATATCTGTTGATTGCTTGTAGATCTGTGAAGTGTCTGTTCATTTCCTTAGCCCATTTGTTGATTGGATTATTTGTATTCTTCAATGTAGAGTTTTTTGAGTTCTTTATATATTCTGGAAATTAGTGCTCTATCTGAAGTATGAGTGGCAAAGATTTTCTCCCACTCTGTAGGCTCTCTCTTCACATTACTGACAGTTTCCTTTACTGAGAGAAATATTCTTAGTTTGAATCTCTCCCAGTTATTTATTCTAGCTTTTCTTTCTTGTGCTATGGGAGTCCTGTTAAAGAAGTCTGATCCTAAGCCAACATGTTGAAGATTTGGACCTACATTTTCTTCTATGAGATGAAGGGTCTCTGGTCTGATTCTGAGGTCCTTGATTCATTTTGAGTTGAGTTTTGTGCAGGGTGAGAGATAGGGATTTAATTTCATTCTGTTGCATATGGATTTCCAGTTTTCCCAGCACCATTTGTTGAAGAGGCTATCATTTCTCCATTGCATATTTTTTGCACCTTTGTCTATTATGAGAAAATTGTATTTATTTGGGTTTGTGTCCATGTCCTGTATTCTGTACCATTGATCTACCTGTCTATTTTGGTACCAATACCATGCCATTTTTGTTACTATTGCTTTGTAGTAGAGTTGAAGGTCTGGTATTGCAATACCCCCTGCTTTGCTCTTTCTGCTAAGGATAGCTTTAGGTATTCTGGGTTTCTTATTCTTCCAGATGAATTTCACGATAGCTTGCTCTATTTCTTTGAGGTACGCCATTGGGATTTTAATTGGAATTGCATTGAATTTTTATAGTACTTTTGGTAGTATGGTCATTTTGACAATATTAATTCTGCCTATCCACGAACATGGGAGTTCTTTCCATCTTCTAAGGTTTTCTTTAATTTCTTTCTTTAGTGTTCAGTAGTTCTCATTTTAGAGGTTTCTCACCTCTTTTGTTAGATTAATTCTCAAATATTTTATTTTTTTCAAAGCTATAATGAATGAGGTATTTTTCCTAACTTCTCTTTCTGAGGATTCATCATTTAGGTATAAAAATGCATTGAATTTATGAGCATTGATCTTGTAACCTGCTACTTTACTGAATTCACTTATGAGTTCTAAAAGTTTTCTGGAGGAATTTCCTTGTTCCTCTAAATATATAATAATGTCAGCAGTGAACAGGGTTATTTTGAGTTCTCCTTTTCCTATTCATATCCATTAAATTTTTTGGTTTGTCTAGTTGCTCTGGCTAGAGTTTCAAGGACGATGTTTCATAGTGGAGAAAGAGGGCATCCCTGACTTGTTCCAGGTTTTAGGTGGAATCTTTCGAATTTTTCACCATTTAGAATGATATTGGCCATGGGCTTAACATAGATGACTTTTACAATGTTAAGGAATGTTCCCACTATCCCAATTTTTTAGTGTTTTAAGCATGAAGGGATGTTGCATTTTATCGAATGTTTTTTTCTGCATCTATTGAAATAATCATGCAATTCTTTAAGTCTGTTGATATGATGAATGACATTTATTGATTTCCGGATGTTGAACCAACCTTGCATCTCTGGATGAAACCCACTTCAACATGGTGCACTATCTTTTTAATATATTTTTGTATGTAATTTGTTAAAATTTTGTTGAGAAATTTTGCATCGATGTTCATTAAGGATATTGGTTTGAATTTTTCTTTCCTCGATGTTTCTCTGGTTTAAGTATCAGGGTGATATTGGCTTCATAGAATGAATTTGGGAGGGTTCCCTCCTCTTCTTTTTCATGCAATACTTTGAGGAGTATTGGAATGAGCTCTTCTTTAAAGGTTTTGTAGAACTCGGCTAAGAACCCATCTGGTCCTGGACTTTTCTTTGTTTGTAGGCTTTTGATGACTTCTTCTATTTCATTGCTTGAAATTGATTCATTAAGTTGTGTATGTCCTCCTGGTTCAGTTTAGGTAATTAATATGTCTCTAGAAACCTGTTGATGTCTTTGAGTTTTTCTATTTTGTTGGAGTATACATTTTCAAAATAGCTTCTAATTATGTTTTGTATTTCAACTCGTGTCTGTTCCAAATTTTAGTAATTTGAGTTTTCTCTCTCTCTCTTTGTTAGTGTGGCTAAGGGTTTATCAATTTTGATTATTTTTTCAAAGAACCAACTTTTTATTTTGTCAATTTTTTTGATTATTTCTTTTGTTTCAATTTCATTGATTTCAGCTCTGATTTTAACAATTTCGTGTCTTCTACTACTTTTGGTGTTGGTCTGCTCTTCTTTTTCTAGGGCTTTGAGCTGTAGTGTTAAGTCATTTATTTGTTGATTTCTACTTGTTTTGTTGAATGTGCTCCATGAAATAAATCTTTCTCTAAGTACTGCTTTCATACTGTCCCAGAGGTTTTGATATGAAGTGTCTTTGTTCTCGTTTACTTCTAATAATTTTTTATTCCCCTCCTGATGTCTTCTGTTATCCACTCATCATACAATAGTGTATTATTTAATCTCCAGGTATTGGAGAAGTTTCTGTTTTTTATTCTGTCATTTATTTCTAATTTCAATCCATTATGATCTGATAGAATACAAGGTAGTATATCTATCTTCTTGTATTTGCTAACAGTAGCTTTGTGGCATAAAATATGGTCTATTTTAGAGAAGGATCCATGTGCTGCTGAGAAGAAAGGGTTTTCATTCTTTGTTTGATGGTATATTCCATATACGTCCGTTAAGTCTAAGTTATTGAATGTATTATTGAGATCTAGGTTTCTTTACTCAATTTTTCTTTGGAAGTTCTACCCAGTTGTGAGAGATGTATATTAAAATTGCCTAGTATTATTGTGTTGTGGTCTATTTGATTTCTGGAATTGAGAAGGATTTGATTGACCTACATGGATGAGCCAATGTTCAGGACAGATATTTATGATTGTTTTGTCTTGCTGATTTATGCTTCCCTTAAGCACTATGTAATGTCCATCTTTATCACTTCTGACTAGTTTTGGCTTGAAATCCACATTATCTGAAATGAGGATGGATACTCCAGCTTTTTTTCTGTGTCTGTGTGCATGGTATGTTATTTCCCATCCATTCACCTTTAGTCTGTGGGTATCTCTCTCTATGAGATGAGTCTCGTGCAGACAGCATATGGTTGGATTTTTCTTTTTACTTCAATCTGCCAGTCTATGTCTTTTGATTGATGAGTTTAGGCCACTAACATTCAGGCTTATTATTGTGATATGATTTGTATTCCAAGCCATTTGACTCATTTTTGTTTTTTGACATAATTTGGTTTCTCCTTTATTTGGCTATACCTTCACGCTAGTTCCTCCTGTTGCTGATTTGCATTGTTTCTCATCTCTTCTTCATGAAATATTTTGCTGAGAATGTTCTGTAATGCCCGCTTTCTTTTTGTAAATTCTTTTAGCTTTGTTTATCATGGAAGGATTTTATTTCGTCATCAAATCTGAAAATAAGTTTTGCTGGGTATAAGATGCTTGGTTGGCATCTGTTTTTTTTTCAGGGCTTGGTAAATGTTCCAGGCCCTTCTAGCTTTTAGGGTCTGGATTGAAAAATCTGTTGATATTTTTATGGTTTTCGCCTGAATGTAATTTGATTATTTTCTCTCTTAGCCTTTAAAATTCTGTCTTTATTGTGTATGTTAGGTATTTTCATAAAAATGTGTCTTGGTGTTGGTCTGTTGTAATTTTGTATATTTGGAGTCCTGTAAGCCTCTTGTACCTGGTTTTCCCTTTCATTCTTAGATAGGAAAATTTTCTGATATTATTTCATTGAGTACATTGTTCATTCCTTTGGTTTGTTTCTCTAAGCTTTCCTCAATCCCAATAATTCGTAAATTTTTCCTTTTCATCATATCCCATAATTCTTGTAGATCCTGTTTATGATTTCTTACCATCTTCTCTGTTTGGTCAATTTTGTTTTCAAGATTAAATATTTTGTCTTCGATGTCTGAGGTTCTTTCTTCCAGGTTTTCTATCCTATTGGTTATGCTTTCTGTGGAATTTTTAATTTGGTTCATTGTTTCCTCTATTTCAATTATTTCTGTTTTTTTTTCAGTATCTCTAACTCTTTATTGAAATGATCTTTTGCTTCCTGTATTTGCTCTTTTACCATTTAATTGGTGTGATCATTTAATGCCTGCATTTGCTCTTTCATCTCTTCCTTCAATGCCTGCATTTGCTCTTTCATCTCCTCATTTGCTTCCCTGATTGTTCTACTTATGTACATTCTGAACTCCCTTTCTGACATTTCTTATGCCGTGCTGTCATTGGGTTTTATTGATATAGTATCTAGGTTTGTTTGGGACATTCTCTTCCCTTGTTTTCTCGTATTGGTCATATATCAGTGGGACTCTGAGATATTGCAGATTTCCTGTATTGGCTTATAGTGTCCCTGTAGATTTCCAATATATCACCTCACACCCTTCAGTAGCCTGAAGTCTTGGAGGAACATTATAATGCAGTGCTTCTGAAGAAAGCTGCCCCTATCCTGCTACTGGATCCAGGGCTGGGTGCTGGTCTGCGTGGAAATTCACTCACTGGGTGGTTCTGCTCCTAGAAGCTGGCTATAGGCAGGGCCTGCCCCAACCTGAGGGAGACAGGCTGCTCCAGGAAAGCCTCTTCCTGTCCTGCCTTGGTCCCAGAAGCCACCTGTGGGCTGGGGCCTGCCGCTGGGTCGGGGACTTGGGGTTTTCTCTGTGTGGAAATGCTCCCACTGGGCGGGTCTGCTCCTAGAGGCTGGTTGTGGATGGCTCCTGCCACAGGAGAGAGCAGGGCTGCTTGGGGAAGACTCTCACTGCCCTGCCCTGCTCTGAGAAGCTGCCCCCTGTCCGGGCTTGCCACCTGGCCGAACTTCACCAAGTGGGAGAGACTCATCCTGCAGCTCTATGTTGGTCTGAGTCTCTGAATACCTCCCCTTCTTGAATCCTGAGTTCTGGATCAACAGGAGATGCAGTCACCCTCTAGTCTGCCATCCTGGATCTTCCACTAATAATTTTTTTTCAAGAACACTGTCCCTTTTTCATATATTGAAATTCCAACCCTCGATTCTCAACACCATCTCATCATCCCAACTTCTCAAAGTGGTTTTCTTATGCAGTCCAATCTTTTCTGGAGCTTGCCCTCCTGTGAATCACAGACAATGGTGATCAGACTCATTCCAGTACTCCCCTATGTGGAAAGGGACAAAAAAGCATTAAGTGGAGTAGTTTGTCCAGAGTCATGACAGCCATTCAGAATCAGTAGCACAAAGCACAGAGAATAGATCATGCTAGTAGCATTCTATAGGAGAGCCTCTGCACTTTCAATACCTCCATCCTGTCCTTTTCTACAAAAACTGTTGACTGTCTATTGCCAGGTAGATGAGAAATATCGAGTTCAAAAATATTAAGTTGGCTAAAGTCACATATGTCAGATTATGTTCTGAAATGGCATCTTATGGATTTTCATCCAATTCTTGCTGTGCCAGGGCCCTTTTCATGTTATGAATATTTAGCTTAGGTATGTATGTTCACTTTCTCTTCCCTTCCATGACTCAGAGTGAAAACCTCATCATTATATTTACTACGTCTTCTTGAATCCAGCATCACTTAGTCCTTTATTCTCCTGTAGAACAGGAAGAGATCATCTGAAGCTCATGAGTGATGGGAAGGCTGGAGGACTGGGAAGACCTGTGGGGCACTTACCTTCCTGTGAGTGAGATGTGTAAGGGATCCCATGGAAACCATGCGGGACACGGGAAATCACATAAGGAGTTTATCAAGCAAACAGAATGTCTCCCTTCATTGTAAGAGAGAAAATGAGAGCAAAGGAAAGGAACAAGAAAGGGTGCATGCAAGAAAGAGTTTGAAAGTGAAGAGGAGAAGAAAGTGAGTCAGGAGGAGAGAAAAGTAAGAGAGAAAAGTTGGCAGTTGAATTCCACCGGGCTAACAGGTGACCAACAATGCAGAAGGATACTTGCAAGTTGACTAATGAACCAATAGCTAGCTAGGATGTTCACAGACTGACAGTATTTGGAAGTGGGGAAAATGGCTGCAACGGAAAGGGTGGGGGAGCAGTTTTATACATTACATTCCCCCATTTCTGTTTGTATAAGAAAATCTTTTGTTTTCCAGTTCTTTCTGAAGCCTTCTCTCTCCTTCCTGCCTACGTGATTGGCTGGTTTTGCAGGTGAGATGTAAAAGTCCATTTTCCTTCAGACTTCCAAAGGCAGATGGTTTTCATGGACTTCATTTCCTCAATTTGAATGATCCTCTATTTCTACACTAACTGCCTGTCCCCAATTTTTTCTTCATTCACCCCTCCAATTTTCGGAACTCCTTCACTGCTGTAGGGAAAGGGGGTGATGACCACAATGGCATCTTCGAGCTGGAAGGGGTCAGCATGGGTCAAGCAGTTTGGAGTTCCCTTTTTAGAAATCCATGGTAGAAGGGTCCGTGGTAGAAGTCTGTTGGTGAAGAGCAGGTTGTAAAGGCATCTGGGGATGGGTGCTTCTATGAGAGAAGAACAAAAAGATAAGAGTACTGAAATGAGATTGATACAATATAAATGTTGCAGAATCTGGAACATGCCAATGAATATCATAAAGATGACAGAAGTTAATAATTCCTCACCAGGGGATGGAAGAACTGAGAAGTTGTTCCCATAACAAGGCCTAGCAAAGGCTGGAGAGAATAAGGCCTTTATTTGGGAACTTTAACATTGTCCAGGTTATCAGGAATGTAAACACAACATTTAGTAGAGATCTCTATACTTTTGTTACTAGCAAACGTAGATTAAGACTACCTGTGTCTATAGGCCTTAAACTGACTAAAAATTCTGACTCTGGCAGTTTCTCTTGATAGTTATCAGGCACATTTGCCTAAGAATCTCTTTTTTGTAGCTTTTAGTCTTTATCCTAGTGGACTAAAACAAGTGTACATCTTCAGTTACATTTAACTATTATTTCTCTTAAATGCCCAAGAATGGCTATATTTTGGTTTTAACTGTTTTGCTAGGTGTTTAAGATCAAGCTGGTCAGAATGACCTGTTCCTGTCTGTTAAAGAGTCAGCTGAGTTCCCACAGGGGTCACTCATAGAGAAATTAAGAGCAACTTCTTTGCTCCATTAGTGCCATTGGTTAGGCAGGGTCTCCTCGATGAGCTGGCTTCCCTTGGAAGCATTAGGGGTGTCTCACTTTTTCTATGACCCTCCTATCAGCAGGTGCACTGAGTGGTTTTTCATTCTCTAGTGGCCTCATCAATCTCCTTGATCAGGAGGTTGTGTGACCCACCCAGAGTTGCAAAGCTCCTTAGAGAATTTCTCGTGTTCCCTGGGTTCAGGCTAACTTTGAGGTCAAGACCCAAATATGGACTTTTCTTGACCTCTATATTTAATCTCAATCTCTAAGTTTGATCTTAACCATCAAGAAAGCCAGTCTCACCAGACATAAAGTAAGAGTACTGGGCTTTAACTTCAATGTCTATAACTTTACAGTTATTTACCCCCTTTTATCTAATTGTGGTCAACATTATCTCTAGGTGATGGATTTTCAAGTTAATCTATGGTGTACTTCTGCAAAATATCAGGCAACAGCTAGAGTTTAAAAGGAAATACAAAATGGAATCACCAATGGTAATATATTCAGTTTGTGCAATGCAATAGCTATATTGAATTTTGGCTGAGTTATTCATTATATCCCCTGTTTGAGATCAAAGTAAACTTTACAACAAACAACACACTTTTGAACACAACTTTAAGTGAGTTAAAGTCTGGCTTACTTTGGAGTCATTCTGACGTGCAGCAGGGTTGTGAGTCAGAGCCTTATCTCAGGTAAGGCAAGGATTTCACAGATCTTAGGTAAAATGTTCTAACCCTGAAGCTAGTTTTTCCTCTTTTCCCATGACTTCCATGACGAAATTCTCAAGTTCAGTGAAGGGTAAAGGAGTATTAGAAAATAAAGGTTTATAAACACAGATTTTGAAGATTAAGCTGAGATCAGATGAAGCTCTCTTCTCTGATGGAAATGCAGATCTAAAGAAGTATGTCAGCAATCTTTATATATTTATGTAAACATTATTCTTTGTTTTCAGGAAAGTTACAGAGACTAGGACACTAATGTAACTTTTTTCAGAGCTGCAAATTATAATGTTAGGAGCTATGTGTAGCTCTCAAGGAAGTCCAATGTCTAAAGTTACTGTAAGGTGGGCAGGAACCACAGAAGGGAGTTGATGAAACACTGGTTATCTAGCAAAAGAATTCCTTCCTGCCCAAGAGCTGTGTGTCTGAGATCAATGTCAGAGCTCATAGGACTCCTGTATAGAGCCTCCCAAGGGAGGTTACTGCCACGGCAGTTAGGCATCTTGTTCCCCTGCACAGGAACTCTCCCAGGCACCAGGCATGCCACAGTCATGAGGTCAGAGGCCCCAATATCAATCACTGTTGTCCCACTTTTGCTAGTGCGCATTACACTCTTTCTTAAATGTCATTTTAAGAAGTTTACATATATTGACTCCTGAGTCTATATGAACATTAGTTAACACAATTTAACATTATATCTAAAACATGAATCAAAGAAAGGCTGAGAGAGCTTTTAACTTTCCTTTCATGTGGCAAAGAGGCAAAATGTTTTCATGTTTCACGATATTACCCTTTAAACAAATCAGGCTCTCACTAATTTTTAGAAATACATTTACATTTAAATTTCTTTTAACTCAGTGTAACAAATTTTACATATACCCTAATGATGACAAGTCCTATAACAGAACATTAAATGATGAGTTTAAAATTACCATTACAGACAAGTTTAATTTAAATAGCAGCTTGATAAATTTTCTACTTTAAAGGATTGTACACCTGGAAAACATGAACACATTAATATACAAATAATAATGTTTTGATGTATGTCACTCCATGTAATAACTTCATAAACTAATCAGATGTCTCTAACAAACTCATTTGAGTAATCCCATATATGCCTACTCTAATTCACTCATCTTATTGTAAAAAAAACAAGATATCAGACAAGTGTACCAACAGTATTTGCCATTTCTTTTCTGTGGAAGAAAAATCCTAGAAAAATTGATGTTAGACATTTTGTAAACATCAACATTTAATGAGTTTGACCACCTAGAGACTTGTGAGTTAATTTTAAAGACATTTTGCTTCTATTAATTTACAAAATTTATATTGAAACTTTTAAATCATGTGAATTAAAATTATTTGTGTCTATTTTTAAAATTTTAATTTTATGCATCCTTATATTTAACACAAAAGTAAAGCCTTGTAATGTTTATCTCCATTGCAATGTAACAGATATTCAAAAATAACTCTAGAGTTGGATAAAAAAGAACTGATCAGAAATCATTAACCTAGGTATGTAGGATCAAAATTGTGAGCTCAAAAATATAGCATTTAAGAAAAACTAAAGTCCTAGAAGAAAAATGACAATGGCCATTAATTAAAGCATGAGAAAAGAGAAGGAGAGAAGAGGTAAAAGGAACTGAAAAAGTATTCTGAGTTGCAGTCCAGGAGAAATTTAAAATGGACACTTTTTTCCTTGGGTTTGAGACTGGTTTCCCACTGAGCATTCTGGTTTCCTCCATTTTCATTTCGATGTAAGCCTTGACTGAGATCTGGATCTGAAAGGGGCTAAAATGTTCTAGCAGAAACTTGATGCCTAGGGCATTTTAACCCTTTTTCCTGGTTAGTAATCAATTCAGGTTTGGATGCAGAAAATTGTCAAACAATTATCTCCCACTACTTGTGTGGAATGGGGCTGCTTATATCATACTTCTTACTGGGACATACCACTGATTTTGGGGCTGGTTTCTCCCTCCACACTGGCGTATGTGGGACCTTGTGGCAGGAGGACTAAGTGGGCTGGGTCGGGGAATGGAAGCAGAAACAGCTGAGTCGAAGTTGGAGGACGAGGAGGGATTAAGAGGGGGAGAAGAAGGAGTCTTTCATGTTTCCAGGAAGAGCACAGAAGCGCAAGAAAGAAGAGACTTGAAGATAAGGAATCCCTTTCCACTTGCCTGCTCGCTCATGGAAGCTGTGTGCCATTACGCAAAGGAATTTTGATGGCTTTAAGCTGGGGGTCAGGCGAAGGGTTCCCAGGGTTGAATCTCCCAGATTGGAGGACCCAGATCCCATGGTGGAGACTGATACAGCCGAGTCTATGGCCAGGGCGTACACAGCCATTTTGGATTGATTATCTAAAGGGTACTGTGGCCAAACATAAACTGGGAGTTAGGGAAGGGGTTGAATCTGCTGGAATGGAGGACCTAGATCCCATGGTGGATGCTGATACAGCTGAGTCTGTGCCCCAGTGTCCCGAGGCCACAGAGTAGTCAACTGGAGACGAGAAGGCAGCACATAGATGGTGTCATCACACAAACATCAATGTGGGGCCAGGCAAAAGCTGAGAAGAGTTGAGACCTGATATCAGGGTTTTCGAGTACGAGTGCACAAGTGTGAGATGAGCCTCAACGCAGAGAGAGAATCTCCACCACAAAATCAGGAATACACCCGGCAGATAAGACAGACTATAGGGACCAGCCATAACTAGCTATAGGGACCAGCCATAATCAGCTGGGGGTACCCCCACCCCTCAGCTGCCTCGAGGGTCCTGGATAAATTGACCTAGGGGAACTGGCCTAGAGGACTCACCAATCTGAAGTTCGGTGATGAATGCAGAGCAGAGCATCCAGGCAGAATGGAAGGTGAGCCTGTGTCTGGGGGGCACTGGGGCTCAGATGGGGTTCCACTTGCTTAAGAGACAGTGGAAGGACCCATCCCGAGTCACAGCACCAATGTAAGGGATCCCACGGAAACCACGCCAGACATGGGAAATCACATAAGGGAGTTTATCAAGCAATCAGAGTGTCTCCCTGCAGGGTAAGAGAGAAAATGAGAGGAAAAGAAAGGGAACTAGAAAGGGCGCACGCAAGAAAGAGTGTGAAAGCGAGGAGGAGAAAGAAAGTAAGTAAGGGGGAGAGAAAAGTAAGAGAGAAAAGATGGTGGTTGAATTCTGCTGGGCTAACAGGGAACCAATAATGGAGAATGATACTTGCAAGCTGACTGATGAACCAATAGCTAGCTAGGAAGTTCACAGACTGACAGAAGTTAGGAGGCGGGGAAAATGATTGCAACGGAAAGGGTGGGGGAGCAGCTTTATACATTACAAGATGGAACCCTGGGTGGTGTTTCTCAGGGGCAGTGAGTGCCAAGCTGATCCATGATGACCTGTCTCGGAAAGGCTTATAAAGGGAATGACACAGACCCAGAGAATCTGTCACCATATTCTCTCTACTTAGGAGCTCAATAGCATTGAGAGACTCTAACACCAAACTTCCCCAGAGGCTGCACAAGAAGCCAGAGGCAGACAAACAACCTTAGTCCTTGAGGATTTCTCTAATCTGCCTAGTATTTTGGACTCTTAAAGAAACATTACTTCAGCCTCCTAATGTTTCCAAAAAGGAGGAAAGCTATAGTCACCAGATTGCAGATCTGGAAAAGTGCAATCCAAAGAGCTCTGATGACTTGCCAAGTCCAGTGGGAGGGTTCATGTTTGGAGTTCATGCTGAGCCCCAGATAATAACTGATTTGGGTAGATTTTTTCTCATTCATTTTTCACATTTTTAAAGGTGTAGTTTTCAAAGCTGATTTAATTAAGGTATAAACTTAATTGTAAAGTTTTATGGGTTTGAGAAAATATCCAGTGTTAGATATAGTACCTCTATCAATATGCAGAACATTTCATTGATTCCTTTCAGTTCCCTGGTGGCCCTTTGCCCTCAGTCATACCTTAGCCTGTGGAAACCTCTCATCTCACTTCTGTCCCTATAGATTTGCCTTTCTTGGAGTGTGGCTGTTAAAATTTGGATCTGGATTATCCCCAAAAGGCATGTGTTTGAAGACTTGGCCCCCAGTGCAGGGATGTTCAGAGGTGTGGCTTTTGGGGGTGACTGGTTCGTGGGAACTCCAACCTCATCAATGTATTAAACTTTTGATATCACTACTGGGAGGTGGTGGACATGTTAGGACGTGGAGGCCTGTTGGAAAAAACAGGTCACCAGGGATGTGCCTTTCATTTCTTCAAATCCCTTTTTTTTTTTTTTAGAATTCAATTAAATATTTATTGAATGAATGCAGAATAAATGAACTAAAGGATATTTTTACCTAAAGATATAATAGACAACTTCAAATATTTGGAGGGCTGTCACATACAGAATGAAGACTTGTTCAGCACTTCTTCAAAAGGCAGAACTTGAACCTCAGGGTAAGTATAAGCAACCAACTGAATGCAGATTTGGGCCAAGTGCATCAGTCATCACCACACTTCCTTGCCTCACAAGGCACTGTGCACTTCCCCTTCCCCTTCTGAAAGAAGACAAGCAAACTCAATACTCTGGAACGTCACATTTGCATGACAGGCACTCCACTGATAGCAATGAATGTATTCATGCTATTGGAGAAAAAGTAACACTAACAAACTGGTTTACTCAGAGAATGGTCTATTTGTTCCTTAGCTATATTTCTGTACCTGTTAGTGAATCTCCAGAGGTGGGGAGAAAAGAACATTTTCTCCAAAGATGGTGAATCACAATCCCTGCAATTCTAGTTCTGCCCTGGGTCCCATCCTGCTCCAACCCAGGCACATCCCTGTGGCTTTCCACCCCTGGTGCATAAGGAGGTGAGCACCAGGTGGGGAGGGCAGCTGACCATTCTGCTCTACCCCAAGCAGTGGGTCTCAAGTTACAAATCCCCAGGAAATAAAAACTAACCACATAATACTGATGGGTTCCAACCATATTGTTAAATATTATAAAATGAGAATTGCTTTAACAACTATTTAGCATAATGTTTAAGGACAAAATATATATAATATTTTTATATTATATATGGATTTTATCACATACTCAGTGAGGAATGCTGACGTGCTTATAATCCATCCAGTAAATTTACAATAAAAATTGTATGTTTCTCTATTTGTCAGTGTACAGCATTCTGAAGTGGATGTTGAATTCAGAATGGTGCATCAGTTTTCAAGAAATGCCATGTAATAGGTCAGTCTGGCTAACTGCTGTTCACTGGGGATTGATGGAACTGTGCTAGGCTATGATAAAGAAATAAACCTGTTTAAGGAAACACCCAGGGACCCTGCAACTGGCTTTCTGGGTAGAAACATTCTGATGGTGGAGTTGGCTTGCCATCCTTGTTCTGGTATACCTTTCACAGCCTCTTCTACAAAGTCCAACAAAGTCCAACAAAGACTGCAAAGTCATCAGTGATTATTGAGGTGTATGCTTGAGAGATCAGAGTGAAGGTGCATCTCCTTGTGGCATCTCTAAGTGCATCCATAATTGACTGCAACTTCTCAGACAACTGATGGGCACTGATGGTTATATAGATCCCAGAGAAATCTCGCTTCCAGATTCTCTGTCCTACTGATCTAATTCCCCCAAGTTCAGAATTTGCAGATTTTATGGCAGGTCATATCGTTTTCCAGATGGAGAGACTATTTTCCTGAGGCCAAAGTTCCAGGAAAGAATCCACAAGTTGGCAGATGACTGCATGTTGATAGTTGGGGGTACACAAGATCCCAGAGGATGAAAGGGAATCTTTAGGAGAAGGGGTAGACATGGTCCCCATAACCTGCATCCTAACAACCTCCACATATGCATGTCATCATACAGTCATCCTTGGTAACCTGAGAATTTGGCTCCAGGACTACTTGGATAACAAAACCTGCAGATCCTCAATTCCCATAGATGAAGTAGAATAGTTTTTGCATGTAATCTATGCACATTCTCCCACATACTTTAAATCATGTCTAGATTATGTACATAACCAATACAATGTAAAAGTTATGTAAATAATTGTAATACTATATCATTTAGTTGTAACACTGTATCATTTAGATAATAATTACAAGAAAAAATTCTGTACATGTTCAGTACAGATGCAGTTCTTTTCTAAATACTTTTTATGCATGATGAGTTGACTCCATGGATATGGATCTCACAGAGACAGAGGACTAACTGTGAGTGATGGCAGCAGTGAGTTGATTACTATGGTCTAGATTACTAAAAGTGTAACTTGTGAAGCCATGAGTCTTCACCTGAACTCTTCATAAAAAGGTAGAAATGCAATGACAAATAATCAAACTGCATGAAGACACATCATTGAAGATACTTCCAGCTCTAAAATTGGTGATTGACAGCATTTTAGATTTTCTAAATATTGAGATCATTTTGCATTTCTCCATATGGAACCTGGGAAATGTGGGGTCCAAAGTTCTGACATACTACTATATAAGAAGACTATAAAACAAGTTTTAAAAAGAGTGAGTGTTTTGAGGTTTAAGCTCCCAGTGGACACACAGTAAATTTACCTTGCTGGATACCCAGCTGACCTCTCCCAGATAGAGTCTTGAATCAGCAGAGAATCAGACCCCAAATTCCACAAAGCTTCCACTTAACTATTTCCTATTCTTTCTTCTGAATCTAATTACTCATCATCTAATGCATGTAGTACCATGGGCCTAATGACTAGATAAAGACACATTACAGAGCCCTGAATGGTGATCAAATGTGGGGGCTATTTCTTAGCCCCAAAGTGGTCACCTCAACCAAATACCTGATGACCCACCTTGACCTCTGCCTGAGGGGTAGATATTTAATTCACTCACCTGGAGCTTAATTCATATAGAAGTGGCTTGAGTCAAAGATCCCCCATGACCAAAGGCATGAGCAAAAGACACATTCTCATTAATAGTGTCCTCAGGTCCATAATGGTCAACTGCCATCTATAGGTCTGGCCTTTCTGCATGGACATGTTCTTATCATTACCTCCAATTCCAAAGATGAGCTGTCCTTTGTCCACCCCATCTTCCCTTCATTGAAGTATTTTAGTTACAGGCCTTTCATCCTCCCAGATAGTGTGACTCAAAAACTTAGTCTTCGCTGACTCTGTGTCCCTCTGCCCTCTCACAGTCAAATACACAAGTCCCACTGGAACTTCTGCAGGGAAAGGGGAAGTCATTCCAGAGTCCAGAGGGAGAACTTCATTTTCATGGAAATCTAGTTGTGAGTGTGCAGTGTGCAGTCTGGGAAGGCACTCACCCAGTTAAGAAGAATTAACAGGCTCTTCATGGGCAAAGAAAAGGGACAGTCATGCTGGGCCAGTGGACTCCCCAGGAGAGCTTATAAAAGAGATAAACAAAAAGACAAACAACTTGACTGACATTATTTTCACGTTGGGATTTTCTCCTCCACATTTTTACCCCTTGGGGTCTTCAGAAATTAGAGTCAGGTAAACATCTGCCTTTGCCAAACAGATAATGATCTCCAGGACCTTTAAATTGTTTTGAACTTTCTAAGTGTTTCCAAGTACAACTTTCCTGAATACAGAAAAAATTCATTCAATTTTTTTACATATGTATTTCTGAGCACTTATGAAAAATCAGCTATCATATCCCAGCATTTTATAGAGTTAAAATGAGTCTTAAAAATCTTACAATCTAGGAAGTGATGCAGTGTTGGAAACAGAAATGAGACTTAGGGT
Source organism: Sciurus carolinensis (assembly GCF_902686445.1). Taxonomy (NCBI): domain Eukaryota; kingdom Metazoa; phylum Chordata; class Mammalia; order Rodentia; family Sciuridae; genus Sciurus; species Sciurus carolinensis. The sequence goes on along the minus strand of NC_062215.1, from coordinate 53,971,901 downwards.
TTCTGATATAGTTCAGATTGGCATTTTAGAAAATAAGGTGACTCGAAACTGTAGCTTTGACTGCAACATGGGGAGAAGAGGAAGGTGGAATCTGGGGTGAAATGTGCTTCTAGTTCATACCTGGAGTACTGTCCTTGCTTACATGTCTCAATGTCATCTACCTTCACATTACCATTTTCAAATTTATTTTTTCTTCTAGTCTCAAACAAATGTCTTCCCTTTTTCTCTACTCTCAAAGTACAATATGGACTCTGTATCATCTGATTCTAGATGTTTTCCATCCTCATGTGTCCAACACTATAAGAGCAGATAAAGGTTTAGAGCATCTTCTAGAACAGGACCAACTTACACTTATTAATTCCTAAAAGAGACTTTAGGCAGAAAATATGATTTTTTAACAACTCCTTGTTCATTACTAAAGATCTCCCTCTAGCTTAAGGTTGTCATGGGACAAGAGGAGTTAATAGGAAATTAGAATGAGTTCAGAATTTTGTTGACAGTTACCTGTAGATGAGGACCTCTAGGTTACAGAACCCAAATAGAACACATCATATTTCCTTCCAGTGGCTCAACAAAGGCTTTGTTTGCTTCCTAGAAGTTTCCATTCCTCCCACACTGTTAACTCAGGAAACTCCATCCAGGAAGATCAATTACAGGTCTTTGTCTTTTAGGAAACCCTCCATAAGGTCTGGGTTTTGGGACAGGTGACCTTGTTTATACTGTCATAAAAATCTGAAGGCTAATGCATTCTGGTGACCCTCATTTATCTCCAACCCACACACTACTATCTTGGCTCTAATAACTGTGTGTGGATATTTCTATCTGAAGAACCCACAGGGACCTCAAGAAGTGCAAGTAAAAGTGTATCATATCTCCTTTCGTATAAAATGTATATGCATGCATGCGCACACATACAAACTAATAGAACCACATAACTTGTGGTAAAAAAGTTACAAACAAAAATGTAGCAGAACACAGTGATCCCCTGTACCTCTCCATCCCATATAGATGGAGGTCCAGTATGAGCATCATTAGCCTGAACACACAGACAAGTTTTTCAGTAGAGAGGCGCTCCATCTCCACAAACATCATTCATATTTATAAGAACTGGAAAGCAGGAGTGGAAGCATGTAGGCAGCTATCCTCCTGGATGAGAATATAATCTTGTTAAAACAGGGGAGCCTACAGGGAACTCAGATGCCATTAGTACATTCTTCCATTGAGTTGCTGAATAAACTTCTTACTAAGCTGCTAAAAGTGAAGAAGAACTCTCTAACCTTCAAACAGATACTACCCCTTACCTCTCTTAATGGACACGGGAATGTGCCATTCATTTGTTGAGCAACAAATGATTGAGTCAGGCAATGTGTTAGTAAAGACATGACCAAACCCAGACATGGTCCCAGCACACAAGGAGCTTATTGCCCTATGAAGAAGTCAGGTGTTAACCAGTTATCTTCTGATCATTGTGTCTCTGGATGCCATGAGTGTTTGCACAAGTACACTCACATTTCAGAAGTTTATTTTGATTATGAAATCACAAGGTATTGTTTAAATTTTATTTTCTGCTTTCTTATAAAAAATTTATATTTGAGCATCATTTAATGAGTACATCCTGAGAAATTACTACCCTCTAATTTGTGAAACGGTTTTGTGTCATCCACTAATAGTCGATATTCAAAAGATTAGATTCCTGTTACTGTGTGACACAAGTAAAAATGATTTAATTGCTTATATTTTATGTAAGAGAAAGAAGAACATGTATTCTTCATATTCCCTACTTATAGTCTTCATATTCTTTTTCTGTAACTTTGTTTCAAGGGAGCTTTGAATGGTGACTTGACTTTTTATTTCATTGGTACTTTTTAGTTATACATGAGTGCAGAATTCATTTTGATATAATTATACATTAGTACTCTATTCTTATGGATGTACATGATGGTGGGATTCACTATGATGTATTCATATAAGAACATAGGGAAATTATTTCTGAGTCATTCCACTGTCTTTCCTTTTTCTATCCCACCTCTCATCCCTTCATTCCCCTTTGACTAATTACTAAATAGATATTCTTCCCTTCTTCCACCTTATCGTGGATTTGCTTCCACATGTGAGCAAAAATTTTCAACCTGTGACTTTTCAGAACTGTCTTATTTCACTTAGCATTATAGTCTCCAGATCCATCCATTTACTTGGAAGTGTCGTAAAATCCTTCTTCTTTATAGCTGAGTAATATTCCTTTGTGTATGTATACCACATTTCCTTCATCCATTCTTCTGTACAAGAGCACCTCACATGGTTCCATAGCTTAGCTCTTGTGAATTGAGTTGCTATAAACATTAATGTGGTTGCATCGCTGTAGTATGCTGATTTTAATTCCTTTGGATATATACCCAGGAGAGGAATAACTGGGTCAAATGGTGGTTCCATTTCAAGTTCTTTGAGGAATCTCCATACTGCTTTACATAGAGATTGCACCAAGTTGCAATTCCACCAGCAATGTATGAGGGAATATTTTCCCCCACCTCCTTGCCAATATTTATTGTTACTTGTATTAATAATTGCCATTCCAACTCAAAAAACTTAACACCAAAAATAAATCCAATCAACAAATGGGCAAAGGATTTGAACAGACACTTCTCAGAAGAAAAAGTACAAATGGTCAACAAACATATGAAAAAAAAATGTTGAACATCTGTAGCAATTAGAGAAATGCAAACTGAAACTACACAGATTTCATATCTCTCCAGACAGAATGGCAATTATCATGAATACAAATGACAATAAATGGTGGCTTGTTTGTTAACAAAGGTATTTTAATGCAGTTAATTATTAAGGACAGGGGAAAAGACATATATTTGGTAAATATGGCAATTTCAGAACCCTCAAGGAATAAGGATCATGTGGTGAAAGGAAGAAAATTTATTTGAGTTTGTAGACAATTTAATATAAATCAAGACATATGAAGATGATGAAGATTATGATGGTGACAATGATATAACATTTACTTATACATGATATATATTTTTTTATTTTACTTATATTTTTGCTCTTTCAGTCATTGATTTATTTTTATTTAAAGTTTGTGTTCAATGCGAATCAATTCCATAGCATGAGAAGTTTCTATGAATCAAAGCATAAATACACAAACACCATACACAATTCAAATAGATGTACAGCATTCAGGTATGAAGCCAAGGGGCATGTTCATTCACACACACGATATCTTTAGATCTGTTTGATTTGGTTGAGATAAGAAAAAATAATATGGGTTATCAAGACTACTGTGACCATATTAGACATGTAAGTATCAGTGTATGATTATGTGAACAAAAAGTTTCAGGGATTGTCTATTTTTTAAAAGATTTCTGTGTATCAAAGCAGTTGTAAAAGATTTAGAGGATCAAGACTGCTTTTAGTCTTAGAATCAGGTTCTAACTACCTAAAAATATTGGCTGATAACACAAAGTATTTCAAATATGACTATTCTGATCCATAGTTTTTACAAAAGTATTTAAATGTGGTATACACACACACATACATATATACACAAATGCACATGCATAATGGAATATTACTCAGCTTTAAAGAAGAATGAAATTATGGAATTTGCTGGTAGGTGAATGTAACTGGAGAATATGCTAAACAAAATAAACCAAACCCCTAAAACCAAAAATGGAATGTTTTGGGGGATGTTAATTCACAATAAGCAGGGTGGCACTAGGAAAGACTAGAGTTACTTTAGGTGGAGGGTAGTTAAGGTAGAGGAAGGGATATGTAAGTAGGAAGGCTAGTAGAGTGAAGCAGACATTATTACCTCTTGTATATATGATTGCATGACTGATGAGATCCTACAACATGTACAAATCAGAAAAATGAGAAATTATACTCATTTATGTATGATTTATCAAAATGCATAAGTACATTCTACATTCGTGAGCAACTAGTTAGAACAAATAAAAAAATTTAAAGTATTTACAGAAAAGTATAAAAGTTTTTGTGAATTTAATATGCAAGCTACCTTCCAGTGTTCACTTACTAAATACTTGATTTATAGTTTTGGCTTCTTCAAATAATTGCCTTTCTAATTTCAAGATTTGCCATTTTACCTTCAAAACTGACTGATTTTAAATTGTGAAAAGTATTCAACAAATACAGAAATAAGAAGCAGCATTTTGAAATCAGTTGAGGTCAATGCAATTCTACTCTTTGGAACCAGTTTAGCTTAAGGAATCTGGCACTCTAATGAATGAAAACAGGAGCTGGCAGATGCCTGCCATTTGACTGAGATGATAAGCAAGATTTCCTGATGATGAGTGGATTTGGGGTGGATTCCAATCTATCATTGCCCTGGCACATTCAATTACTACATAAAAGTTAAAACATAATATCAAATCCAAAACCCATAGAGTAAAGAGTTCAGTTCCCAAGGGATAGAAATAGTTTAGCAAAGTGAGACTTCATGTGGAACATATCAGCTCTAAGGTAGTACTGCTGAAGCAGTACATTAAGGATTTAGAGTAACACCTGGAAGTTCCTTCTAATGTACATATAAACAGAATCATGGAAGCTTTTAATACTACCTATTTTATGATCTTACAGAGTTCATGAACCAAATGAACACTGAATCTTCATTCCACCTTCCGTCCTTTACCTCTAGGTAATATCTATTCTTGTTTTCAAGGAAGAGTTTAAGTGTCCATATTTCTTATGCCTTATTAAAGGAAATCATGTCTCAATTTTGAATGTTATCTCTTTGGATCTTGTATGTAAAACTCCAGCAGATTTAATATTGGCATTCATCTCTGTGAAACCCTTCACATGTCCTTCAAACCTATCAATTTGAAATTCTCAACCTTTTCTGTGCCAATAAAATCAGTTGTGGAATTGGTAGATTTTATGCAGACCTGCTTCTTCCTTCACACACTGGACTTCTAGTTTCCATCAGGATTGGGTGTAGAAGATGGGGAAGTAGAGATGTTTCTTAACCTGAGTATCTAACAGTAGAGATGTAAAGGAGAAAGCGAGATCATACGGAGACTGGCTATTTACTGCAGGGCACTGCCACCTGCCTTGGGTATTAGTTGAACTGGACACAGCAGAGGTATTCTGTGAGAAGTTTTAAGTGTCACAACAACTGTTTGGTTTCAATAAATCTGCATGTGTAGGAGCAGGGCCAGAAGCAGCAACACCAGCTCCAGGCTGACTGCTATCACTCTGTCTGTGTCTGCTCTGTGTCCTCACTGAATGCTAAATGTGAGGAGTTAGGATGGCTCTGGGGGGGTGCAGGCAAGTTGGGTGAATTTATTTTTTAATGCATTTTATAAACACAACACTAATACAGGCATAACAATATTATGTATGCAGTGGAACTCTCAGCTTAAGAACCAAAACAATTCAGACAAACCTGGCAGGGCTGGATCCCACCAGAGTCAACATGCATGGGGATGGTAGAGCTTCCTGGAAGAGAACAGACTGAGTTCATGTGCCCAAGTCCAGTGACAATACATGAAACACCAGAGAGAGCTCATCTTCTGGTGCCATTCCTTTCAGGTCTACTATCCACATGTTGAATTCAAGGAAAAGGGTTTCAGTAATAAAAGTTATATAAATAGTCTATATAAAAGAATAATTCACAAGTCATTCTCTTCTGGAGTGCTTATTTCACTCAGCATTGTTTGTGTGGCTATCTATACCAGTGTCTACAGCTATTAGTCACTTATTCCCATGGTTGGAAATAGCATCAGTGTTCCATGATACATCATTTCTTTTCTGTTTGCAGGTACTTTGTTTGCTTCTGTGAACACTCTTGCACACATTTCCTGGTGCAAACATACAAGAATTTCTCTAAGTTCTAATGGAATCAATGCAACTAAGGCTTGAAGAATTTTGAAAAAAATCATTTTCTAATGTTCCCGTCATATACGTCGAACTTGCTGGGACCCTCCCAGTGCTGCCAAGTTTGTTTGAATTCCAAGGTAAAGTATTTGATTCTCAAGCAGAGAGCACCACTGTATATGCAATATTGCTATGCCTGTTTTAGTGTTGAATTTATGAAATTCAATAAAAATAAAATGAATGGGGCAAAGTATACTCAATCAAGCAAAAATAATCAGATAGGCATTGTGGAATACTATTTGATGGTTTCAACAGCAGTGGGTAAGAGATTTTGTTGATCCCTGTTCCTATTAAATGATATCATCTCATTTCTTCATTCAGCTCAACATAGTTAATGTAAAATGGTATCTCCATCCTGATTTTACTTTGCATTTGCTACATTAACAATAATACTGGAGTTTCTTTTCTGTGTTCATTGACCAGGGTTGTTTCATCTTCTGTGAGATTTCTGTTTATGTTCTTTGCCTGTTTTCTATTGAGTCTTTGCCTTTTTATCAATTGTTCCCAAAGTTTTTAATGTGTTTTAGACACTTCAGAATAGCTTTATGTACTGAAATATTTTTTAATCCATGGCTTGTCTTTTTACTTCTAAAACAGATTGAAATTTTAGTTAAAGTTAATTTCTCAGTGTTTTAAAAATGTATTTAATGCTTTGGAGGTTTCTTTAAGAAGTATTTACCTTCTAAAAGATCATAAGAATATTCCATAGAATATATTTAAGAAGATTTGTAATATGTCAGTTTTCTGATGGCCAACTGTCACCAGAGCACAACTATGAAATCCTAAAGAAACCACCTAGTGTGATACAATTTCACAGAATGCTTGCCCTGATGATATATCACAGCATTGGGGACCATGGAAATCGTGTGACTCACTGTTCATAAACATGACAATGTCTGTGCATTATTTGAAGAAAAGCCAGTATTGGGGTCAAATACAGGAATCCCTCTGCCCATGCCCCACCCCAGGGCTGTCGGAGACTGTCTGCTGTCCCACATGGGTCTGTTAGGACAGAAGGAGAACTGCTGGGAAGGAGGGTTCCTGCTGAGTGACATCTGAAGGCGGTGGCAGCTTTGGGCTCAGGGACCCTGTCTTCCTGCACTTCCTCTGGGAACACTGGAGCAGACAGCTGCTGAGAACACAGTGTGGGCACCACCCAGCGTCTGACTGAGGGCTTCAGCAGGGCAGGCTGGGAGGGACTGGTACCCTGCCTACACAGTCCTTTCCCTTGGTATTGAAGCCAGAATAACCCAGCTCGTGTGCTAATAAAATCTAGTTTTGTTAAAAAAATAGAATATATTATATATTAGACTGTATTTAAGATTTTACATTGTTACTCTGCAATGTAAGTGTCTCATCTACCTGAAACTGGGCTTTGTGCACTGAATGTGCAATGAGAAAGAGAGTGTCATCATTTCCTCTGTGGATCCTTAATTGCCCCAGTGCTATTTACCAAGAGGCCTGTTTTCTACTGCTCCACAGGCTACCATGCCGTGTGTCCAATTTCCACATATTGTTCATGGGCCTTCTACTGTGTTGTTTTGGTTCTTTTCTCTAATTTTGCTCAAACATGACCTGTCTTAATTACCATGCCTTTAAAATATGTTATAATGGGCAGAAGCTGCCTAGTAAACAGAACGTTACACCATGGGTTGTGGCAGGTTTGAACTGGAGTTGGAATCCTGAGCTGAGGTCTGGGCTTGCCAGGGTGACATGTGTTGAATGTGGCCCAAGGGTACTCCATTGCCTAACAGGTACCAGGCACTTTAGCAAGTCTAATGGCAAGCATCTGAATGTGCCACTAACCATTTCCCAATTGACCAGCATTCTGTAGTGGAGATATCCAGGACTGCATCATGAAGGACCTGCAAGGGGTGGCAACAGCATCAGAGTTTGGAGAACAGAGACAGAGTCCTGATGGTGGTAATGGATCTCAATTGCTTTTGGAATATTTGGAAGAAGAGGAAAGAGAAAATCCTGTGGAAAAGTTGTTAAAATCATGTTTGGGGTTTGAGCTTCAGCTCTGCCACTTCCTGCATGTATAATATCAAGCAAGTTACTAACCTTCTTAGAGCCCCAGTTTCCTCCTCTGAAAATTATAGCAAATAATCAATCTTCATCAAAGACTTGTAAGGAAGATTAGGTGAGATAATGCACAAAAATAAAGTAAATATTATTGATGGCTATTTGATCATTACTATTAACAAGTACCTTACATATGTCATTTTACATAATAATCAGGCCAACCTGGATGATTGGAAATACTATTCTGCTTTCACAGATGAGGAACTGATGACCAAGAAGTTCAGCAGGTGGTCTTATGTCATACCATTAACAAACTAATTTGACTGTAGACCACATCAGTGTACCTCATACTGCACCAGTCCTGGGGTGTCAAGAGTTGGGGTCATATAGCTAGGGAAATGCAAGCTCTCTATCTGGTGGGAAATTAGGGTAGAAGGGGAGCAGGACCCTGAAGGAGAGCCAGACAACCTCTCCACATTCTCTGCTTGTTAATCTCATCACCAGGACCCTAAACTCCCAATTAGGCCTAGAAAAGCACATTATTGGGTGATTCCCTTGGGACCCCTAGAACACTCTTAACTCAATTCAATTTTTCTACTACCACTTCCAAAATTATTATGGGATGCAATCCCAGTAGACTGCATTAACAAGAGTGAAAGTATTGCATTCCTGAGGACTCATTAGGAAACCACATTTGGAAAAAGCATCTCTCTTTTGCCGCTTTCTTCTACCTCCTTCTCACCTCCAGGTCAAGGCAAGCCTGGGAGTTGGCTAAGAACTCTCACTGGGGTCAGGAATCTGGGGAAACAAACCATTGGGCTGGGGACTCCGATCAGACTTTAGCACCACAATTAGCTCCATGGGTGACTTTGGAAAGATGAATAAACTCACTGGGCTTTGTTATCCTTATGTGGTAAATGGGATTAATAACCCTCTGTCAAGCCCATGAAACTAATATAAGGTGTGAAGTAGGGAATTGGGTGTGAAATCCTTTTAAGAAAAATCAAAAGCACCACAGAGTCATAAAGCACCATTACTGGGTTCATTAGATGCTTAGATTGTTTATAGGTTTGTGGCTCCCCAAATTCCCTCTCCTTCCTGGGAGGGCTACTTTCTGAGGTTGCCAGAGCATAACAGTGCAGAGGATGGATCTCCTGGACAGGATGATCTCATATATCTTTTATTTTCTTATATATTATCCTTCCTTGTTCTCTGGGGATAGGGCCTGAACAGTGCCTCAAATTCTTTTTTTCTCTTCTGCAGAAGTCTTGCTGGCCATTGTACCTGTAACAGGGTGAGTACTCTCCAGCAACTTGAGGAACCCAAGTTTTCACCAAGTCAGACCACTCATTTCACAGTGGATTCAGTAGGAAGAGTCTCGTTCAGGGAAACATCAAAAGAGAGGAAGGGCTGAGAGCCTCCTATCTGAGGGCACTTTGCCTGCCTTGCCAAAGTCCTTGAATGGAACCTGCTTTCTCTATCTACTGGATTATGAGCATCCAGTCATCTGCCTGGACCCATTCCTCAGGAAGCAACCTTGAACTAGAGGCCTACATCAGATGTCCACATCAGACAGTAAAGGTTTTAGCTGGAATGTCAGAGCAGGGGGCCATGAATTCTCTGTAAGTGTGGCCTGAAGTTCATGCCGGACACCTAGGAATGTTAAACTAGGAGGACTTCTTCATTCAAGGTCAACACCATTATCTTAGGTGCATAGGTGGTGCTCATTTTAGAATCTTGGTAATGACAAGTTTCGCCTCTACAGAGTAAGGGTCATAGAACTTCTTTCTGAGGTGTGCTTTTCTTGCCTATTTTTTATTCACCGGGCCTACACCTTCTATTTGCCAAATCCTTTTGGGCTGTTTTTCTGAAAAGACAAATGTCATATGAATGGATAGATTTAACTGTTCCCAAATGAGTCCTTAGAAATGCCCCCATCTAGACAAAGAGAGCTGAACACCCTACAGCAGTACATCTGTGCCTTCAACTTAAACCTGTGCTTCAAATCATATCAATTTCTCATCATCTTGCAAAAATTCTAGCTCATTCAGGAAAACTTTTTCAACTTCTACAGCCCAATCTCATGTTCTCTTTCACCGATCTTGTTGATCTTATGGTCTTAGTTTCAAAGTAAACTCACTCATTTATTTCAGAAATATCAAACACCTATTGCATACAAACTACAATGGCAGGCATTGAGAATGCCAAGCTGAATTAGGCATAAATATCTCTGCAAGCCAGAGTGGAGTTGAGGTGTGTTTTACAGAGAAATGATTGTGCAAGAGGTTAACAGAGATGAGAACTGAAGTACACAATTCAACTGTGGTGGGATTTTAGTCAAGAGTTTGAGATGGGAAAGAACAATGAACATTTCAACAGAGGAGAGACACTTCAGTTGAATCAAAAGATTTGAGAACTTGGAGTAAGCAAGAGGATATTTCTGTTAAATGGTGTGAGAAAAGATGAAGGATTTTTAGCAGATTTTAGGAGATACCACATCAAATGTCTCACCTATATGGAGTCGCCTACACAGCAAATGGCCGGCCTATTTCAGCACCTTATTTTTGTTTGTGATACTGGCATTGAGTTTTCCACCAACTACTCCTGAGGGACTGTAAATGCTATTCTGCCTCAGTAACATATAAAAAATGAAACTGTGTAGAAAACGAGACATCTGATCATGTGGTCCTACCACCTCATTTTACAATAGTTTAACAATTTCCTGAATATTTGAGAGAATTCTTCAATCAATGGCAGAATATGTACTCAGAGACTTTAAACCTCACAGTGGTATGCTTTCTAAAAGGCCCAAGCAATTTATATTTCATTACCTCCCATTTTCAATTACCTCTAAAAGAAAAATTCTTAAAGGGTTGATTTTAAAGAAATCACTTCTGTATGACATGCAAGCTTGGAATTCTTTGCTTTTGATGTATTTTCTATTACAAAATGTAACAGACATTGACTGCTAAGAATGGACTTTTTATGTTACATACTTGTTGACTATTTGTATGACTTGAGAACTGTCTATTCAGATCATTTGCCCATTTTTAAATCAGATTATTTTTTTCCTGTTGAGTTGTTTGAGCTTTTCATATATTCTGATATTAGTACATTGTTGGGTGAATAGTATACAAAGATGCTCTTGCATTCCTCTAGTTGTCTCTTCACTCTGTTGATGTTCTTTTTCTTCAGTTCTCTTCTGTGCAGAAGTTTTTTAAGTTGATATAATTACATTTATCTATTTTTACTTTCGTTGCCTGTACTTTTGAGGTCTCACCCAAAATGCTTTTCTTATACCAATGTCTTGAAATGTTTCCCATATGTTTTCTTCTAGAATTTATTAGTTTCAGGTCTTATATTTAGGTTTTTGTTCCACTTTAAGTTGATTTTTGATGAGAGGCAAAGATGTAGTTTCAGTCCTCTGTGTATATATGATGGATGTCCTAATGCCTCCTTAGGTATCAGGTAGTGTCTCTTGCATACTCAGACATGCTTATCTAAAGGCCTCTTATCCAATGGTCTCATAGTCATTTGGAGGGTTAAAAAACATAAAATGAGTAGGTTCATTAATGGGCACTATTGAAAAAAAACAAAGTATATTCAATGTTCACTCTACTGTAATTCTAACTCAGCCATGTTCCACTTTATTCTCCTAATTGGTCAAATGAGGTAGTAGATATTCTCCAAAATGCTAATCAACTTAGGCCAGTGTCCACAGGACCAATGGCACAGGGTGTACTGAACATAGTTATGGGCACTGGCAAGGCCACAGGTATGGGTAGGAGCTGTGTTCAAACTGGTACTTTATGCCAAAGGATTCCATATGAATATGACCCTAGATGTGGAAACTCCATAAGACTCAAGGTCTACATTATCAATAAGAAATTAGTACACATATTTTATAATAATTAGAAATCTATTTTCATTATCTCTAGATTATGGCATTAAAATTTTCAGAGTACACAACCTTTAATTATTATTATCGATTATGCTTTTAGTTATAATCTTAAAATGGCCTAAATGCTTATAGGCACCAATAATATTATCTGTTGATAGTATACAGTCCTGGACCAGAGCCCTGGGCATTTGTCATTTGGTCCTCCAAACCCTTCCTAGTCCAGATGAAAGCAGAACCCAGGAGGATTTTTATCCTGAAATGTTCTTTGTCCTGAAGGAAGCACCCTTTTTTGAAATTTATTTTGCTAGTGTCCCCAAAAACAGCAGTGAAGAGTCTCTCCAAACTGGAACATAGCAAGTCACAGCCTAGTGCCAAGAATTATCATAATGTTATGGTTTGGATGTGAGGTGTTCCCAAAAGTTCACATGTGAGACAATGCAGGAAGGTTCAGAGGAGAAGAGATTGTGTTGTAAGAGTCTTAACCCAATCAGTGAATTAATCCCTGATGGGATTGCTTGAAGTGATAGGGTGTGGCTTGAGGAGATTGGAAGTGATGCATGACTTTGGGATATATATTTTGTATCTGGAGAGTGGAGATTCTCTCTCTCTGCTTCCTGATGATGAGAGCTACTTCTCTCTGCCATGCTGTTCCTCCATGATGTTCTGCCTCACCTGGAGCTCCATGTAATGGAGCCAGACTTCTATGAACTAAGACTTCTGAAACTGTGAGCCCTCAAATAAACATTTCCTCCTTTAAAGTTGTTCTTGTTACATCCTTTAGTCACAGCAGTGACATAACTAACTAAAACATGTACCCTTCAGTCAAGCTTCGCTTAAAGCAGCTCCCACCACCTGTTTTCACACAAGATCCCACACAGTGACCCACATCTAGTTCAGTATAAGTTGAGACATTGATTTCTAGTATCCTGTTGACATTGCAAGATTCTGGGCTACTTAAATGTGGAGAGTATACATTCTCTTTGGGATTTCTCCTTTGTTGTTCTTTTTGTTTTGTTTTGCTTTTTGTTTTCCAAAATGGAAATGTTCATTGATTTGAAAATTTTTCATTAGGAATTGCACTTCTGAAAATGAAAAAGCAATTTAATAGTAGAAAATTAAAATCAAAACTTTACTTTCTCTACCCCCACTCTTCATAATTATTTTGAAATAACAACTGTTTATAATTTGCTTCTTATTCTTTTAACTTTCTAATACATACATATACATGCTTATGTATTTTATATCAATATAAGTATGTTTATGTACATTGATATGTATGTATCAATAGGGGTATGCTATGCCATGGTTCTTATTTACACAGTACATAGTAGGTCAATTATTTTACCTGTCAAATATCTAAAAACTTACCTTCTCCACTTTAATGGTTGCCCAGCATTAATTTATTAAGTAAATCATAATATTTTTAGCTATATGCCTTTTGAGAGAGTTTAAATTGTTTCTGGATTTTCTGCATTTATAATAAGTAACATATAGAATATTCTTTAGAAAGATGTTTTTATTTACTTATTTAGTTTTATTTTTTGGGAGCAGGGCATTGAACCCAGGCACACAGAACCACAACCCCAGCACTATTTTTTCACTTTTTATTTTGATACAGAATCTTACTAAATGGCCGAGGCTGGCTTTCAATTTAAGATCCTCCTGCCTCAGCCTCATAAACTACTAGGGTGTTTTTATTATTCTGCAAGCATTTCCATAAGTTCTGATGAGTAAAATTTCTGAGTTGAATGAAATAAAATTTTAGATTTTTGTATATTAATTCCTCTTATCCTACAAAAATTTTGCACTATTTAATTATTCCAATGATGAATGAAACTGCTTTTTCTCCAAACTACTGACAACGGTCACTGTTTTAAGTAAATTCTGATTTTTTATAATATAGTGGTTGAAAATTACTATAATTATTTGATATATATTTTGATATTCACATAAGGACGAATGTATTTCCAAATACTTATTGTTCATGGATATGGGCTGAATTGTGTTTTTCTCAAAATTTACATGTAGAAGCGCTGACTCCCAAAATGATTTATTTGGAGATAGTTAAATGAGGTTAGAAGTTTAGGGCCCTAATGGAATAGAACTATGGTTTCTTAAGAAGAAGATCTCTCTCTCTCTCTCTCTCTCTCTCTCTCTCTCTCTCTTTCTCTCTCCCCACCCTTTTCTGTCTTTTCTTCTCATGTGAGGATAAAGTAAAAACGGCTGTCTACAAGGCAGGAGGAGAATTTTATCAGAATCTGACCATGCTGATACACTCTGCTCTTAGACTTCTGGCTTTCACAATTGTGAGAAAATATATTTCTATTATTCAAGCTACCCAATCTATTGTGTTTTGTTATGGCAACATGAGTGGACTAATATAATCCATTTGTATATCTTCATTAGTAATTTTCTTACATGTCCTTTGCCTTATTTTTTAAGGGATTGTTAATTTTTTATCAGTTTGCAGGAGTTCTATTTAGTGTGGATAGTATTACTTTACCACATATTTTGCAAATAATTCCACACATTCTCCCAATTTGCTATTTTTCTTTCATCTTTGTTTTTAATATTTTCCAACAGAAGATTTATGTTTTTGATGTCAGCTTCCCACACAACCAGTTATAATTTCTTTCCTTGAGAGTAAGATATAATGGAAGATTAGATATAATGGAAGAGCGAAAGAGTTACACTGGAAGAAGCAGCTAGAAGTCAGATTTAGTGCTATAGGTGTCTATTACAAATGGAGCGCAAGATGCTATTACTGAAATAGGGATGTCCAAGGTTCATCCTGGAACATAGCCCATGGTTTATTTGGCAGCAGCAGTGACCACCATCAGAAGTTAAAATCACTTTCTTCAAAAGGAGCTCATTGAAGGATGTGGAGAGTAGGTCACTCAGCATAGGGCTGGAGGTGAATGCTTTGGAATCAGGTAAATGCTAGCTAGTTCTACTCCCCCGAATCCTATGTGTCCTCAAGTAAGTTACTGAATTAGTTTGAACTTCAATTTATTTATGTGTAAAATAAGAATAGTAAAGGTACCACCTGATAGAATTGTTGGAAGGTGTGATGAAGATTCAACATAACTAGAGCTCATGGTATAGTGCCATGTGCATAACAAGCATGTGATAAAGGCTTTCAGTTATTATGTTCATAATATTATTGGTGGATAACACACACAACTAAGGATGTTGTGTGTGTTACTTCATTTAATTCTCCTACCAACACTAAGAGGACATATTAAGTATATTTCACGGAAAACTGAGGCTCCAAAGGCATCAGCACTTGCTAATAAATGGAAGACAGATCTACCAATCTGCAAAGACAGATCTATCCACCTGTCCATCCAGCAGTTATCCCACAGAGAGTATATTACATCTTAGGGCTGAGTGAATAAATAGTTGTTTGAGGAGGGCCTGAGAGTCTGCTCTAATTTCCTCTCTTTCATAATCTTTATCATCAGAATAAATTTCCAAAGGCCTTGCCTCGAAAATCATAGTGGGTAACAACTTTACACCTATTGCCTCACCCAACACTCTGAAGCCAGCTTCTCCTAGCATAGCACAGTGCTTCCTCTACCAGGACCATTATGTGACTCCCAAGACATTCCCTCTGACCCTCACTAATAGACCCTGGGTGGGAATGCACTTTGTTCCTGGGGATTTATTAAGAGTTTGAAGTTGGAAAGAATCTCTCCCACTCTTCTCTTTTTTTTTTTTTTCCCTTGGGGTTTCCCTTTATTCACAGATCCAAGGCAAGTTTCTTCTACATACTCATGTTTAAGAGTCACCCTATTTCCATCCCCAACCTGTTTGCAACAGGCATCCAAGAGAGCAATACCCTCAATCTGAGGATCTAGATTCAGTCCTGGCTCCACCTCTAGCTCCCTGGGTGACAGCTCTTTGATGTCCCCATTTGTTACATTGAGTTTTTGTGCTCTTTCCCTTAACTATCCCCATAGACTAACATGGGGGTGGAGATGAACACATTGGAGAAATCCTAGATCCTCCCCAAGGTGAGCCCCACTGCTTCACCATTGCAGTAGTTATTAGGGCATGTATTATCAACATTCCCTGGTCTCTCCCCGTACCCTCCTCCTTGTAGGGACTAATCTTGAGGTCCCAAGAGACTGACACTATGATGAAAGTCCCATGGCAGAGATGGTCTCATCTTCTATTCATTTCATTTGCATGTATATAACCCCTTTTCCTTTCAATGCAACTGACTCAACTCATGCAGCTTCTTGACTCTCCCATCCCTTTTCAGGAAACCTTGCTGTCTTCTGTGCCATCACAAGGTGAGTTCTTTGAAGGACCTCCCTCTGCTCCCACATCATAAGAAAGGGACTACAGCTGTTTCTCAGTGAGACAGACCTCCAGTTTTCACAGATGTGGCAATTAAAATCTCAAAAGAAAATGTAACAGACCTGCTCAGGTTGAGAGATCAAGTGGGTAGAAGAGTTGAGTCTCTATCCCAGGGACTGAGACTCTTTTTCTATGCAGCTTTACAACCCCCTCTTTTTCAGGGGAAGCTTGTTTCCAGATTCTGTTTGAGTTGTGTGGAAGGAAATTCAATGTTCAATTTCCCTGCTTAGAATTCAATCCTTACAGAGCAGCCTGACCAGACCCCAAGGTCAGCCCTGGAACATGAAGGACTTGTTGGAGCCTCATAATAGGGAGTGGTCACAGCAAAATGAATGAAACCTGGGGCTCATATGGACCCCAATGATTGAAGGACATCCTCATCCCTGATTACTTGCCACCCCATCAACTGCAGACATCATAGATGGAGAGTCCAGTGGACAATCCAGAGATCTGATATATACTGTCTCTTATTGATTCAGGGTTAGTCAGTATCATTCATTCTTATTTATCAGTATCTATCATGACTATAATTTACTTGTTTTTTTAGAAATAATTCTTCTGAATGTAAAATATAATTTTTAAGCTTTTATAAAATGCTGTTTGTCAGTATGTGGATTTTGACACCTGAACCCCAGCTGGAAAAAGAAAGGAGTTGTCCCTACAGCAGTAAGCTTGAACTTTTCACTCAACTCTACCTCCTCCAAGTTCTATCAGTCCCTCAAAGTGTAGCACCAATTCCACCTTGTCCAAAAACCCTTTCTTAATCCCAATTAGCCACCAGGATGCCCTCTTTATCAGAAATTCTATTTGTCAACTTTTATAGCCATGCATTTATTTATGAAAGTGTTTATAAGTAAAATGGGTGTCAGAAAGGTGGATCAGACATGAATTTTGCCCTTAAATGGAACTGGAGTAAGTAGGAAAAGAAACTAAATGATTGTGCTAAGATTAAGTGCCATGCAGAATATGAGTAAACTATACTGAGAATATTGAAGTCAAAAATGTTATTTAAAATGAGCAAAGATAGATCAGAAAAGTATTTTTTAGGAGTTAGCATTTGAACTGAGTCCTAAAGACTCTCACCATGTGACCATGTGACTGTGTACTGAGAAAACAGCACAAGAAAAAAATGGGGATATAGGAAATCACAGTGGCTGCAATCTGATGATTTGGGTAAAAATGAAGAGGGAAGTCAAGGGAAGCTACTATGACTGTGGCCATAACCCACTTAAGACACTCACCTGAACCTGAGCTACTGCAGCCCGCAAGTCAAGACATTGAATCTACAAGAGCACAGCTCTAGAGGTTATAGCGTGGGTCTTGGAATCAGGGATAATTGAGGGAATAGGACATGACTTTGTGGTCCTTGAGATGCCTTGTGTTACGTGGAATGGTAGTATATGCACTCATGAAGAGCAGGGGCTCTTGAGTCAGACTACCTGGGTTCAAACCCTGCCACTTGATTTATGTGCTCATTTTCATTCTGTAAAATAGAGATTAAAAATGACACTCATTTCATAGGAATTAAATTAATTAATACATGTAAGGCACTTGAATAGAACCCAGTTCCTAGCCCAGAGGAAGTCTCCCAATAACTTAGCTATATTATAAGAGAATGTCCAAGGATGTGTCTGTATCAGAGATATTGGATACTGTAGAGGATGAAATTTCTCATTTCTCCTTTATTCAGTAAATCTATTGTGATTTGGGATTTAGTAGGTGCATCATAACTAGTCCCAGATGATAATAATAAATAGTGTTTTTTAAAATACTTATTAATTGTAGAGAATTTAGAAAACTGAAAAAAGCAGAAGAAAGAAAGCAAAAAAAAAACACCCATATTGCTACTCAAACCACTCACAAAAGTTTGAAGCTTTTGTCTAGTCTTATTTCTCTGAGTGTTAATATAAAATCACAGCACATATATTGCATCCTACTTTAATCACCTATCATTATATCATGATCACTTCCATTTTTAAAAAATGTTTCTAAATATATTTTTCACATTTCCTGTCAATACTTTGAAAATAAGGATTTCATATATTTGATTCTTATTGTGTCCACTGTTGTTCTGATAGTTGTTTTTAACAAATAGCTTTTTCCTCTCTCTTTCCAGCAAATAAGATTCTTTTATTTCTTCACATTAATTTTGCTAATCATTCCAGGGCCGTTATTTAAGCCACAGATGTAACAGTGGCATCCCTCTCTTCTCCTGATATCCATGGGATAATTTGTTATTACTAGGAAGGATAGCATAGCAGCCCCTTCCTAGGTAACTACAGCAGGGGTGATCTTTCTCTTGAAGCAAGAATGGATGTTGACCTGTAGCAACACGTCTTAGGCAAGTTAACTGATATATTGTATAATTACTGTGGCTTATATTAAAACATCCCCCATTTCTTATGAAGGTTACAACTTAATAATGATCAATTCTTCTTTTAAATATACTCATTTTTAAACTTCCTGCTGTTACTTTTTGCACTTTCTTTCTGTAATCCTGACTAGCATTGTTCTCTAGCACAGTTTTTCTTTGTAAGATTTTTACAGTTAATTGTCAGATGTATGCTAACCTCATAAAAATATTTGTATTATTAAATCTTCTCCTATGCTACAGTATTTATGTGGCATAAGAATATTATTCATTACAGTATTATAAAAACATTTTCTTAAAATCTTTATGAGCATAAAGACTGCTACTAGGATAATTATTTCTTTATCTTATTTTTAAATGCCAAATAACAATTATATATACTTTAGGATATAATGTGACGTTTAGTATGTGTTTACAATCTAAAATAATTAAAATATTTAAATCAAGCTAATTAGCAAATTCATCACCTCAAGTACTTTTTACAGTGAAACAAAATCTACTCTTTCAGTAATTTTGAAATATACAATACATTATTATTTTTTTTACATCATCATTCTGTGCAAAAGCTCATTCTTCCTGTCTAATTGAAACTTATACTGTTTGATCAGCATCTTCCCTTTCCCTATCTCCCGCCTTCTGGTATCCACCATCTTATTCTCTAGATCTGTGAGTTCAATGTTTTCAGATTTCAAGTGAGATGATAACCAAGAATACTTTTCTCTCTCTGCCTAGATTACTTAACTTAGAACAATATTCTCTAGATTCATTTATGTTGCCACAAATGACTGAATTTTCTGCTTTTTAATCTAAATAATATTCCATTATGTATATGCACCTCCTCTTTTCCACTTATCTGGTGATGGACTCCTACTGATTTTATACCTTATTTTTTTATGAATAATGCTTCATTGAACATGGAGTGAAGATATCTCTTCAACATTACTGATTTTAAAAGTTGAATAATATTGTTAGACAATATAATATTTATATTTTGGGTTTGTGAAACCATATTTATTTTCATAATAGCTGTACTAATTTATTTCTCCACCAACAGTGTACTGAGTTTCCTTTACAACCTCACCAGCACTTGGTGTCTGATCCTTTTTATAATACTCACTCACTCTAATACATGCAAAGCAATATCTGTGTTTTTTAAAATTTTATTGATTTTACCATTTTTATGGACTGTATTTTACACAAATGGGACACATAATTTCATTTCTATGGTTGTACATGATGTAGATTCATACCATTTGTGTTATCATACATGTGCATAGAATAATGATGTCTGTTTCATTCCACCATTTTTTATACCCCCTCCCTCTCATTTCCTTCTACATAATCTACAGTTTCTTCTTTCTTCTCTCACTTCCCCCTACCCCCATTGTATATCATCATCCACTTATCAGGGAAAACATTCAGTCTTTGGTTTTTTGAGATTTGCTTATTTCACTTAGCATAATATTCTCCAATCCCATCTATTTATTTTCAAATGCCATAATATTATTCTTCTTTATAGCTAAATAATATCTCAGTATGTTTTTAATTTGCATTTCCCTGATTGTTACTGATAATGAGCATTTTTTATATATCTATTGAACATTTGTGTGTCTTCTTTTATGAAATGTCTATTTAGGTGTGTGATAGTCAGTTTTCCATCACTATAACAAAATATCTGAGATAATCAACTAATCAACAGAAAAGGCCATTTTTGGTTCACCATTTTTGAGGTTCCAGTTGATAATCAGTTGGCCATATTGTTTTGATCTGTGGCAGGGCAGCACAATATGGAAAGAAACACAGCAGGAGACAGAAAGAAAAAGAGAAAGAACAATGTGGCAACAAATAATCTCCCAATAAACTCCATAAGATAAAAGGAAATATAGGTAGAAGGTTAAAAACATAATGTAAAAGAGATTTCCAGATTGACCTTTTTCCTTTGAACATGTGTCCATTTACATTCTATTGATCACTCCTGAGAGGGCCCCTTTTCCCACATCTTGTCAAACAAACCAGGAAGAGTAGATGGATAACATAAACACCAGACCTGCTGGGACAGTATTTATTTGGAGAAACCTCATACAAGTAGAAATGGTATCAGGAACTCACGTCCCCCACATCCATCATGTTCTGGGATACAACCTCACTTTCATAGGCTGCATTAGTGGGAAATCATCAGTCCTTCCCTGGCGTAATCAGGAGCCTGAGATCCAAGCCTGGCAGTTGCAGCTCTAGGATATGGCAGAACCTGTGACATGAACTCTACTTCAGTCCTGAATCAGGACCAACCATGTTAAGACCTCAGTTATAGACAATTTCTGCACAAGACCAGTCTCTAGGTAATTATTCATAGAAAAATTACTATAAGATTTTAGTCTTTTCTAATCTTAGAAATATTTTATTGTAGTTTAATTTACATTCCTCTAATTAAAAGCAAACTTAATCATATTTTCTTATTTGAAGAGTCATCTGCATATTTTACTTATGAAACAATATCATTTGTCCGTTTTCCTACTGAGTTATTTCTCTGTACATACATATATGAAGTAGATCTTTCTCTGCTAGGGAAATTGGCCACCATGTCTGCTGTCTGTTACAATTATGTTTTCCAAGTATTTTACCTTTTGATTATGTTTATATCAATTCAGTTATCAATCCAAGAAGCAGAAATACTAGGAATATTTGGAACAATTTATTATAGGAATTAGGCTTTAAACAATACTTGAAGTGAATTACATATCAATTTGTGCCACCTTCTAGATAATTATATTGAAGGTTTTGTGTGTTTTCTTGGAATGCTTACTTGTTTCACAGTGCTGAGACTATAATCCAGGGTTTGAAACTTGCTGGGCAAACACATGACCACTGAGGTACATCCTACACTGAGTTTTTTTGATAGTCTCAATTTATTCTGTCAACTCATTATGGACTGAAGGTGACTTAAATATACTCACTGTTATCCTCTTTCTGGCTTTTTTCCTTGAACTTACTTTATCTCAATACTACCCATTTGCAGTATTCCTTTTCATAGTTATTACATCTTTTTGCAACATTTATTATTACAAAGTGCACTTCTGTTCTCCCATAATCTCCCCTGGGATTAGAGGTGTGTGCCATTGCACTCAACTCAGTTTTACTGTTTAAGTATGTTTAATCCTAATTATGTTCTATTTTTTCATGTCATCCTGTTTGATTTTATAGTGTTTTTGAAAATCTTTTCACTGTAAGGTCTTTGTTTTACTTTGTTTGTAGGAATGTTTTTTCATATTATGTAGAAGATTATTTTTACAGTTACCTTTATAATTTTATGTGTAGTTCTAAAATTCCAGGTAATATCTGCTAATTTCCTAGCATAAGCAATGATAAAATAAATATATTGTCTCTTCTTCCCCCTTTTATCTTTCCATAATTGCCATGTGGTTTATTTGACTATATTACCTTAACCTGTTTCTTTATACTGACCTGAGTCCTTTACCTCTATTTTCTGACTTATCAGACTTTAACAATACTTTAAGCACTCATATACAGAAGAAGGAAATTAATATAGCCATCTCCTCTCTCCCTTCCTGTTAATTATAATCATTTTACCATTTAAGTTTTTTAAAACATTTACATTTTATGCATACTTGCAATTTCTACAAATGTTTTAAACTTAGTCCCGTAGTTAAAGAAATTTAAAACTAAAACAGTTCATATACTGTAGATATTCCAGCTTTCTCCATTGACCAAAGTTTGTTTTTTAAGCTCTGTTTGAAAACTCTAATGTTTGCCTTTTTCAACCGACTGGGATCACAATTAGAATAAGATATACTCTGTGTTTGTATAAACATGTCAAAATGTACTCTACTGCCAATGTGTAACTAAAAAGAACAAAATTTTAAAAAAGAATAAAAGTAGAATAAACTCAAAAAAGTGCCTAATGTTAACAATAGTCCTGGAGTTCTTGCATCACTAAATTAATTTTATATTTGAAAAATAAATGATAGTCTAAATAGTTGTAATATTTTTATCACTGTTTTCCTTTGTGGAAAAATTCATTGTAAGCATTTATTCCATTATATTTTGCTTTGAATGTTATTTTGGAGCAAGGAGAAATTACCTTAAATTTTTCCTTAGAGTTGCTCGTTGATCTGAGGCTTCTCTTCTGGGTTTTTAATTTTTTATTTTATTTATCTATTTTTTTCATATTGGGGATTGAACTCAGGGGCACTTGACCACAAAACTACATCTATTTTTCCTTTTGGCTACCCTTTCTCCTTAGGGAATTAAACTCTTTTTGGACAGATGAAATTTAACAGAGGCATGGGCATGCAGAAAACTTCTTTTGGTTAAATAAGACAATTTAGAGGACTTATTTTTTTTTCCTCCTTGGGTATTACTTTGCAGGAACTCATGCAGCCAAAATCTGTGGTCAATGGAACAGCAATTACTAAATTCATCCTGCTGGGTTTGGTGGAGACACAAGAGCTAAGACCAGTGATCTTTGTACTTTTCCTCCTTGCTTATGTTGTTACTGTGGGGGGAACTTCAGCATCCTGGCAGCCATCTTGGTAGAGCCCAAATTCCACACCCCAATGTACTTCTTCTTGGGTAACCTGTCCATGATGGACATTGCGTGCATCTCTGTCACTATTCCCTCAATGTTGGGTCGTCTTTTGTCCCACAAGCACACAGTTCCATATGGAGCCTGCCTCACACAGCTTTTCTTCTTCCATCTGCTGGTAGGGGTGGACTGTTTCCTGTTAACAGCCATGGCTCATGACCGGTTCCTAGCCATCTGCCATCCCCTCACCTACAGCACCCGCATGAGTCAGACAGTCCAGAGGATACTGGTGGCTGCATCCTGGGCTTGTGCATTCAGCAATGCACTCACTCATACTGTGGCCATATCCACACTCAACTTCTGTGGGCCTAATGTGATCAATCCCTTCTACTGTGACCTCCCTCAGCTTTTCCAGCTCTCCTGCTCCAGCACCCAGCTCAATGAGCTTCTGCTCTTTGCTGTGAGTTTCATAATGGCAGGTACCCCTGTAGTTCTCATTGTCACCTCCTACATCCATGTGGCAGCTGCAGTCCTGCGAATTCACTCTGCTGAGGGCAGGAAGAAGGCCTTCTCCACCTGTATCTCCTACCTCACTGTGGTTGCCATATTCTATGGTTCTGGTATTTTTAACTACATGCAACTAGGTTCAGCCAAACTTTCAGATAAGGATAAAGCTATTGGAGTTTTTAATACTTTCATCAACCCTATGCTGAACCCAATCATCTACAGCCTCAGGAACCCTGATGTTCAGGCTGCTCTCTGGAAGGTACTCCTGGGGAGGTAGTCATTGGTTTGAGGAAGTCTCAAGTGTCCCTTCCTCCCTGTGTCATTTTGGACTAAAGAAAAAAAAATCCTCTAGAGCCAAGAACTAGCACAAATAATCCAGAACAGCTTCTCTCCCTGAACTTGAGGACTTTTGTAGGGGATAATTAGTGTTTCCCCAAGAAGCTCTACCCAGTTATAGGCAGTGGGCTTATAGATTCCACTAGGTCAGCCCCTTTGACAAATTAATAGCTTCAGTTACTGTGACTTCCCTTTACTGAGTAAAGGTAAAATGTAAAAACATGCCAATGCTTATAGGTTCATGTCCTAAGGGGAATGATATAAACTCAGTTATATCTTGGGTTCCCAGTGCACCCCAGAAAACTACTCCCTGCCAGAGATCATGTTTTTCCCTCAAGTTCAGGTACAACTGTGCTGTTTACAAATTATAGCCCTAGAGAGAAAAGCAAAACAGAAAAGTAATTTTTTCCTGTGACACAAAGATCCCATGAGATACAGAGAGGCAAAAGGAAAGCTTTGCAGCTCCATGTTCTGTAGTGATTCTGAATAATAGGAAAATTTGTGCAGTTCAGAGACATATTTCCCAATGCCAAATCTCCATTCACAAGTATGATGTGCTTTGTGATACAGAAATGGATTTTCCTCATCCATCCTTCCCCATATACTTCAAGTCATTTGATGAGAATTTACAATCTAAACAATTTTTAAAATATTTCAACAATCTCAGGTTACTCATTATGATTTTTTCCCTAAATTCTCACTCATAGTCACCAACTCTCTCAGCTGAGATAATTTATAACTTTAAATGCAAGTCACATGGTGACTCCTTTCTCTAAATTTCCCATTATATCTAGGAAAGTATGGCTCTAACCCAGAACATTGTCTCATCCTGTTTTCTGTTTACCAGTTATTACCCCAGTCATCATTATCTGTATTTTTCTTCCAGCATCCTTTTTAGGATTGATTTCCCCTTCCTGGCAACTCTCCTATGCTATTGATATTTCTTTATTCACATCTTCAAATCTTTTCTTTGACCTGTACCTGTGATATGTTTTCTCCATGATATTTGGTATGGGTGAAGGAATTTGAAAGTGCAAAAGAGAAGAAGGGGATAGAAATAAGAAAGAGAAGGAAAACAAGATTGGAAGTGGAGAGTTTGTGATAAAACAAAAATTAAATATGAGGAATAGGGAGAAAACAGATGAGTTGCAAAAAAGGAGGCTGAAAAGAAAGGAAGTATTGGAGAGGACCAAATACAGTACAGAGATAGAGGGGGAGATGAGAAAGAATTGGGGATCTGGATAAGATGACTTGAGAATGTTAAAAAAGACAAGAGATAGACAACTTGTGGGTCAGAAATGAATGTGAGATGTGGGTTTTCCATACCATGTTATCTAACAATGACTAGTTCTGGCAGTCCTGAAGCCTCTGGTCACCAGCATTTGGCACTTCTCTGTCTCTAAGACCCTGATGCTTGTAGCATGCATTTCTTTTATCTGGCCATTCATCTCAGGTCTCAAGGGATGACTTCTCCACCATCATCAGAGTAGCCCAGTGGAGTAATTTGGTACATCATCACAAAGAAGGACCCAGGACTTTGATTCCAGGTCTCTTTTTACCTTTCAGGATCAGAGGGATTCTGATTTAGGTGGGTTTTTTCCCCCTTTGGGATTTTTTCTCCTTTTTAAAAACATTCCACAGTAGAAATCTTAAGTTGTTCACTAAATATTAAATGAATCATGTGGGAAACAGTATAAAATCTCATCACCATCTTTCTACACATCACCACAAGAAATGACTACTGTTCAGGATTTTTTGTTACATTTTCCAGAAACACACAGACACACATGCACAAACACACACACACACACACACACACATATATTCCAAACAGCACAGTGTTTTGAAATTTACTTTTATCTCTCCAAATTTCATAGTACAATTCTTTACATGAACTTACAATTCTGTCTTATCCATATTAAAACCGGGTTAATATTCCATTTTTATGGAATATATTTAACCAAACTCCATCCAGGCAACTAAACCTATGTTCTGTTTTTGCAATTGCTAAAAATACTGATATCAGCACTTATATATCTTTTCATAAATCTGAAATTATTTCCATGCATCTGAAAAGAACAGATGAAATGAGTGACAAAGGAAATAAAATGCAAATAAAAATTGGATAAGTATTCTGGCTCTCTTTTACCAAAAAAATGCATACCATTTTACATCATGAATGGCAGTGTATGAGAATGGCTCTTCATTCACATCTCTGACTTTATGTATATCTTTCATCTTTGAAAATTAGATAAAATATTGAACTATTTTTTAAATTGAGTTTCTTTGTGTATGAGTGTGATTAGATAGATTTTTATATGTGTCTGAAATTCGTATTTTTTATTCTTTGCAAATTTTCAGTTTGTGGCTCCCTACCCCCGCTTTGGGGTAATTACTTATTAAATTTTGAATTTTTATCTCAATTATTTTAACTGATACATAAAAATTGTACATATTATTGAGGTAAGACATTTTGATACACATTTACATTATGTAATATTTATAATGATTGGTAGAAACTCTTCAGGTTTTAAGATAGTAACTCTTAACCATGTATGTTGCAAATACAATCCCCAATTTCCCACTTATATTTAATTTTGTTTAGAGCATCTATGGCCCAAATTGTTTCATATTTCTGTGAACTTCATCTTCTTTGTTCTATGTCATGCTTAGAAAATAACACCTTTCCACTTAAATGTTGTATAAATATTTGTTAGTGATATTTTTCTAGTACTTTACATGTGTCTAAAGGTCACATATTTGATGTATTTAAATATTATTTTGTGTGATCTAACTTTTCAATTGGTAATAACTGCACAATGCAAACTTGATCACAGATATAATGGACATGATATATATTTAGCCAAACAGATAATATTTGAACTGAGACCAGAACTACTATCCAAGAAGTGAGTCTATATTCAAGGTCAGCCACGAGAATTAACTGCTGAAACATAACAATCAGTAGATAACCGATTTTAGAATGTCCAAAATTAAATATTCACAGTGTCCAGAAGACAACCCCAAATTACCTAACTTATGAAGAATCAAGAAAATGGAATGCATTCTCTAGAAAAAGGAATATACCAAGTTCAACTCTAAAATGAAATAGATGTTGAAACAAACAAAGATTTAAAACAACTATTATAACTACCCTAATTTTTAAAAAAAAACTCAGGTTTTGTTTCTTTTATAAATAAGTGCTGAGGGAAAAGACATGATGAGAGAACAGGAGATGAGAAGAAATGGGGATTCGGGGTATCACAGAGGAATACTCGGGAATGTTGGTCAGGTAACAAATGGCTGCAGAATAAATGAAGGATGCACAGGGAAGGGGGAGGATGATGAAAGCCATTGTGTGGAATTCCTTCCATCCATGTGTGTTGCCACCTAATAACCCACTTCAGCAACTTTGAGATCATTGTTGGGCCTTCTTATTTCTACCAAGAAAAACAGAGAGTGGTGAAATGTCACCCTTTGCCCATTTTCCTGAGGTGTAGTAAGGCCATTACCTTGGTAACTCTTCTTTGGTTTCCTCTAGACAGGGGTTGATTATAGAAGGACAGAGCATGAGAGCTACAGGTGAGGGGAGAAGGATGTGTTTGTTGGGAGACCACTCTCCATGGTATCAGCCATCAAAGTTCTCAGCCTCTCTGTCTTTGGGCCCACACCTGTCAATTCTGTGGGAAACACGAGATGAAGTGTGTCACTTTCCTGACCCTCTTGGGTCTCCAGATACTTTGGAGTGGAAGACAGTACACTTCCCTAAAAGGGAAAAATTCTTGAACAAATCCAGGGATGTGGGTTGTACTGGCTGCATATCCACTCAACCTCTGCTCTTTGGTCCTGGCAAGTTCCTGATCATGCTGTGCTCAATCCCTCCATACAAGGAAGTGGGACAAATTGTCTCTCCGGTCTTCATATTTAGTAAAATCTAATTATTATCATCTGACTGAACTTTTCCCCAGACTGTACATATCAAAAAAACATTTTGAGAGTGTTACCCACCACACTTTACATCACTGTGTACTCCAGGTGTATTTAACATTGCCCCAGTTAATCTTATCTATGATTCCAAGAGGTCCCCAGGGCCTTGGCAGTGATAATTCTAAAAAGTCACCCCTTGCCCATATTCTTCCTGCCCATCTTCCAACACCAAAGCATTGTCTTACAAGTGCAGAAATTCCATTTCCTTTGGGATTTTTCCTGTTTGTACCCCCAATGTAAATATATTTATTTTAAGATTATTATTCAGAAATTTTATCTGAATCTTGGAAACATTCACTCGAAAGCCTTTGTCAATTAGAAAATAAAATCAGTAGAATAGAGGAAAGGGACCCAGGTTGGAGAAGTGTGGGATGGGGAGAGTGCTGGGAAGTGATACTGGCCAAATTATATTGTTAGGTTGTGCACACGTACAAATATGTAACAGCAAATTCCATCAATATTTACAACTATAATGAACCAATAAAAAAGTGGGGTGGATCACAAAAATAGCACTAATAAAAAATAAATTAAGTGTGAAAGGAAGGTCAGTAGAGTAGAGGGAGGAGAATAGGGGGAGAAAGGAGGAAAGGAAAGGGAGCAGAAACAGGGACTGAAATGCAGTAAATCAAAGTTTATGCTATATATGATTTTGTCAAAATAAACTGGACTACTATGGATGATTATAATGCTCCAATAAAACAAAACAAAACAAAACAAAAGAAACTCATAGAAAAACCAAATGTTCCTGCATTGTGCCAAAAATCCCATTATTAAGAAGATACAGAGACAAATCCACATAAATACAGTTATCTCATGCTAGACAAAGGTGCCATAAACATGCATTGGAGTAAAGATAGCCTCTTCAACGAATGGTGCTGGGGAAACTGGAAATCTATATACAGCAAAGTGAAACTAAACCCCTATCTCTCACCCTGCAAAAACTCAACTCGAAGTGCATCAAGAACCAAAGCATTAGACCAGAGACCCTGTGCCTTCTAGAAAAAAAGTAGGCCTAAATCTCCACCATGTCAGCTTAGGAACTGACTTCCTTAAAAAGACTTCTGAAGCACAAGAAGTAAAATCAAGAATCAAAAAATGGGATGACATTAAACTAAAAAGCTTCTTCACAGAAAAGGAAACAATCAAGAACATGAAGAGAGGATTTACAGAAAGAAAATCTTTGTCACATGCATGTCCCATAGAACATTAATCTCCAGAATACATAAAGCACTCAAAAACTTAACACCAAAAAAAATCCACAAATAACCCAACAAATACATGGGCTAAGTTACTGAAGAGACACGTCACAGAAGAAGAAATACAAATGGTCAACAAATATATTTTAAAAATGTTCAGGGTTTTCAAGATGGTGGACTAGAGGGTGACTGCATTTTGTGTAGCTCCAGGACTCAGGATTCAAGAAGAGGAGGTATTGAAAGACTTAAGACAAACACAGAGCCCTTCTATTGGGTGAAGCTCCCCAGATGGTATTCCCATAATGCAGAGAAATTTGTGAAGTAGAAAAGCCCTGCAAGAACCCCCATTGGAGCGGTGAACCCAGACAACTGAGAGTATTGTAGAGGAGGGCCAGTCAGCGAGATGCTTAGGAGCAGAGTGAGAGTCCCTGGACCACAGGCAGCTTCTCGGAGGACAGGCCACCCAGTGAGATGCTTTTGTGCAGGGCAAGGTTCCTTGGCCCAGGAGGTAGGTCTGGACCCCAGGGAATGTCACAGAGGAGGGCAGCCCAACCCAGGTGGTAGTTCTGGACTGAAGGGAACTTCTCAGAGGGGAGTGCCCAGTGAGACTTCCCCACTGGGTGAGTCTTCCCAACCAGGGCAGCAGAACCAGAGATACAGGCCCAGACCAGCCATGACCCAGCACCCAATCTAGTACCCCTTTGGCTAACCATTGGTTAACAAGTGGAGGCACCTCTTCCAACTAGCAGGGAATATACCCCACCTGAAGGCCACTACCCCTAGAGGAGCAGCTTTCTTGTGGAGCATCGCATTATCAAGTTCCTCCAAATCTTCAGGCTACTGAAGGCTAGGAGGTGAGATATTAGAAATCTACAGGGACACTAAAAGTCAATAGATAAAATCTGCAATATCTCAGAGTTTCACTACTAGAGAGGTAGATACCTGACCAATATGAGAAAATAAGGGAAGAAAATGTTCCAAACAAAGCTAGATGATACAGCAATAAAATCCAATGACAGCATGGCAGAAGAAATGTTGGAAAGGGAGTTCAGAATGTACATAATTAAATGATCAGAGAAGCAAATGGTGAGATGAAAGAGCAAATGCAGGCTTTGTAAAATTACTTCAATCAACAGGCACAGAGAAACAAACCAAAGGAATGAACAATCTGTTCAATAAAATAATATCAGATAATTTCCCAAATCAGAAGAATGAAATCGAAAATCAAATAAAATAGGCTTATAGGACTCCAAATATACAAATTAAAGTGAACTCACAACAAGGCACATTATAATGAAAATACCTAACTTACAAAATAAAGAGAGAATTTTAAAGGCTGCGAGAAAAAAGAATCAAATTACATTCAGAGGGAAACCAATACAGATATCAGCAGATTTTCCAACCCAGAGTTTAAAAGCTAAAAGGGTCTGGAACAACACTTTTCAAGACCTGAAAGAAAACAGACGCCGACCTAGAATCTTATACCCAGCAAAACTTACCTTCAGATTTGATGACAAAATAAAATCCTTCCATGATAAACAAAAGCTAAAAGAATTTACACAAAGAAAGCTGTCATTACAAGACATTCTCAACAAAATATTCCATGAGGAAGAGATGAAAAACAATGATGTAAATCAGCAAAGGGAGGAACTATCCTAAAGGAATAGCCAAATAAAGAAGAAACCACATTGTGTCAAAAAAAAACCCAAAAATGAGCAAAATGACCGGGAATACAAATCATATCTCGATAATAACTCTGAATATTAATGAACTGAACACATCAATCAAAAGACATAGACTGGCAGATTGGGTTAAAAAGAAAGATAAAACAATATGCTGCCTGCAATAAACTCATCTCATAGAAAGAGATACCCAGAGACTAAAGGTGAAAGGATGGGAAAAAACATAACATGCACATGGACTCAGCAAAAAAGCTAGGATATCCATTCTCATATCAGATAATATGAACTTGAAGTCAAAGTTAGACAGAAGGATAAAGAAGGACATTTCATACTACCTAAGGGAAGCATAAATCAGCAAGACATAACAACCATAAACATCTATGCACAAACAGTGGCTCATCTATAAATGTCAAACAAATCCTTCTCAATTCCAGGAATCAAACAGACCACAACACAATAATACTAGGTGATTTTAACACACCTCTCTCACCACTGGACAGTTCCTCTAAACAAAAATTGAACAAAGAAACCATCAATCTCAATAACACAATCAATAATTTAGGCTTAATGAACATTTATAGAATATACCATCCAACAGAGTGAACATGCTTTCTTCTCAGCAGTACATGGATCCTTCTCTAAAATTGACCATATAGTAGGCCACAAAGCTATTGTTAGCAAACACAAGAAGATAGAGATACTACCTTGTAATCTGTCAGATCGTAATGGATTGAAATTAGAAATAAATAACAGAATAAAAAACAGAAACTACTCCAATACCTGGAGATTAAATAATATGCTTTTGAATGATGAATGGATAACAGAACACATCAGGGAGAAATAAAAAAATTCTTAGAGGTAAACAAGAACAGAGATACATCATTTCAAAATCTTTGGGACACTATGAAAACAGTTCTTAGAGGAAAATTTATTTCATGGAGTGCATTCAATAAAAGAAGAAAAAAATCAACAAATGAACGACTTAACACTATAGCTCAAAGCCCTAGAAAAAGAACAAAGCAACACCAAAAGTAGTATAAGACAGAAAATAATTAAAATCAGAGCTGAAATTAATTAAATTGAAACAAAAGAAACAATAAAAAAATTGACAAAATAAAAAGTTGGTTCTTTGAAAACATAAAACAAAATTGTTAAACTGTAAGCCACACTAACAAAGAGAAGGAGAGAGAAAACTCAAATTACTAAAATTTGGAATGAACTAGTAAAAGTCATGACTGACACAATTGAAATACAAAACATAATTAGAAGCTATTTTGAAAATCTCTAATCCAACAAAATAGAAAATCTTGAAGACATCTACAGGTTTCCACAGTCATATAAATTACCTGAACTGAACCAGGAAGGCATACACAATTTAACTAGATAAATTTCAAGTAATAAAATAGAAGAAGTCATCAAATGCCTACCAACAAAGAAAAGTCTGGGACCAGATGGGTTCTCAGCCTAGTTCCACAAAACCTTTAAAGAAGAGCTCATTCCAATGCTCCTCAAAGTAGTCAATGAAACAGAACAGAAGGGAACCCTGGCAAACTCATTCTATGAAGCCAATATCACCCTGATACCTAAACCAGAGAAACATCTAGGAAAGAAAATGTCAGACCAATATTCTTAATGAACATTGAGGCAAAAATTCTGAACAAAATTTTAGCAAATTTCATACAAAAATATATTAAAAAGATAGTGCACCACGATCAAGTGGGTTTTATCCCAGGGATGCAAGGTTGATTCAACATCTGGAAAACAATAAATGTAATTCACAATATCAACAGACTTAAAGTCAAGAATCACATGATGAATTTGATAGATGAAGAAAAGGCATCTGATAAAATACAGCACCCATTCATGCTCAAAACTCTAGAAAAAATAGGGATAGTGGGAACATTCCTTATCATTGTTAAGGCCATCTATGCTAAGCCCATGAAAAATATCATTCTAAATGTTGAAAAAGAGAAAGCATTCCCCCTAAAAACTGGAACAAGCCAGGGATGCCCTATTTCACCACGTCTATTCAACATTGTCCTTGAAACTCTAGCCAGAGCAATTAGACATACCAAAGAAATTAAAGAGATATAAATAGGAAAAGAAGAACTCAAACTATCCCTATTTGTTGATGACATGATTATATATTTAGAGGAACCAGGAAATTCCACCAGAAAACTTTTAGAACTCATAAGTTAATTCAGTAAGTTATCAGGTAATATCAATACTCAAAAATCTAATGCATTTTTATACTTAAGTGATGAAAACTCAGAAAGAGAAGTTAGGAAAACTTCCTCATTCCCAATAGACTCAAAAAAAGATATTTGGAAATCAATCTAACAAAAGACGTGAAAGACCTCTACAATGAGAACTACAGAACACTAAAGGAAGAAATTAAAGAAAATCTTAGAAAATGGAAAGATCTCCATGTTCTTGGATAGGCAGAATTAATATTGTCAAAATGGCCAAACTACCCAAAGTGCTATACATATTCAATGAATTTCAATTAAAATCCCAATTTTAAGGCCATCTATGCTAAGCCCATGAAAAATATCATTCTAAATGTTGAAAAAGAGAAAGCATTCCCCCTAAAAACTGGAACAAGCCAGGGATGCCCTATTTCACCACGTCTATTCAACATTGTCCTTGATGTACCTTACACAAACAGAGCAAGCAATCATGAAATTCATCTGGAAGAACAAGAAACCCAGAATATTTAAAGCAATCCTTAGCAGGAAGAGTGAAGCAGGGGGTATCACAATACGAGACCTTCAACTACACTACAAAGCAATACAACAAAAATGGCATGATATTGGTACCAAAATAGACAGGTAGATCAATAGTACAGAATAGAGGACATGGACACAAACCCAAATAAATACAATTTTCTCATACTAGACAATGGGGCCAAAAATATGCAATGGAGAAAAGATAGCCTCTTCAACAAATGGTGCTGGGAAAACTGGAAATACATAAGCAGCAGAATGAAACTAAATCCCTATCACTCACTCTGCACAAAAATCAACTCAAAATGAATCAAGGACCTTAGAATCAGACCAGAGACACTTCATCTTATAGAAGAAAAAGTAGGTTCAAATCTTCAAAATGTTGGTTTAATATCAGACTTCCTTATCATGACTCCCATAGCACAAGAAATAAAAGCAAGAATCAATAACTGGGAAAGATTCAAAATAAAAAATTTTCTCTCAGCAAAGGAAACTATCACTAAGGTGAAGAGAAAGCCTACAGAGTGGGAGAAAATCTTTGCTACACATACTTCAGATAGAGCACTAATTTCCAGAATATATAAAGAACTCAAAAATCTCTATACCAAGAATAAAATTAGCCCAATCAACAAATGGGCTAAGGAAATGAACAACCACTTCACAGATGAAGGTGTACAAGCAATCAACAGATATACAAAAAATTGTTCAACATCTCTTGTAAATTAATGTAATGCAAATCAAAACTATCCTAAGATTCCATCTCACCCCAATTAGAATGGTGATTATCAAGAACAACAACAATAGGTGTTGGCAAGGATGTGGAGAAAAAGGTACACTCATACATTTCTTGTGGGGTTGCAAATTAGTGGAGCCACTCTGGAAAGCAGTGTGGAGTTTTCTTAGAATACTTGGAATGGAACCAGCATTTGACCCAACTATCCCACTACTTAGCCTATACCCAAAGGACATAAAATCAGCATATTAGAGTGATGCAGCCACATCAATGTTCATAGCTGCTCAATTCACAATAGCCAGATTGTGGAACCAAGCTAGATGCCCCTCAATTGATGAATAGATAAAGAAACTTTGGTATACATTTACAATGGAATATTACTCAGTCATAAAGAATAATAAAATTATGGCATTCACAGGCAAATGGATGCAATTTGAGAATATCATGTTAAGTGAGATAGGCCAATCTTAAAAAAACCAAAAGACAAATGATCTCAGTGATAAGCAGATGATGATACATAATGGAGTGTAGGAGGGGGGCAAGAATCAATGAAGGATGGACTGTATAGAAGGAGAAGGGGAGTGAGAGGAGTGGGGGATAAGGAAAAACAACAGAATGAATCAAACACCATTACCTTACATAAAGGCATGATTACACAAATGATGTGCCTCTACTTCATGTACAGAGAAGTAAGATGTACCTGGGTTCTTTACAATAAAAATAAATTAAAAAAAAGAAAACATTGTTCAAGTAAGCATTGCTTAAAATTGTGTTGTAGACATACTGATATACCCACTAATAAATGTTTTTGATCCAGAAAAAAATGTTCAATATCACCAGCAATTAGAAAAATGCAAATTAAAATTATACTGAGATTTCTTCAGAATGGCAATTACCAAGAATAAAAGTAATAATAATTGTTGATGAAGTTGTGGGGAAAAATGTACACTCATACATTGCTGATGGGACTGCAAATTGGTGCAACCATTATGGGAAACAGTATGGAGATACCTCAGGAAAGTCAAAATCAAACCACCAATTCGCCCAGTTATTCCACTCCTCCACATATACACAAAGGACTTAAAAATCAACATACTATAGAGACATAGCCAAATTAATGTTCATAGAAACTCAATTCACAGTAGCTAAGCCATGGAATCAACGACAGTGCCCTTCAACAGATGAAAGGACAAAGAAAATGTGGTCCATATATGTAATGAAATATCACTCATCCATATAGAAGAATGAAATTATGATATTTGCAAATGACTGGATGGAACTGGAGACTGTTATGTTAAGTGAAAGAAGTGAATCCCAAAAAACTAAAGGCCAAATGTTCTCTCTGATATTCAGATGCTGACTCATAATAGGTGGGGGCCAAGGGGAGGCCATGGAGATTCACTGATTTGGATAGGAGCATGGGGGGAAGGGAGGGAGAATGGGCATGGGAAAGATAGTAGAATGAATCAGACATAACTTCCTATGTTTATATATGATTACACACCCAGTGTAACTCCTCATCATGTACAACCATAAGAATGGGGAGTTATACTACATGTATATATGATATGTCAACATACGTTCTACTGTCATGTATATCTAAAAAGAATTAAAATAAATTAATAAGTTAATTTTCCATTACTCAGAATTAATGCTTCTGAAGAATTTTGTGTCTATTCTTCCAGAGACTTTAATCATAAGAGTTGTGCATGTATGATGTGCACATTTCACATCAACAGAATTACCCTTTTCGGTCATTTAAAATTTTTTTTTACATATTATGTGATGTGATATTTACATGACAAAGACTAATATACTGCTTTGCTTGTTTTAATGATGGCACAGGATACCATTAAATCCATGAACCAGAATTTATTTAATCAAACCTCTATTATTTGGGTTGTTTCCAACTGTCTTTCAATAACAAATAATGTGATGAATATGGTTACAGAATTATCTTTCTAAATTTTTGTAATATTTTCAAGATTAATTAGTATGTAAACCACTTTTGGATTAAAGGAACTGCAAATATAAATGATGAGAGTAGAGGGTAATAAGGTGTTGCATTAGGTGCACAAGATCTTCAAAAACAGAAAAGTGATTTTCTCAAAACTCAGTGATAATTGGATGCTAGTTGGAAATGTAAGTCAGGTAAAATTCCCATTTGTCCCAGAGCACAGAGATACATTCTCTCTTTGCAAAGACACTAAATGTTCACAAAACATGCCTAACATATTGCCACAGAATTAATCTTTGTTCCCATCCTTGAGTCATGGAATTATTTCATGTTAACCTCCACACACACACACACTGCTTGATTTCCAAAATTTTTGCATCGATTTATACATTTACTGAACCATAATAGGGTCCATTTACCAAAAAAAGTACAACATTATTATTGAATTTTTTCTGACCTTTGTGATGTAAAATAGAATCAATTTACAGTGTACAATGTGATGTTTTGATGAATGTATACATTATGAAATGATTACCACAATCAAATTAATTAACATATCTATCACCTCACATGGTTATCTTGTGGGAGGGGAAGCATTTCAGGTCTACCCTTTTAGCAGTTTTTAGATACAAAATACACCATCATTAAATACAATCACTAAGTTGTACAATAGATTTATAGAACTGATTCCTCCTAAATGAAAATTCATCCACTCAGAAAAACCTTGTGCTTTTGCTTTTCCTCTGTAGATAAGTTTTATTCTCCTCCAGCATCTTTCAATATTTTTTAAAATTTATTTTTATTGTAAACAAATGGGATGCATGTTGTTTCTATTGGTACATGAAGAAAAGGCATACCATTAGTGAACTCATACATTTACATAGGGTAACGGTGTTTGATTCACTCTGTTATTTTTTTCTTCCCCCCACCCCTCTTTTACCTCTATACAGTCCCTCCTTCCTCCATTCTTGCCCCCCTCCTACTCTCCATTACATATCATCATTCACTTATCAGTGAGATCATTTGTCCTTTGGTTTTATGAGATTGGCTTAACACACTTAACATGATATTCTCCAATTGCATCCATTTGCCTATAAATGCCATGATTTTATTATTCTTTATAACTGAGAAATATACCATTGTATATACATACCACAGTTTATTTACCCATTCATCGATTGAGGGACATCTAGGATGGTTATACAATCCGGCTATTGTTAATAGAGCAGCTATGAACATTGATGTGGCTATATCTCTGTAGTATGCTGATTTTAAGTTCTTTGGGTATAGGACAAGGAGTGGGATAGCTGGATCAAAAGGTGGTTCCATTCCAAGCTTTCTGAGGAATCTCCATACTGCTTTCCAGAGTGGCTGCACTAATTTGCAACCCCACCAGCAATGTATGAGTGTACATTTTTCCCCATATCCTCGCCAACACCTACTGCTGCTTGTATTCTTGATAATCGCCATTCTAATTGGGGTGAGATGGAATCTTAGGGTAGTTTTGATTTGCATTACACTTATTTACAAGAGATGTTGAACAATTTTTTGTATATCTGTTGATTGCTTGTACATCTTCTTCTGTGAAGTGGCTATTTGTTTCCTTAGCCCATTTGTTGATTGGGTTATTTGTATTCTTGGTGTAGAGTTTTTTGAGTTCTTTATATATTCTGGAAATTAGTTCTTTATCTGAAGTATATGTGGCAAAGATTTTTCTCCCACTCTGTAGATTCTTTCTTCACATTGCTGATAGTTTCCTTTACTGAGAGAATCTATTTAGTTTGAATCTATTCCAGTTAGTGATCCTTGCTTTTATTTCTTGTGCTATGGGAGTCCTGTTAAGAAAGTCTGATATTAAACCAACATGTTGAAGAATTGGACCTACTTTTTCTTCTATAAGATGAAGAGTCTCTGGTCTGATTCCGAGGTCCTTCATTCATTTTGAGTTGATTTTTGAGCAGAGTAAGAGATAGGGATTTAGTTTCATTCTGCTGCTTACGTATTTCCAGTTTTCCCAACACCATTTGTTGAAGAGGCTTTTTTCTCCATTGCTTGTGTTTGGCACTTTTGTCTAGTATGAGAAAATTGTATTTATTTGGGTTTGTGTCCATGTCCTCTATTCTGTACCATTGATCTACTTGTCTATTCTGATACCAATACCATGCCATTTTTGTTACTAATGCTTTGTAGTATAGTTGAAGTTCTGATATTGAGATACCCTCTGCTTCACTCTTCCTGCTAAGAATTGCTTTAGCTATTCTGGGTTTCTTGTTCTTCCAGATGAATTTCATGATTGCTTGCTCTATTCGTGTAAGGTATGTCATTGGGAATTTAATTGGAATTGCATTGAATCTGTATAGCACTTTTGGTAGTTTGGCCATTTTGACAATATTAGTTCTGCCTATCCAAGAACATGGGAGATCTTTCCATCTTCTAAAGTCTTCCTCAATTTCTTTCTTCAATATTTTGTAGTTTTTTTTTGTAGAGATCTTTTACCGCTTTGGCCTCGTTGGTTAGAATGATTCCCAAGTATTTTATTTAATTTTTTTTGAGGCTATTGCAAATGGAGTTGTGTTCTACATTTCCCTTTCAGATGTTTCATCACTTGTGTATAAAAATGCTTTAGATTTATGCATGTTGATTTTATAGCATGCTATTTTGCTGAATTCTTTGATGAGATCTAGAAGTTTTCTGGAGGTGTTTTTTGGGTCCTCTAAATATAGAATCTTGTCATCTGCAAATAGTTACAGCTTAAGTTCCTCTTTTGTATGTGTATCCCTTTAATTTCTTTAGACTGTCTAATTGCTCTGGCTAGATTTTTGAGGCCAATGTTGAACAGAAGTGGTGGAAGAGGACATCCCTGTCTTCTTCCCATCTTTAAAGGGAATGGTTTCAGTTTTTCTCCATTAAGAATGATGTTGGCCATGGGTTTAGCACAAATAGCACTTACAATGTTCAGGTATGTTCCTACTGTCCCTATTTTTTCCAGTGTTTTGAGCATGAAGTGGTGTTGTATTTTGTTGAAAGCTTTTTCTGTGTCAATTGAAATAACCATATGATTCTTATCCTTAAGTCTATTGACATGATGGATTATGTTTATTGATTTACAGATGCTCAACCATCCCTGCATTCCAGGGATGAGCCCCTCTTCATTGGGGTGAATGATTTTCTTAATATGCTTTTGGATACAGTTTGCCAATAATTTGTTAAGTATCTTTGCATCTATGTTCATCAAGTATATTGGTCTAAAATTTTCTTTCCTTGATTTGTCTTTGCCTGGTTTGGGTATGAGGGTGATATTAGCTTTATAGAATGAGTTTGGTAGGGTACCCTCCTTTTTTATTTCCTGGAATACTTTGGGAAGTATTGGAATGAGTTCTTCTTTGAAGGTCTTATAGAACTTGGCTGAGAATCTGTCTGGTCCCGGGTTTTTCTTGGATGGTAGATTTTTAATGGCTTCTTCTATTTCATTCCTTGATATTCATCTGTTTAAATTGTGTATGTCCTCCTGGTTCAGTTTGGGAGGAGCATATGTCTCTAAAAATTGGTCAACGTTTGGTAGTTTCTATTTTGTTGGAATACATATTTTCAAATTAGCTTCTCATTATGTTATGTATCTCAGTGGTGTCTATCGTGATATTTCCTTTTTTATCATGAATTTTAGTAATTTGAGTTATCTCTCTCCTTCTCTTTGTTAATGTGACTAAGGGTTTGTCTATTTCGATTACTTTTTCAAAGAACCAACTTTTTGTTTTATTAGCTTTATTTTGTTTCAAGTTCATGGATTTCAGCTCTGATTTTAATTATTTCCTGTCTTCTACTACTTTTTCTGTTATTCTGTTCTTCTTTTTCTAGGGCTTTGAGCTGTAATGTTAGGTCATTTGGTTGTTGACTTTTCATTCTTTTCTGGAATGTACTCCATGCAATGAATTTTCCTCTTAGTACAGCTTTCATAGTGTCCCAGAGATTTTGATATGTTGTATTGTCATTCTCATTGACCTCTAAGAATTTTTTTATCTCCACTCTGATTTTTTCTGTTATCCATATTTCATTCAATAGCATATTATTTAGTCTCAAGGTGTTGTAGTAATTTCAAGTTTTTTATTTTGTCATTGATTTCTACTCTCAGTCCATTATGATCTGATAGAACACAAGGCAATATCTTTATTTTTTAACATTTCCTAAGGGCTGTTTTGTGGCATAACATATGGTCTGTTTTTGAGAAGTTTCCATAAGCTCCCGAAAATAAAGTGAATGCACTTGTTGATGAGTGGAATATTATATATATGTCTATTAAGTCTAGGTTATTGATTATGTTATTGAGTTCTTTGGTTTTCCTGGTTGGTTTTTGTTTGGAAGATCTATCTAGTGGTGACAGTGGTGCGTTATAGTCACCCAGAATTATTGTGTTGTGGTCTATTTGATTCCTGAAATTGCAAAGAATTTGATACATGTACAGGGATGCACCATTGTTTGGGGCATAAATATTTACTATCATTATGTCTTCCTGATTTATGGTTCCCTTAAGCAGTATGAAATGTCCTCCTTTATCCCTTCTGACTAACTTTGGCTTGAAGTCAACTTTATCTGATATAAGGATGGAAACCCCCACTTTTTTACTGAGTCCATGTGTGTGGTAGGTTTTTTTCCCATCCTTTCACCTTTAGTCTGTGGATGTCTTTTTCTATGAGTTGAGTCTCTTTCAGTCAATATATTGTTGGGACTTTCTTTTTAATCCATTCTGCCAGTCTATGTCTTTTGATTGATGAGTTTAGGCCATTAACATTCAGGGTTATTTTTGAGATATGATTTGTATCCCCAGTCATTTGGGCTTATTTTTGGTTTTTAACTTGACTTGGTGTCTCCTTTGAGTGATTTTACTCTAAGGTAGTTCCTCCCTTTGCTGACCTCCATTGTTGTTTTTCATTTCCTCCTCACATACATATTGTTGAGAACATTCTGTAGTGCAGGCTTTCTATTTGTAAATTCTTTTAATTTTTGTTTATCATGGAAGTATTTTATTTCATCATCAAATCTGAAGGTTAGTTTTGCTGGGTATAGGATTCTTGGTTGGCAACCATGTTCTTTCAGAGCTTGAAATATGTGGTTCCAGGCCCTTCTAGCTTTCACAGTCTGGTTTGAGAAGTCTGCTGCTATCCATATTGATTTCCCCCTATATGTAATCTGCTGCTTTTCTCTCATGGCCTTCAAAATCCTATCTTTATTTTGAATGTTAAGCATTTTCATTATAATGTGCCTTGGTGTGCATCTGTTGTGATTTTGTGCATTTGGTGTTCTGTAAGCCTCTCGTATTTGATTTTCCATTTCATTTTTCAGGTTTGGAAAATTTTCTGACATTATTTCATTGAATAGGTTGTTCATTCCTTTGGTTTGTATCTCTGTGCCTTCCTCAATCCCAATAATTCTTAAATTTGGTCTTTTCATGATGTCCCATAGTTCTTGGAGATTCTTCTCATGATTTCTTATGATCTTCTTTTCTGGGGCAACTTTTTTTTTCAAGATTAAATATTTTGTCTTCCTTGTCTGAGTTTCTGTCTTCAAAGTGGTCTAGTCTTTTGGTGTTGCTTTCCATTGAGTTTTTTATTTGGTTTATTATTTCCTTCATTTGTGTTTGGTTTGGTATTTGTGTTTGGTTTTTTTTTTTTTTTTTTTTTTGAGAATCACTATCTCTTTATTGAAATGATCTTTTTCTTCCTGTAGTTGCTCTTTCAACTGCTTATTGTTATCCTTCATTGCCTGCATTTGTTCTCTTATCTCTTCCTTTGCTTTGAGAATCATCTTAATCATGTATAATCTGAAGTCCTTTTCTGACATTTCTTCTACCATACTGTCATTGGATTCTATTAATATAGAATCTATATTTGTTTGGATCATTTTCTTCTCTTATTTTTCATGTTGTTCACCTATCTTACCTTCTAGCAGTGCAGATTTGGGGTATTGCAGATTTCCCCCTATTGGCTTATAGTGGCCCTAAAGGATTCCAAAACCTTTTCTTTAAGGGGACATCAATATTAGCAGTGCCCATTCAAACACTATGCTATCCTAGGCCAAATAGTCCCTAGGTGGACAATAACAATATTGTTATAATAAACAGAATGAGTTCAAATATTATGTTCAGTATAACAAACAGATTTGCAATAAGGTTGCTGCATTTTCTAATGGAGGACAAAGAGGATGCAGAGGGATGTAGGATGTAGCTGTTAATGGAATAAGAAAATAATATACAGAAGTTCTAGAAAATAGAATGGATGAGAGAGTAATCAAAAGAAATTGGATGTTAGCATGCAAAAAGGGAGAAAGAGACTCTGAGGGAATAGGTTAAAAAAAAGGAAAAGAGAGCAAGAAAAGTAAAGAAATAAAAACATAAAATTGTTCAATAAGGAGAAAATAGAAAATCTACACTATAACGGTCATATATTATTCAAACCTTTCAATCTTCAGTAGCCTGATGCATGAGAGGTACCTGACAATGAGCTTCAAGTCCCCAGTAGGTGTCTCAGGACGGGATTTGCCCCACCTAAAGATCAGAGTTATGGCTTCCAGAGTTATCCAAGATGGCTGCTCTGACTTCCAAATATGTTGGCAAATGGGGAGCTGCAGCTCAGGTTGTGGACTTGGTCGACTGGAGGTCCTGAAGGTGTGGTGTGGTTGGTCAGGCAGGAGTCCTGGGGGTGGGGTGTGTTTTGTGTGGTTGTGGAATCCTGGAGGCTGGGTGCAATCAGTCGGTGTGGTGTTCCAGTGATAGGGCGTAGTCAGTTGGTCTGCGGATCCTGGTGGCAGGGAGCAGTCAGTCAATGTGAGGGCCCTGGAGGCAGGGAGTGATGGGTCGGTCTGAGGGATCCTTGAGACAGGGCTCAGTCAGTCCGGCCAAGGGGTCCTATGGGACTTGGTTGTTGTCTCAAAATGGTGGCAGCCATGTGTAATCAAACCTGCAGGTACTGTCACAGTGAACTTCCAAGCAACAGCAGGCAGCTGGCGCTCCTCTGGC
The DNA here is from genome assembly GCF_902686445.1 of Sciurus carolinensis. Taxonomy (NCBI): domain Eukaryota; kingdom Metazoa; phylum Chordata; class Mammalia; order Rodentia; family Sciuridae; genus Sciurus; species Sciurus carolinensis. The sequence goes on along the minus strand of NC_062215.1, from coordinate 53,928,665 downwards.
GGCCATTGATCAGTTTGCTGACTGTTGTTGGATGATTCGGAGGTGAACCTCGTGTGGTGGGTGATGGATAGGTTTAAGGCAGGCGATGGACAGGCAAGAGGCAGGCAAATGGTAGATGATAGGTGCCTGACTTTGAGCAATCTGCACTCAAAAAAGGCATCTATATGCTGGCAGACTGTAGGTGATCATAGTAGACAGATGGGGTAAACAGCAGGGGATCAATAAGCAGCCAAAACTGCCTCACCAAGAAACAGATACCCTCTGCTTGAAATGGAGCAAGAAGGAACGCAGCCTTCCTCTAGTCTGCCACCTTGGATCTCCCCTTCTTTCAATATTTTCTCTTTGATTATCATTTTCTGCAGTTCTCTGTGAAGATTGTCTGATATTTTTCCTGTTCAGTGTTCTCTGAGTTTCCTGGATCTGTGGTTTGGTGTCTGTCATTAATTTTGTAAAACTCTCAGCCACTCTTACTTCATATATTTCCTCTGTTCTTTTTCCTCTTTCTTCTTCTGATATTGCCATTGTGATATGTGACACACTTTGTACTTATGCCATAATTCTTATGCCAATATTCTATTCCACATTTATCATTCTTTTTTTCTCTTTGATTTTCAATTTGAAGAAATTCTATTGACACATTTTCAAGTTCATGGATATTTTCCTTCATCCTAATACAGTCTACTGATGAATCTATCAGTCTTAGTCTATTCTGGATGCTATGATATAATACTGGGAAATCCAAAATCAATGTATCAGTAGATTTGGTGACTGGCGAGACCCCACCTCTTGGTTCAGAAATGACTGTTTTCCTTCTGAATTCTCACATAGAACAAGGGATGAGTGAGCTCTTGGGGTCCCTTTTATAAGGGCACTGATCTCATTGATGATGGCACCACTTTTAGGTGACATTAAATGAAAAAGTCATGATAGCAGCTGTCAGAAAATGAACGATCCAAGCAGAGAGAGTTGAGGAAAAGGTTCTGGGGTGGATTTGTGTGTGGTAAATTCAAAGAAGTCAGCCTAACCATAGAAAGGTGAGGGGTGAGAAGAGTAGAGGGTAATGAGGTGTGGCATTAGGTGGACAAGATCTTCAAAAATGGAAAAATGATTTTCTCAAAACTCAGTAATGATTGAATTCTAGTTGGAAAGTTAAATCAGGTAATATTCCCACTTATCCTAGAGTATAGAGACACATTCTCTCTTTGCAAAGACACTAAATGTTCATAAAACATGCCTCATATATTGCCACAGAATTAATCTTTTCCCATCTTTGATTCATGGAATGATTTCATATTTGCCTTCAAATACTCTTCTCTTGCAGAATATGAGAGCACTTATTTTCCTAGGTTGATTCCCTTATAATATGTAATTTGTGTTTCACCATGCTTACTTATATTACCTCATTTATTTCAGAATCATTTTCTCAATTATTTTTTGGATTTCTTGCTCTGGTTTTGATTCATCTTTCTGGTATGCCTTCACTACTTGTAAAAGATGTTATTTTGTTCTTTATTCTCCTTTTAGTAAATTGGCATGGAATTTTACTGCACTACTTTTCTATTTTTAGGTGAACTAAGTTTTCCTGTGTTGTTAGAAAGAGGTTTATTTGGATAATGTTCTAACTTCTTACCTCTCTCTCCATTTTTTTCCCTTGGAATATTAAAAAATATGGTGATGTGTCTTCTGGGACTCCTCAATTCTTTCTCTTCTCCCACTTTTCTTTTCCTGGTGCTTTTGTTTTCTTCATTACAGTTGAAGTTGTCCCAGAAATTACCCCAGTTTTAATTTCATTTTTGGACTGTTCATTGCTGGTGTACAGGAACACAACTGATATTTGTGGGCTGGTCTTGTATCTGTAACTTTGCTGGATCAATTATTTTTGTACATTTTTAAAATGTGTGTAGATTCTTGGGGCTTTCTATGATTAGGAGCAAGATATCTGTCTATAGAATTTTCCTTCTTTCCTTCTTTCATTTCTTGTCTAGTTACTCAGGCATGAATTTGTAGCCCAATGTTGAATGACACTAGTAAAAGCAGGCATCCTTGATTTGTTCTTGAACTTAGGAATAAGATTTCACCTTTCATCATTGGGTATAGTGTTTCCATGGTTATTTTGTGAATGCCCTTCCTCATCCTGGGAAGTTCCTTCCTCTTCCTAGTTTTGTCAAATTTTTATTCAGGGAAGGGTGTTGGATTTTTGATAAATGCTTTTTCTGTAGCAGTTGAGATAATCATATACTTTTATTCCACTTAGTTCTGTTAATGTGTTGTGTTATATTGGTATGAATTTTCTTAGGTTCCACAAGCCCATATTTGTGGTATAAATCCAAGATGAATATGGTGTGTAATACTCTTTGATCTGTAGTTTTCTTAAGGTCTTTGGATTTGGTATTAATACTAGTATCTTACAATGAGTCAGGAAGGGTTTTTCTGCTATTTTTTGAAATGTTTGAGGATTCATGTTAATTTGCCTTTAAATATTTGACACAATTCCACAGTGAAGTCATTTGATACTGAACTTTTCTTTGTTGAGAGGTTTTGTATAATGGATGTAGTCTTTTGCTGTAATTCTGTTCATATTTCCTATTTGTCCTTGAGCCATCTTGGATAATTTGTGTGCTTCTTGGAATTTGTTGATTGTATCTAAGTTACCTTACCTATTTATGTACAATTGTCCATGGTGTTCTCTTGTAACCCTTTTTTCCCCCGTATAAGGTTAGTGATAATTTCCCTCATTTTCACTCCTCATTTCAACTATGTGTGTCTTTTCTCTTATTTTATTAGGAAATCTTGCTAAACGTTTGTCAATAATGCTGATCTTTTCACATAAATGCTTTTGTTTTCACTGATTCTATTGTTCTTCTATGTTGCATTTCATTTATCTCCAGCCTACTCTTTTTCTTTCTTTCTTTCTATCATCTCTCACTCTTTTTCTTTATTCCTTCTCTTTTTTCTCTTTCTTATTTTTATTTATTCATTTATTTTTTGTACTTGGGATTGAACCCAGGGCCACTCTACCACTGAGCTTCATCTGAACACCAACCCCTTTTTTGTTATTTTGAGAAAAGTTCTCTAAATTGCTGAGACTGGCCTGAAACTTGTGATCCTCCTGACTCAAGCTCCCCAGTAAATGGGATTACAAATGTGGGCCTGGCTTCCACTCTAATCTTTATTTCTTTAACTCTGGTAACTTTAGGTTCAGTTTGCTCCTCTTTTTCTTGTCCCCTAAGATATAAAGTTGGATCAGATACTCCGCTCATGCTGTGCTGCAAAGTGGAGTCTGTCCCATGAGTAGGTGAAGGAGGAAGAAGGCAGTCACCTCTCAGCTGTGTTCATCAGGAACTTACTCTCAGTGACAGGGAGCTGGTAGCAGGATGAAGAGTTCTGACATGCTCTTGGTAAAGTGAACCAAGGGCAAATAGTTCTCTGATGGGGTGCAAGAGGGGAGAGAGAGTCCTGTATTCTCAACGTTAGGAGTCTGCTGTAGAGTTTCCATCTCACTGTGCTGGGAGGGGAGGAAGAGGGAGCAGAGCTTGTTTCAAATACCACACACTCTCACTTTTTTGTTACTAAGTTTTAATATTTTTCTCAAATAAATATTTCTTCCTGTGTTGTATGATCTTATGAGAGACTTTTAAAATGTTGCTTTTTAGAAAAATGTTTTTCACCAATTTCACTGGAGTGAGTCCCAAAGCTCCACATTCTACCATGTTAGAAGAGGATATTTTTCAGTTCTTTATAAACAAAACTACTCCTTTGGTTTTTATCCCTCTTCAAACTTAGCCACTGGAAGCTAGTTGATATCCATCAGTATGGGTCAAAATTTAATAAAATTTTTACTCAACCAAAAGGAAAATTTCTGATTTCAGACTGATGCTTTTTTCTTCTCCTCTTCTTCCCAAGATATTGTGAAAGTGATAAAGGAACATGAAGGACCAACCCCTCAGTGAAAAGAGCTGGGGAAGACCTAGAATGCATGGAGGACTTCCACAAATTTTAGAAATTGGAAAACAAATGGAAGGATGTGACTGATGACCTGGAGTAGAGGATACTGTGGACCCAGAAAAGGGAGGACCAGTTTGTCTATGGGGAGGAGCCAATCTTTCCTTCAGATTCTTAATTATGGTTGTGAATTTCAGACAGAAGATAAGATGGAAAGAAATTGAGAAGTGGGGATAATAATGGATGTTAATTTAAAGAGTGTGCTGAAAACAATTGACGCCCCTCCTCCCATTCACAGGGCATCCAGAAAGTATATTTTACACTTCAGAGGCCAAAATGCCTGGAGATCTCTTCTTTAGTGGAAATGAACAAATGGTCTGAAAAGGATCTGAGAAAGTGAAGATGTTGGTGTCTCAGAGTAAAGCTTAAGGTATTTCTATTTCATGAGAAAATGCTAACTGCTCTCCCATATTCATTGTCCTCTTTAAGCAGGAACATAACTGCATGGAAAATACCACGTGGTATGGAGTGAATATGTTATGTAGACATGACCCTCAGGCACTGCTCATAGGACTATGAATTGGTACAGTCACTTTAGAAAACTGCTTGGTGCACTACTTCTTAAATTCTACGAATGAGCATATGCATATCCTATGACTCAGTGGGTTTATGCTTCATTATATATGTAACAGATATACTTATGTTTATTTCCACTGGACATGCACTGAAATTTTCTTATTCATGATAACACTATTCATAACAGTCCTAAAAAAGAAGTACTCAAATACCAATCAACAACATTAGTATATTAACCATGACATGTTTACACAAAAGAATACTCTGGAGTAGTGAGAATGAAATAACTAATAGGAAGTAATATGGGCGAATTTCACAAAAACAATGCTGAGTGAAAGAAAACAGACACAAAAGACTATTTATGCTATGATTTAATTCCTGTAAATTTTAAAAAATAAAAGAAAAACAGGGAAAATAATCTATGGTGCCATTTGTCAGAACAGTGGTTACTCCATGTGGAAGATTGTGTCTGGAAGTTGTCATGAAAGAGGTTTCTGGGGTGCTGGTTAATTTCTTCTTCTTCATTTTCTTCTCTTCTTCTTCTTCTTCTTCTTCTTCTTCTTCTGCTCCTTTTATCTTTAATCTTGGTGCTGATCATATGTACATTCAGCTTGGGAAAGCCATTAAGTTGTATACAGATAACGTTCCACTTCATATATGAAAATCTATACTTCAAGAAATGAAAAATAAAGGAGAATTTCCTATATTTGAGTACTACAAGTTTTTCAGAGAAAAAGGATATTATTGTTGCCTCTATTAGTCTATTTTATGTTACTATAATGAAATATCTGAGGCTGGATATATGATGAAAATAAGAGGTCTACTTAAGCTCACAGTTCTGGAATTTCAAGGCCATGGCACTGGCTCTCGTAAGGACCTCGTGGTAGGTGGTAGCACAATGGTAAGAATATTGTTAGAGCAAGATGTCACATGAAAGGACAGGAAGACAAAGAGTAGGGGACACTAACAACCACTTACTAGGCCCCTCCACTGAAAGGTCTCACCACCTCTTGACATCACCACACTGAGGACCAAGTCTGCAACATATGAACCCTTGGGGGACAAACCACATACAAATTAGAGCAGTGCCCAATGCAACTAAAGGAAAAATCCTACTTTCCACCCTACTGTGATATGAAAACAAAACTAGATATAGGTAGGGAAAGACTATTCAAAAACATTGTTGTAGTTGGGGAACATGTTAGCCATAAGATCTGCATATGTTAGGCTTCTAGAAATTTTTTCTTACAGAAAGTAGTTAATGGTCAAGTCATTATCTATGAACAACATCCAGGCAATATATGCAATCAACCTAAATTTCAATGATTGAATGAATGGATAGAAAAACTGAAATATACATTCACAGTGGAATATTATTCAGAACATTATTCTTGATAAGAATGATACCTATCATTTACAGCAAAATGAATAGAACTGGAAGACATTATATAAAATAAAATAAGTCCAGCATCCAAACCCAACTCCTACTCATTCTTTCCCAAATATGGATGCTAAAACATGTTGACCTGAGTAAAGCATTATTTACTGCAGGGTTTAAGGAAGGGGGATAGGAGGTGGGATAACAGGTATAAAAACACAGACAAAAAACTAAGCTCTAGTGTTCTAAAGCACATACAAGTGACTATAATTCACAACGAATTATGATATATTTTATAAATAATTAGAAGAGAAGAATTTGATGGCTCCAAAGACAAAGTAAAAATAAAGAGACAGAAATATTAATTATCTCATTTCATCAGTACACACTGTATACATGTCATGCTGTACCTCACAAGTAGTTAAACATTAAGCAAAAATTTTAGACTGATTGAATCATAATAGAATTCATGTATATATTGAATCATTACTATGTGATATATAAATATGTACAATTAAAATAATATTAAATAATGAAGATAAATATTTTACACCAATTGATCTGTGAGGACAAACAGTACATATAATCATTTATGAGGCAAAGAATGGGAATTTGGAGGGTCTGTTTCTGACTTTGTCCTAATAAACAAGGAGTTATCCACACATTTTATCTAAGTCATACAGAGAAAGGTGGTTCTTGGCACTAAAACTTTTAACTGAACATGAAATGGATGGGAGATATTTCTTTAACTGTCCCAGTTTTCCATAATCACATGGTTTGGATGAAGTTCAAAATTACCAGTTCCCAATTTTGTTCAAGAGGAATGCATATTATTGGTCAATAAATAACTCAGGAGCAGTAATAAACCTTCTGAGGGGAGCAAGTTAGGGTCTAAGAAGTAGTCTCCTGAGGGCTCTTGTTTATGTTCACAAAAAATTAGTGGAACCATCTTTTGAACAATTTTATGGTTTGGATGTGAGGTGTCCCTCAAAAGCTCCTGTGTTAATGGAGGACTATTCAGAGGTGAAATGATCAAATTATGAGAAACACAGCCTAACAAGTCACCCTGGTTTAAATGAACTGAGTGGTACCTGTAGGTAAATGGTGCATGACTGGAGGAACCGGGTAACTGGGGTCATTCCCTGGAGGAATTTGTCTTTCCTGCAGCCCTTACCCCTTTCTGTCTGTCTGTCTGTCTGTCTCTCTCTCTCTTTCTCTCTCTCTCCCTCTCGCTCTCTCTCTCTCTCCTTCCTGGCCACCATAATTTGAGAAGATGACCTCTGCTTGGCCCTTCAGTCATAATGCCCCGCCTCACCTTGGGCCCAGAGCAATGAGAATAGGTCACTATGGAAAGAATATGAATCTGCAGGCCAAATTAACTTTCCATCCTCCAAGCGGTTCTTTTCAGGAATTTTGATCACAGTGACAAATAGCAAACTAACACGAGCGTGTTATCAGGTTGATAGATGTTGCAGGGTCATAGGAATGAGCATTTGATGAGAGGAACACCTGAGAACATAACAAAGAGAATAATTATTAGAGACAGACTTATGGGGTGAAAGCATTACGTAATGCATGAAGGAACCCAGTGGAGCGGAACTCAGCACAATGGTACTGAAGCCTTCTATGTTGTAGAGTGAGAAGAGCAATGGCAATCTGATTAATTTCACAGTTGGTGATCTGCATTTTTTTATATCAACATAGATATCAGAGTGGTTTCAATGAATGTAGGCACAGAAGCTACTCCACCACTGTAAGTGCCTCTTTAAGAAGCAAGAATCATGTCCCATGCCAGATGGTTGTGATGGATTATCTGCTGTTCTTTCAGTTCTATGGTGCCGATGGTAAAATTGTTCAATCTTGGCTACCACCTGGAGCAGTCTGGAAAATATAGAAGATCCAGTGAACTTCCTGAGTGGCCCACATGGGGGCAGCTCTGAGCAGGATAGTTGCTCATGCAGTTTGTGGGAGTGCTCTAGGGTTGATCCCAGCCATCTGGAGTTGTTTTTCAGCTCCTCTTCTAAACAGGCAGAAGGGAAAGTCACAATTTCCTTTAGAAGTTGGAATTGTGTGCCTGAACCTTTCACTAGAACACATTTTGTTTCTTCTACATTACTTTGTTTGCTTAGGACCTGAAAAATCTAAGTCAGGGGTAAAAGAAATATGAAAATGGAAGAAAAGGACAACTGATTAGAGACTAGATAAGGACTAATAATATGAACTAGATAGCAGGATTCATTCCATTAGCAGGCAGATTCCAATATGTCTGGTTTTCATGGACAAAATAAGTATTATTGGAAGATATCCAGGGTGTTTAAAAAGAATTATTGAATAATTTTCCAGTCTTTGACATCTGGAAAGGCAGTTTGGGGTTCAGTTATTTTCATGGATGAGTCTGAAGATGTGGATGTGGATGTGGAAGTGAAAGCATCCAATTCTAAGTAAGCCTAGAAATAACGGGAGGAAGTTTGTCTCCCTGTGAGAAATACCTTTGGATCATTGGTGAATGAGTAAAACTGAAAAATACAGAAGATATTAGTTCTTGTAAATTATAGAGTAATAATTACTCCCTAAAAAAGGACTATTAGTGAAATTGTTAGATAAACAAAATTTTATGTGAACCAAAGAGACTGGGATTTTTTTAAATTGTTATTGTTTATTTGAAAGTTTTGGACAGAGGATATTTCAATAATAATGTGAGCGTAGAAGATTATATTCATGATGTTGTTTGCACGTAGGGGAATGGTACTATTTTTTAAATTACATTTTGAGGCAAGGCCTTGCTAATTTGCCCAGGTCTGAAACTCACAATACTCTTGTCTCAACCACTTGAGAAGCTGGGATTACAGGCACGCACCACAACCCTCTGGAAATGAGAACTTTATAAACACTGGATGAGAAAGAAAAAATGTTGGGTTCAAGAAGACCACCACATTGTACCTGTTCCCTGAGATTGAATTAAAACAATAATTCTGTGGTGTGTATGGGGGTAGGAGAGCAGTGGAGAAATGCTGGTAGACAACCCAGAGAGCTAGCAACCATGTGAACACTAGAGATGCCAGTTTTGAGAATGGAAAGAGGATTAATAAAAGGAATAGACTGTGGAAGTGCCAGGTGAGTGCTAGCTCTCTGAGGTGGAGAAACTTCCCTCCAAGGAACCAAAAGAAATTCTACCAAACAGTTTAAGAAAAATAGGGCTGCTATTTGCTTAGGACCTGAAAAATCTAAGTCAGGGGTAAAAGAAATATGAAAATGGAAGAAAAGGACAACTGATTAGAGACTAGATAAGGACTAATAATATGAACTAGATAGCAGGATTCATTCCATTAGCAGGCAGATTCCAATATGTCTGGTTTTCATGGACAAAGTAAGTATTATTGGAAGATATCCAGGGTGTTTAAAAAGAATTATTGAATAATTTTCCAGTCTTTGACATCTGGAAAGGCAGTTTGGGGTTCAGTTATTTTCATGGATGAGTCTGAAGATGTGGATGTGGATGTGGAAGTGAAAGCATCCAATTCTAAGTAAGCCTAGAAATAACGGGAGGAAGTTTGTCTCCCTGTGAGAAATACCTTTGGATCATTGGTGAATGAGTAAAACTGAAAAAATTAACAATCTGAGTGGAAAATAAATTCAGATATGGCAAAGTGAGACAGCACAGGAGAAAGTCAAGGCACTTTCCAGCAGATTTAGTGAAAGTGGGTAAATGGTGACAACTTACAAGATTCTGTTTAAACTTCCTGAATTAGACACTAGAAATCTCTGCAGTTTACCTTTTTTCTCTAATTTTTTACTATTTTTCTTTCTTTTTTTAATTTTTGGTCTTATTCTTGGTGTACTTTCCTTTTGAGTACACAGACCAAAGAGCTACTTACTTAGGCTTTACTCATCACAGGATTGGTGGGTACTCATGCCACGAGCCCATGTGGGCATGTATGTTCAGATATAACACAGATTTAGGGGAAACTGTGAGTAGTAATAGGAGGCATAAGTCTGCAGAGCAAAGAAGAGTGAGGGCACACTCACTGGAAATTTGTGGTTTGAACTCTATGAAAAGGAGCACAGCTGACAGTGGATGGCACTGGGTTGGTTCAGAGTTGGTGGAAAGCATCCAACCACAGGACCCATGCCACCTTGCCCAGGCACAGAAGGGTCTGCAGAAGAGGCTGACATGTCCCACGCACACATGCACAGCATGTGAATCCTGAGTTCTGGAGCGACATGAGATGCAGTCACCCTCTAGTCTGCCACCTTGGTTCTCCATCTTTATATATTAATCCACACAAATTCAGGAATATTGATGTGAGATAAAATAGTATGGTGAGCATTTTAGAAACTAGGAGAAAGCAGATCATGTTGAATTATTTTCAAGCTTTCCAATGAGTTCCTCCTCAGATCTCCATATGACTTATGATGATTAATTTTATGTGTCAACATGGCTAGATTCTGGCATCAGGATTTGTAAAATAGCAGTTCTGATTGTTGGTATGAAGGTGTTTTATAATATATTGAAGTTTAAATCAGTATATTTTGAGTGAAGTAGATTGCCTGCCCCGAAATGTGATAAGCCTTGCTATTGTCAGTTGATGATCTTAAAAGCTTCCCACTCCATAAGAGGAAGAATTCTGTCTCCAGAATTCTGTGGTCTCAAGAGTGTACTATCTATTCTTCCAGGAACTCCAGTAGGCAGTACTTCCCTGTAGATTTTAGAAAGTGTAAACTAAAGAAAGTTTAAGAATTGTTATTGTGCTGAACCCTACCTTATAGGCCTTATAGGCCTACCTAATGGTTGTAGTATTCTGTGGGCTATATCCTCAAAATGAATCTCAAACACACACACACACACAGCTTTCTTTTGAATAATGCTGACTCATGAAGTCCAGTGTGTTGGGGATACTATGCAGTTTGCCTGTAACCCCAGCAGCACAGGAGGCTGAGATAGGAGTATCTCAAGTTCAAAGCCAGCCTCTGCAACTTAGTGAGGCACTAAGTAACTCAGTGAGATCCTGTCTCTGTAAAATATAAAAAAGAGCTGAGGATGTAGCACAGTGGTTGAGCTCCCCTGGGTTCAATCCTAAGTACAAAAATAAATCCGTATGTCTAAAAACTGTCAAAAATGCAGAGGAGGAGCATTAAGAGAGGTGAGATCATTCACTAGAATGATTTAAATGAGTTCTGCTGGGATGTTCACCAGTTGCTGATGGTGTTTAACACAAGTGCATTAACAATTTATACATGTGGACACCATGTGTTTACATCATAGTGGGAAGAAATATGGAGAAAACCATGTACCTGTTTTCTCAGACTTTTGCTCACCTTTTGAGTTTGTGGGACTATCTTTGTGTCAAGAACATGTACAGGGATCATGAAACCAGAGAAATCATCTAAATATATTTTCATAATTCACTGAACTTCCTATCTTCTTCAGCCATTAAATCTATTATTCTCAGTCTGGACTGCACATAAGAATTATGTAAGGCAAAATTTGTAAATGTAACATACATGCAGATTATCATTAAGACATTCATTCTGTTTCTGTAGCTCAGAAACACAAGTAGTGGTGTCAACACTGTGATCACTGGACTGCACATGAGTAGCATATACGCACATTGTAATTAAATGAAGATTGCTGCGTCCATTCAAATAGAATACTTGGAATCTCTGAGAAATGACCTGTGAAAATCTTTCTAAAGTTCCTCAGGAAAATGTAAAATAAAGAAAGTTTAAGAATTGTTATTGTACTGAACCCTACCTTATAGGCCTGTTATGTCAAAATGCTGTGATCTTTGAGGATTCACCACACAGTAACTAATGTTAATGAACAGTGTTTTCAACAAAAAGTATTATAAGTGTTGAACATTCATCAAAATATTCTGTACTGTGGCAACGTCTTGGAAAGCAGATCAGTGGAAAACAGGAAAGTTATCATACCTGAAAAATGACCTTGCAGAACATCATACAACTTGACAAATCATGACCCTCAGGTTGGAAAGATACCGGATCATTTTACATGCAGACAACTTAACCAGGGTGTCTGAGGGTCAGTCCCAGTCCCTGACCCAAGATCCTGCTCTCCTTTATTCATTATAAGCATATGAAGTAACATCCTCTGTAGTCATCACATAGATATCTATGCCAAACCTTCTCATGTCTCACCTTCTAGCCATCTATGGGCCTGACAGGCTCTGCACCCCGGGGAAATCCAGACTTGGGCATAACTTATTAAGCACAAAGTAATTATCCAGGGCGTTTTTAAGACAAATTCTCAGTCTCACAGTCCTCTATGGTGACTGATTACAGCCACTGATCACACCTGACTCTACTTTGGGAAAAGAAGGGAATAGAGTGGAGAGTCGAGAGATGAATGATCAGTCATTGCCCGTTTAGGGCATGGACAGGAATCTTGTGCTGGTGGAGCCTACATTGGGGACTTGAAGAAAAATGTTAGAATGATCCATAAAAATAAATCAAGTACTAGACTGTGAATGATCTGAAATATCTTAGGAGTGTAACAGTTTATACAAGGCATCAGATTGCATGTTTTTGCCTTGCAGTGCAATGAGTAAACCTTATAGAATGAAACTTAACTTGGTAAGTTTCAAGTGAACCTTCAAGTGAGCATTATATTATGTAGCTAATGCTATGTAACAAAGCCTATGTTATTCACCTCATGTCTTCTCACCCTGTAGGCATTTTATCATGATACAGTGTGACAGGAAAAAGAATGAATAGAGTACACTAAGATTTAGGGAGAGAGGGAAATAGAGAGATGACTAAGACAACATTTGATACAATATATTGTTTTATTTGTTCTGTTTTATGAGTAGATGTTGTTAATATTTTTCTTCTGCCTAACTTACTATTGTTTTAATGTTGACTGACCCCAAGGGTCCATATGTAAAGGTCTAGACTCAGGATTACAGTATTCAGAGTTGCTATGGTTAAGTAGCAGGACCTTCTGGAAAGTCCTCAGGTCATTGTGGATGACTTAGAAAAGGATCCTGGAACTCTCCATTCTAGTTGGAGATGTGATCCTTCCTCTCTATGTGTCCTGCCATTCCTATCCTGCAACATGAAGTGATAATACAAGGCTGACCTGGCCAAGGTGGCCATTTGTCATTTGAACCCCTCAAACTGTGAGCTAAATGAACCTGCTTGTAAGTTGACTGTGCTAGATATTTTATTGTACTTGTAGAAAGCTAGTACATTGGACCCTTTAATAAATGGTGATGGAAAAATTGGATTTCTGTATTCACAATTTTTAAATTTTAGTTCACACCTCTACTCTGTACACAATTTATAGATAATGGATCATCGATCTTAATGTTTCTATGAGTACTGAGGAGATGCCTATGACATACTACTCTGTGAAGTTTGAGATGTCCCAAAGCAAAAAGCCAGGGTGCAGATGAAACAGATATGCAGTGCTTTCACGTTTAGCCACTAAAGTCATTTGAGATCACTGCAACATGAATTGGAATAAGAGGCACCAAAAGTGTGTAGTTCTTAAAGGATATTCTCTTCTTCCAATGGGCATAACAATCCCTTAGATTATTATTTGGTCATTTTCTGATTCATGTGTAAGCTAATGTATGAACACCAGGGCTGCTCCTGTGCATGGGGTAGTTGATATTAATCACCAAGGGGAAACTTGGTTACTCTGCACAACTGGTATTTGAAAACCTGTGAAGAGTTTGGGTGGCAGTACATATTTCCAAGTCTGTTAGCAAACATTAATGAAAACTATAAAACCCAATATAGGCAATACCAATAAGGATGCAGGTACCTACGAAGGAAGTTTTCAGTATGTCCTTATGTGAAGATCCTCCAACTCATGATGACCAATGAGGAGTGGACTTTGAGAAGTTGAATTTTATATGCCAAACCTGGCTTCTCAGTCAAATGCTGGAAGAGAATTCTCTTGGCATTAGGAAGTGACATAATAATAGATGGAGGAAGGGATGATGATTGTGCTGGACGCTCTTAAGGATTTCATAAAAAATGAGGCAAATGTGGTGCAAAGTCAATTTTTTAACACTGTGTAAGGAAGGATTGATTGGAAATGGTCTGGGGAGTTCAGTTTTTCTTATTCTTCTGATATCTGTATATCTTCATGTGTTTTAATCATAGCAGTCTGATCCTTGTTAAATACATTTCTTCCTTTCCTCAGGACGTGGACAAGAAGATGGGAAGTAATAAAAGGTTCTGCCATCCTTGCAATATTTCTGAAACAGGCATTACATGTTATTCTCCTGAAGTCCACGGGTGGTTTTCCAAAGGATAAAGCCTAAACTCTTAGACTCCTAAGATATTATGGAACACTCACAATGTCATCCCTGATGATCTTGCTGGTTTCTGTAGCCATCCACCTTCAGTTTCTGAAATGTAGGCTGCAGCCCACAGATCTCCTGCCCCTTCCCTACACAGGCAACAAGAAAGCATGTGTCTTATAGGGACGTTGGTTGCTGACACTAGGTTATTGTCCTCCACATACCAGCACCCAGATTTTTTTGAATTAATAAATGGTAAATTTTTTTAAAAAAAGAAAGCATGTGTCTTGAGCTGCTCAGCATCTTCCTCTTCCCCCAAAGGATGGGGGAACAGATGTGAACTGAGGTTGTCATAAGTCACCACTTCAGGACTCTGGGAGAATTAATCTGTGAGAGGTCCTGAAAAATTTTGTCTTCCATTAGTTCTTCCAGCATCAGTATTCCTCTGGGATGCAGAGATCCTTGGTCTCTTGTGTGTAGAAGGAGAAGAATGAGAAGGGATGTTGCAGTTATGTGAAGACTACAGAGGCCATTACTTCCTGTGCCTTTAATGAATAAACGTGAGCAGGTCAGGTCCCCGGAGTCACAATCAACCACCCTGGGTGAGTTGGTACGTGGGTGAATGAGTTCTTGTCTGTCTTTTGAATGTGATTGTCTTAAATTCCCAGGTTGTATGATGTTCAGCAGAATAATTTTTCAGATTTGTTAAGTATCCTTTTTTCATCTTTTTTTCCCCATCTTTTAAACTTCCAAGACTTTTTCACATGGTTTAAATAATTTGATTAGTGTTCAGTATATTCATGTTTTATTAATAATGTTGATTACTATAACATTGTGCAATGTACTTGAAATGATTGTATCATTTTCACTTGAAAACCATCTTATGAATAAGGGTTCAGTGCTGTAATACTTCTTGAACATTCTTTTGTTTACATTCACCTGTGGAGTTTAAAAAACTTTGCATAATCCTTCTGTCATAGGTCATGATTAAATTTATCTGAAGGGGCTCACTAACCTGCATTTTTAATGACAATATGTGTTTGATACTGAAGTGCAGTTCAGTGAAAACACTACTGACATCACCTTGGTGTTCATTTAAAATGTAGTAGTGAGCTACAGAACCAGACTAAGTTTTTAACAGAATCCCCAGGTGATGTGCATGCATATTAAATTTTAGAAACACTGCTTTAGGTGATTGTTATGTGCAGGTCAGGTTGAGAACTATGGATTTAACAGCTTTTAGAAGTTCATTGGGCTATCAGCAGTGACATTGGCAGATGATGTCTGTGGTTTGTGATTCCTGTATATACTCCTTACACACGAGATCATTGCACTCACTCGTCAGGGAATTCAAAATTTTGAGACACCAGGTGCATGATCTACATGTTTCTTCCCACTTTAATGCCAACACCTGATATTCAAGGGCACATACTGTTAATGTGGCAGTGTGGAACACCATCAGCAGGGTGAAGTTACCAGCAGTTGTACTCATTCATTTTCATCTTAGCAAAATGAGCTTTCCACATCTGCTAATGCTCCTCCTCTGCTTTCCTTAACAGCTTTTTGACATGGGGGGGTTTATTAGTCAGGATCAACTAGAAGAATTATTAGGATGGATATGTGTATGATTATGTATTCAAAGTTAAGAGCCTAGTGCATATGATATTGAGTATTTCTAAATTCACAGTCTGCAGTGGAAAACAGCAAACTGTAGCCCAGGAAAGGATAGATGTTACACTTTTGAATGCAGAGCATTCTGGAGGCAGAATTCCTCAGAGGAGGAGTCTTTGAGTACCAAATTCTTTTTTTTCCCCCCCAGGAACCAGTATTTATTATCAAACTATATTCAATGTCAACAAGATGCCACAACTACAAAAAAAATATGCATTATCACAATCTCAACCCAGTCAAATGGAACCCCTGTTATTAAAAACGTAATTCAAATTAACCCAAAAGCAGCTAAAATTTTTAAACATATTTATATACCTAGCTAACAAATTAAAATGGTTAACAAGAGAAAATACAAATTCAGAGGTCTGTTATTGATGTTTTAGAAAAAGGCAACTGCTTAAGTGTTTCTATGAATTTGAACATCAATTTCTCAGCCACTGAGCTTCATGCCATTCATCATTCAGCAGGCTCCTTCAGCTGACTCTGGTGACTCAAACTTAAACACTCTGTACCCCTTGGACTTCCCATTCTCCATTTGATATTGTCATAGAGCACATGGCCACATTCATTGAATTTGTCCTTCAGCATATTCCACGTAAAATCAAATCGGAAATTGCTCACAAGTATCTGGCAGGCCTTTCAAGTCACCCAGAAGCATGGCCTCCAGCTCTGCCAAAGGAAGCCATGAAGCTTCCTCCAAAGTTGACATGTTCCATTTCAATGGTGTGGTCAAGGCTGGCACCACCACCACCACCCCGCCCACCGTGACCAGACCATTGTGGTCAATGTCAGCACCCAGGGCTAGACCCATGATTGGGACCATGTGTTCAAGGTTGTTCACACCCATTTTCTCCAGGCCCATGCGCTCAAGACTGTTGGCTCCCATGTGCTCCAGCTCCATATGCTCCAGGTTGTTGACTCCCATTCACTGCAGACTGGTGGACATGTGATCTATCACAGAGCCCATGTGCTCAATTGTTTGGTACACAAGGTTGATGGGAGCAGCCATGTACTTCACACTGAAACCTGTGGTGGCACCAATGCGCTCAACACACTCCATGGTGTGTTGAGCCCATGCGCTTGATTCTAGGGACCATGTGGTTGAGGCCCATTGACCCATGTGCTCAATGCCAGAGCCCATGAGTCCATGACCAGGCCCATGCACTGGATCTCACAGCCCACTTGATTCATTCCATGATCCAGGTCTGTGCCTATGAACTCCATGCCAGCACCCTCAACGCAGTCAATGTCCCTTTCCATCTCAGGGATGCTGCCTCCACCTTCATCTCCTCTTGCTTTGCAGTGATCTCTCCTCTCTTCAGTGCATTACTTTGGATTTCATTTATTGGTTCCATGTTCATACCAGATCCAAATAGTCCTGTTTTCCATACTAACACCAAAAGGGTCCCTCCATGCCTAAAGACCCTGTGTTTTTCATTGCAATATTTTTGTTCAGATGAGTGGCATCAGTAGGATGCCCTCCTTGTCCTAACCCATGCCAATACCACCAAGTCCATGGGGAAGTTGCTGTGGACATTCAGGAGGGAAAAAGTCTCCCTTTGGTAAGGCCATCTCATCCATTTTGATGAGCATTGGGTTATCAAATAGCATTTGTCCATTCAACATAGATATAGTTGCCTGGGGGCAAATTCTTGATGAGGAGAATAGTCTTTCCTCTAATTTTTCCACTGATGATACAAGGCTTATCACATAGAAGGTAATTTGCTTTTCTTAAAATCTATTGAGTTAAATATTAATTACATTACAAAATATCTTCATGGCAATGTAAAAGTCATATTTGATGAAAACTTGACCTCAGGACCTGGCAAAATTGACACATAAAATTAGCCATCACATATGGTATAGATATCTGAGGAGGAACTCAGAGGAGAGCTTTAAAAATTAGATTTCTTTCCTCTTTTACAATAATTTAAATACTGCTGTCATATTTATTTAAATCACATTGATTTGATGGCATCCTGTGTATTAAAGTATAAGAATGCTTCATTGGCATCAGTATTGCTGAAAAGGGCGAGGCATCTGATGTACCCTAGTATTTTCCATTAACAGAAAGGCTATATGTGAAAAGTTGGAAATGTAGTGACAAAATGCGGTACTAGGTGGTGAGGTCTAAAGAGTTTGTGTTCTGGGAGGTTGAAAGCAGCAGTTATTCTACTTAAGGGGAGTTGACTTCCTTAAAGTTGAAGGGACAGGTCTCATCCTGAAGGACAGCCAACAAATATTGATGAAGCATTGGCCGCATCAGGTACCAGGCCAGGCCCTGACCTGCTGTAGGCATGAGGCAGACATGGCCTATCCTGCGTGAAGTTCACAACCTGGTGAGAAGTCAGCTCTCCACCTGTGATCAGGACATGAGCCGTATTACATGAGAACAATATGATGTGGAAACTACTGTGGGACTCACCTAGTGTGTGGACACAAGGGAGTTGTAGCTTAGTAAGTGTCATGTGATATGCCTGAAAGTAATTGTGTATAAGCCGGGTGAAGAGGGAACAGATGGATAAAGTGATAGGCAGGAGGAACAGTGAGTATGAGATGCCATTAAGTCAAGTGTTGCTGCAGAGTGGATTGCAAGTGTCACTGTGGAGACAGGTGAGACAGTGGAGGTAGACACTTGTCAGGTGATAAAGCAATATGCCCTCAAAAGAATGTTATCTTAAGAGCAATGCCAATCCTCTGAAGCACTCATCAGGAAAGGGTCAATCAAATTTCTACTTAAGACTACTACTATGTGAATGAAGCATATTGAAGGTGAAGGGTTTTGAGGCATAGAAAGAGGGACATTACTTGAGAGACTGTTCAATAGTATGGGTGAGATAAGATTCCATCATGGACTAGGAATGTGGCCTTGTGATCAGGAGTGGATGAATTGGCTGGAGAATGCAGCGTAGAATATATATGACATGGTATGCTGGAGTTGATGGTAAGGTAAAAGAATGAATGAAACATTTCAGAGACTTCAGATCTGATGCTGCATTCCTTTTCTGAAACATGAGAGAGTAGATAAGGAGGAGGGTGGTACCCAGGCAATGCAATCTGATGAGTTTTGGTAGGGACCTGTTCAGCTTAAGGAGCCTTTGATTCACTGAAGGGAAACAATGTTTATGGGACACAGAGATTTGTAGATTACTAACTGATTTTTATTTTATGTTGTAATTTATTTTTTGGAGTGCTGGGGATCAAACCCAGAGTCTTGAGTATATTAGAGAAGCACTGTATCACTGTACTCAATCCCCAGCCCCTACATGTGAGTTTTAAATGATGATCTCAACATTGGAGTGTATGAGTTTTTCTTGGGGGTATGTATAGATTTATAAGAATATAGCACATAAAATGTCCTTGAGAAAAATCAGCATATAAGATACAGATGGAACAAGAACCAGTTATGTTTCCCTGGGATTACCAGCCAGGCAGGTATGAATGCATTTTGTCTCAGAAGCTAGTGTATAAGAGTGTTAGGAAAGGATGAAATATTCAAACATTTTACAGGGAGATTAATAAGAAATGACACAAATGATTATACAATGAACAGACTTTTGGGCTTTAATGCTTCCAAATATTGTACAGAAAATGAGATCATTTATTATAGAACAAGTATCAGACAATGTATGATATTAGAACAGTGTTCATTTCTTTGTCTTGTTAAGGGATTCTGTTATTTTCCCATAAATATACAGGAGATAGAGCATGACAGGAAGAAACCAAATTCTCAAGAGTTCCTCTTCCTGGGTCTGTCCATCCAGTCAGAGCACTAAAACATGTTCTGTGCCCTGTTCCTGGCCATGCCACATCCTGAGGAACCTCTTCATCGTCATTCTCATTCACCTGGACTCCTGTCTTCACACAACCATATATTTGTTCTCAGCATCTTGTCTTTTTCTGACTTCTGCTTTTCCTCTGTCACAGTGCCAAAATTGCTACAGAAAAAGCAGAGTTAATTTTCATCCATTCCCTTTGAAGACTGCCGGATTCAAATGTCTTCTTTCAGCTTTTTGGAAACTTCAAGATCTTTCTCCTTGTGGCCATGGCTTATGAGCACTGTGACCATCTGCTTTCCCCTGCACTGCTGTCATGAGCCCTGAGCTCTCTCTCTCCCTGGTGGTGCTGTCGTGGGTGCTGACCGTGCTCCCTTCCATGTTGCACACTCTGTTCCTGGCCAGATTATCTTTCTGTTCAGACAGCATGATCCCACACATTTTCTGTGACATCTCTGCTTTGCTGAAGCTGGTCTGCTCTGACACTCATGTCAATGAGTTGAAGACATTCATCATGAGAGGACTCATTATTGTCATCCTATTCCTACTGATCATCCTGTCCTATGTGTGAAAGTTCTCCTTCATATATTCAAGGTTCCTTCTTGTGGTGCCCACAAGGCCTTCTCATCAGTGGGCCCCACCTGTCTGTGGTGTCACTATTCTATGGGGCCATTATTGGTCAATATTTATGTTCATCAACTAACAAATCTAATAAGGCTGTGATATGGTAACTCTCATGCTGAGCCCCTACATCTTCAGTCTGAGGAACAGAGACATGAAGGGAGCCCTGAGAAGAGTCTTTTGTAAGAAGACAATTCTATTCTCTGTATCATGGTAACCCTTGAAATATGTACAAATTTTGTCCAGTATAAACATTGAGTTTGATATTTGAATACTATTGCAGATTTTTCTTTCCATGTTTCTGATCAAGTGAAATAATTTTACAGTAAATAAAAACTGAAACAGAGGTGTGTACTGATGTAAAATATGTTCTCAATGACCTGGTGGGAAGGTTTCCTGTTAGTTATTTCTAGCTGACAATGGAAGGCATAATTTAAATAATTTAATTTGAATTTCTGTCTGAAGCTCTTAAACTACTAATTTATCATGTGTTCCTTTTTGAAAACCAAAATTTGACTTTAAATGCTTGTTCTCCTAGGTCAAAGCTAAGATTCAAACAACTCAGGTCAGGTCAATGGTCGCTCTTTTAAATTGAACTTTTCATTCTTAAATAGAAAACTGTTTTTGAGCAAGTGTTCATATCATTCTCATAACTTTTTTCCTTTTTTTTTCCTTTTCATGTATGCATTTCCATTCCTTTTTACTTGATCTATATTTAAATGCAAATTATATTTGCTTTCTTATAGCAGCTTAGCTTGTACTTGCTGGAAACAAAGTCCTCTTAGGGCCCTAAGTGTTGTTTCCTCAAGTATTTCAAGGAGGCCAGAGTCTGCTATTAACCTCTCTCTCTAAGGATCACTGTTCCCTCCTTGGTGTTTCAAATTATCAATAAACTTTACATCCATGATATTATTTAACTCCTGTGATGATTCCATGAAGAAAGGGGAATCTTATTATGGTGTCAAAGATTGAAGAATGGGGAATCCGAATATGTCTGTGCTCCACTATGTGTCAGTATTGAACCTGTTTAAGACTGCAGACCTCAGAAATAGAATTTGTAGCTTACATTTTTTTGATGTGTGCTGCTTGTGTCATTGTCTAGATTTCCATTCTTGGTCATTAGCTTCCTTGTCCCCTGCAAGTGATGAAAACCAAATTTTTCATTTCAATTTTTCCTGTCACTGACCTCCACATCTCTGCAGCACATCCTAATTTTTATCCTGATGTTTCAATACATGTTTTCACTTGATGCTTTCTTATACACACAAAGTTGACCTCTTTTATCATCTCCCACATACGCTGTTTGTCCTACTTTTCATTTCTTGATCCACATCACCTTCCAAATAGTTGCCTAATAAATTTTATGTTCGTGTAATTATGGGTATATGCTCACAAAAAGGATTATTGTTCTCAGCCACATGGAAAAGAATAACACTGGACCATCACCTTTTACCCTGTACTGAGTCACAGGATAGGGATATTGCCAAATAGAGAGCAATGTGCTTGCTGTTGTTTCCTTAGATTGGCACCACCACGTTCCACTTAGCCTTCTAAAATCATCATTTTGAAGTGCTGGTGATGAGAGACAATAGTGTTCTTAATTTGTCCCATGTCTTACCATTACCTCCAGTTCTTACTCCTCAATATTTAGGGGACACCAATGAGGCTCTGTATGCCTGCCATTTTCTCTCCATTCTTTTCAAGAAAAACAGATGCCATCAGTACATAATTTGGCCTGTGTCTTTGAACAAGAAGAGTCAAGCATATGGATGAACATTTTTGAAAGTTTCAGGACAATTTTGGATTCTCTTTAATTTGTACACCTTAGTTACTAATTTCAGGAGTAATCCTGTGATGGGGAGAAATAAATTAATTCTCAGTGTCATATATATATATATATATGTCTCTAGTATTTTTGAGATACTTTCAAATCATATACAAAGATAATAATTTTTCTTCATAACTAGCTTTACTTATAATCATGGAAACAAAAATAAATCCTTAAACAATGTACTTTTCTATAATTTTATCCAACAAATGTTTTCATTATGGTAATATGCAGCTTGAAAAGAAAACTAAGGAAATATACTTGTTTAATAAACTTTATTAAAAAGTTCTTATTTTATAAGGTTATATGTGTGAAAATTAAAAAGTGTACCTTATGAGTTTTGCATAAATTTAAATAATTTCTCAGTCCCTATGGATCTTGTGGAGGAATGAACATTGGCCACCAGTACTCAGTCTCCTCTGGGTCCTGTGGGTGAATGCACATTGCCCACAAGTGCCCAGTCTCCACGGGATCTCTGGGTGATCTTCCCCTGCCCATTATTAATCACACTCCTCTGGGCCTGTGGGTGAGCACCCCTCACCCAGCAGTGCTCAGTCTCCTCGGGGTCATTGGGGTAAATGCTCTTCACTTATCAGTGTTCAGTCTCCTCTGGGTCCTGTGGGTGAGTGCCCCTTGCCGTCCAGTGCTTAGTCTCCTCTGGGCCTTATATCACCTGGCTCATTTAAGGCTTAACTCTGTTCGTGAGTGCCTTTCCCTCCTATGCTGGGCAGTCTTTGGCCTTAGAATACTGTCCATATCCACACTACTGAGGAAACTTGGAGAAATCTGTGTAGCTCTTCTTTCTAAAAACCTTGCTTGGCCATTGGTGTAGCTATAGAGACAGGCTTCTCAACAGAGCCTGCAACCACAAGACAATTGTTAGTGGATCTCAATTCAAACAGCACTGAGGACCTAGATCAATCACTTACTAATCACCATTTCCACACCTTTTGGCTCAAGTGGCTGTGCTCTCACACATGAATGAAACATGTTCAGGATTGCTCAGGTCCCTGTGACCAGTGGGTGATAGCCAAGTTTCCAACTCTTGTCAGGATCTTCTGTGACTTGCCACTAAGCATTACCTTTTCTCCAGGGAAGAGACACCTTGGGATCTTTGGATGAGGAACAATTCTCACCTTAATAGGACAGTGTGAAATGTGGCAAAGGACAATTTCCCACCATTATGGAGGACCTCCTGAGATCTGTGAAAAAGCACCACTGTCCATCATCACTGAGGCAATTGAGACATGGTTCTGAGGAATCTGCACAAGTTTCCAAGGACTCCTGAGTCCTGTGGGTGAGCTCCCCTCTCCCACCAGTGCTCAGTCTCCATGGTTCCTTTGTCCGGCAGTTCTCAGCCTTCTGTGGGTCCTGTGGGGTGCCCCTCACCCACCAGGGCTCAGACACCCCTGAGTGTTGAGGGCGAGCACCCCTAGTCCCCGCTTGGTGCTCAGTCATCCCTAGTTGCTGTGAATGAGTGCCTCTCCCCAGCTATGTTGGGTCTGCCTGGTTCCTGTGGGTGAGTGCCACTCACCCACCATTCCCCAGTGTCCTCGCTGTCCTTTGTGTGTGTACCTCACTCCCACCAGTTTTCCTGGAGCTTCTCTTTGTGAGGGCCCCTCCCCTATTGTTTATTCTGCACTACAGCCTGCAGGTAAGAGCACCTCACCCAGTAGTGCTCAGTCTCCTCTGGGGCCTGTGGATGGTGCCCCTCCCTCACCAGTGCTCAGTCTCCTCTGGGTGCTATTGCTCAGCACCTCTGTCCCTCCACTGCTCTGGATTCTCTGAGTTCTCTGGGTGAGTGCCCCTCACCCCAGTGCTTAGTCTCCTCAGAGCCCTATGCCACCGGCCCATTTAAAGAACTATGTGAGTGAGTGCCTTCCCTCCAATGCAAGGGCAACCTCTTTGACTTTAAAAGACTCTCCACATCAACATTACTGGGGAAATTTGGAGAAATCTGGATAGTTCCAATTTCCAAATCCCTTGCTTGGCCTTTGGTGCAGCCATTCAGACAGGCTTCTCAACAGAGCCTGAATCCACAAGGAAATTATTAGTGAATTTCAATTCTGAGAGCACTGAAGACCTTGATCCATTCCCTATTATCTATCTTTTCCACACCTTTGCTCATGTGGCTGTTGTTATGGATGATTGAAACATGCCCAGGATTTCTGAGGTCCCTGCGACCAGTGGATGACAACCAGATTTCCAGCTGTTGTTTGGATCTTCTATGACTTGTCACTGCAGACTATCTTTGTTCCACATAAAGACCCTCTGAGGCCTTTGGATCAGAAGCAATTCCCCCTTTCAGAGGACAGTGGGAAAAGTGGCAAAGAACAGTTTCCCACTATCATAGAGGTACCTGAGACATTGCACTGAGGGATATTCTCCAAAATACTCCATGTACTGAAACCTAAGTTTCACCCCTTCTTCTCCAGCATACAGTCTCTTTAGTGTTCTCCAGGTGAGCGTCCATTGCTCAGCAGTGCTCAGTGTCTTTAGGTTCCTGTGGGTAAGCACCCTTTGCCCACCAGTGCTCGGCTCCTCTGGGTCCTCTGGGTGTGTGCTCCTTTTCTCAGCAGTGCTCAGGTTCTTCGAGTCCTGAAGCCTCCCCCGAGACTGTCTTCATTGCATTTCGTCCTTGGTCATCTACTGGTGAGCACCACCCTCTCTCTAGTGTTACTTCTTCATAAGAATATGGTGGGTGTTTTTCCTCCAGTTCGCTGATCTTTGTTGTTCAGTATTTCCTTTCTCAACTGTCCCTTGTAGAGCTTGTTTTGTGGTTTCTTTTGGTCTCTTAAGATGCTAGAAGTTTGAATTTATTGGCTGCCTCTGGTGTGGCACATGAGTGCTCTAAACCTGTGGTAGTCCTTCATCTCCCCAGCTTATGATCATTCATGGAGATAATTGGCTGCCCTGCCTGAAGTATTCTTTATGCTAATTCAGTGAGTAGATCTGCAACTGCTGACAGACTTTCTGCAGGGTGCCTTTCCACACTACCAGAGCTGGCTGTCCTGAGGTTCAGAAGCCCTGAGGCAGAGATTTCCTGAACCCACCCCTCCCTGAGCTTCTTCCTGCACAGGCTCCCTCCTTCCCATGGTTCTCTGAGAAATACAGAGATCAGGGGCTCTGTCCTCCTCCCAGGCTCTCTTGTCATTGCTCAGCTCTCATTCTGTCCAATGATAGCCAGTCTCAACCTAATTGTCTGCCTCCTCTGTCACCTGGACTCTTACCCAGCATGGGGATTGAGTGTGTCTTCTTCTTCCCCATTTTTAGTCCCAGCATTTTGGGGTTATATTCATCATGCTGAGTTCTGTACCCAGTGGGAGGAGCAGCATTGAGGAGATGAATGGAACTCTAGATGTAGCGTGTGTGGGTAAAGGATCTGAGTGGGATGGGCCTTGGCCCTGCTTGGGTCCTGGGCCTCACCCAGTGGTGCATCATGCCCTGTAGTCCTCTATCCCCAGTGGCCTTCACCCTGCAATCTACCTGGGGTTCCAGTCAATGGTGGTCAGCAGGCTTTCTGAAGAGCACTTGTGCACTCATTAATAACTTCACTGGTACAGAGGATGTGTGACACCTGCTTTAAAATGAACTTAAAATGAATCTCTGTCAATTGTGGATTCCACACATCAAGTGACTCTCTCCGAATGCTTTAGTTTCTGCAGGACTCTGTGTCTGTAGCCAGCTGACAGTTGCCATGGAACCTCCGTGATGTCTGGTTCAATTGAGAAATTGCTGACAGTGTTTACTGGCTGATAGTTATAGTTCTGACAAGAATGCTGATTGATAAATTTCATTTATAAGTAAGAAAAATTAAGCAAGCAGAACATGTGTATAGTGTGCTACTTTGCAGAACAATTGTGTGTTCTTTGTGGAATGGATGCTAGTCTCAAGTACTGGAAGTGTAGTTTTGTAGCTATTCACAATGGAATAGTTAAATACATAATCATTCCTGCATAAATAACTTCTCTGTCCCTTCATTAAGTTGAGACAGTGCACAAAACAACAAACCAGCTCACAAATGTGGCAGTTGCCCATTTCAGTGTTGTAGATGCCTCCTGCAACTGGAGCTGTGCATGGTCAGGAAAGGACCTGGAGTAGAGCACCGTGTTTGCAATTGAACATGACTCAGGTCATGTCAGGTGTGTCCTGAGCATGGGTGATAGCCAGAATTGGTAGAGATTCACAAAAGAGCAGGGCACAGGAGCCTCAGTTTCTGAGTCTTTGCAGCTTAGGCAGGGATGACAGGTGGAAGAGCGAGCCCTGCTCAGGACAATGCATGGCGTGTACTCACATTCCCTTCCACATGTACACATGCAAATAGCACTGAGGAGGGTGCAGCAGATATGTCAGGGTTTGGGGCCACAACCAGTCTGTCCTGTAGCCCAACTGTGGAGGCTTATCCCACCTAGCTGCCTTCCCTGCTCCCCTCCAGCATCCAGGGCTGCTCTCCTCCCCAGATTCTTCCTGGCCCTCTGTCCTCTCCAAATTACTCTTCTCCTGGAGCCTCTCCCTGCATTCCTCTTGAATAAATCAAACCTGTTGTGTGAGCTGGGCTTGGGCTCTGCACAGGTCCTCTAAACCTGAAGTCAAGAGTTTAAGGAAATCATACTTTCCTTTATTCAGAGCAATCAGTGGGACTTTCAGTAGAACAAGAATGCACTGAAAACTAAGGGGTTAGGCAAACCCACCCACCCTTGTGAGACCTTAGGACATGGCACATAGGAACGCATATAAAAGTCAAGTGGGAAGGTCAGACCTCAACCTCCTGATTGGAGAAAACCTTTCTTAAAATGAAAATACCAAGTGCCAGTGAGGATGAGTTGAAATGGACATTTCCAAATACACTACATGCCCAATAAACCAGTAGGAAGAATTTAGATATCAAAACCCAGCCTCAAGCTGGCATTCCTCAGGTTTAGTGATGCAGATGGAGCAATCATAAGAAGCTCTGCTCCCTTGTCCACTTAAAAATTGTAAAGCACTTCAAAGGGGCAGGAGCAGGGTGTTTATCCAGTAAGGCAGGTTGTGCCCATGAAATGTGCAGAGCAATATGATATGGAAATTTTCTTTCAGACTAAAGAAAACACTTGTGTGATGAAGAGCAAAGGTGAAGGAGCCCAGAAGCTGGACAGAGTGCACAGGCCTGTGGTGCAGCTGCAGAGCAGGCCACGGGGAGCAAGCAGGAACAGACCCACCTGTTGAATGGATTCAGGCCGAGGATTCCCTGGCTTCTGCACATTACTGGTTCTGAAGTATTGACTGTGATGGTGTGTGCATTTATCCACAGGTATGTGTTCGTGGAATACTGTGTGTTCATTAGCTGGGTCTTCAGGGAATGTCTATATGTTTGCTAGATGCTAGACAGCAGTCCTTCCCACAGGGGGCTTTGCTTTGACCACTTGCCCAGTACCTAGAGAGCCCTGCTCTGCTGCCTGCCACTCCCTGTGCCACTCTCCCAGCAGCCCCAAGCAGAACATGACCACAGAGCCAGCACCATCACACTCCTGGTCGGGCTGGGCCCTCCCTGAGCTATAGGGCTGGAATCTGCCCAAGGACCCACCCAAGAGTTGGGGAACTGAGGCTCTTTTGGGGGGTTCTCAAGGCAGCAGTGGGAGACAGGTCTTGGAATTTGGAAGGGGAGAGGGGGAGAAGAGGAGCAAAGAGCAAGTGATGAGTGTTGGGGCAGGAGCTGCAGGGCAGTGGAAGGGGAGGCCACTTGTGTGGGCACCAACTTGAGGGCACCTACAATAGGCAAGAGCGGGAGAAGCTCCCAGCTCTATCCTGATGCTAATTCCAGGAAGGACAGTGTTTTTGTCTGTTGAGGGCACCTTTTCTGCCCTGAGGCCGTCAGGATGCTTGACACACCTGATGTCATGGACCATCTGCCTCATGTGTGTAAAGGGGCAATGATCACCTCAGTTTCCAAATGGCACAGGATGCTCAGGGGGTTGATGTGATTTTGCCAGTGGTACCCAAGCAACCAGGGGCAGAACAGGTACCAGAACCCAGGCACATCTGCCCTTGGGTGGTACACCAGCACCCTCCAGGTGAGTATGCAGGCAGGAGAAGATCAAGGAGGATCTGGGTCCTGTCCTGTTGCCTGCAAGGCTGTTCTGCCTGGGTGTTCAAGTGAACTGACAGGCACCATCTACCAAGCAGTTGTACCCATGTATTGGTGGGCTCATTCAGAGACTTGGACATACCAAGATTTAAGTTAAATGTAGGAACATATAGAAGCATTTGTGTGTAGAGCAGGATGGGACACAAGGCCAAAGGTCTTCTCAAGTCTAAAACCAAAGCTCACGCCACGTCTAAGACTTAGCTAGGACAAGGCCAAATGCCAAGATAAAGACAATACCAACCCCATCCTAGACTCATTGAAGCTAAGCTCAGCTTATAGCTGATAGGCAGCAGGGCCAGGCATGGTGGCGTTGGATACCAACTTCCTCCCCAGGCACATCTGAGATCATACTCAGCCCTGATGCTGGCTCTTGGCACATCACTGTATGGATGTGTGCAAAGCATACATGTATTTGTTCATTGGTGGTACTGAGTATGGAACCCAGGGGTACTCTACCAGACTTTTTTTCTCTTTAATTTCTACACAGGATCTCACTGAGTCATCCAGGCTGGCCTCAAATGTGATCCTCCTGCCTCATCCTCCCAGTAGCTGGCATTATGGCTGTGACCACTGCACCGGGCCCTTTGGATGTTTTAACCCAATGATCACACTCAGCGGAAGACTTG
Organism: Sciurus carolinensis; assembly: GCF_902686445.1. Taxonomy (NCBI): domain Eukaryota; kingdom Metazoa; phylum Chordata; class Mammalia; order Rodentia; family Sciuridae; genus Sciurus; species Sciurus carolinensis. Next base: position 53,899,853 of record NC_062215.1, on the reverse strand, counting down.
TGCACACTGGGATGAGTTCCCAGGTCTCTTCTGGAGTGACCTTCTGGCAGTTCCTGGGAGTCTCCTGAGTCTTTTGAGGACAGTGGGGACTGGGGTAGTTTTTTACGTTGGCTGGGCATGTGGCTGCAGATTGTGGTCCTGACCAGGCCTGATGGATCCAGTCCTTTGAAGAAAGGGATAGAATGATGGAAACTGTAACTAGAAAAAAGGATCTGACCAACATGACTTGAGGAGTGACACTGACCTGAGAGGTGCTTGTGACCCTGCAGGGAAGAAGTGGTTGTAATGAAAGATAAATAGAAATATATGCCATTCTCCAGATGCAAAGGCATGGAAAATCCAGACCGCAGATGTCCCTGGCCTCTGCAACTGTGGCCTTGCACAACCCTGCCGAGTGGAGTGTAGTGGATGTGAGGGCCATGTCCAGCCCTGGTTAGAGGTGCAGTGGAGGCACCCACCAAGTGCCTTCCAGGTGAACTTCAGCAGTGGAATGCACAAGGCTTTACTGCTTCTGCTGGTTTCCCTCTCCCTGCTCACAGACTGCAGAGATGCCAGCCTGGGTCGAGGCTAAGGTCTCTGTTCAACACCATGCAGCCCACGGGTTCCTCCTGCTCTGATCTTCTCCACATTCCCCAAGGTTTCCACAGCAATGTGTGCTGTTTTGTAACACAAAAAAGAGAGAATTTAATTGCATATAGAATTTTTATCCAAAGAAACTTAGTTTGAGTTAGCAACCAGGGTCACCTGGGTACTGGGTTGATGCCTCATTTACTCCACAGCTGGAGCCCCTGGGAGACTGCCCCTAAGCACAAATGGAAACCCACCTAGAACTGCAGGATCCACACATTAGAAGAGGGACATGAAGCAGAGAAGATGCCAGAGCCCTTAGCTCTACCTTTGGAGAATATGTCCAGGTTTGGGGACAGCACTGAGGTACAGGTAGCCCAAGGGTGAAAGAGGAGACTGTGGGGGCTCAGAGCAAAGTTCTCCATGCACACAGGGTAGTCAGGATGGGGAATGAGGTGAGAGGCAGGTCTGAGCACCTGCTGTGAGACCCATGTCCTCACAGTCATCCTCAGTGACCTTCATGGTAGAGAGCCCCAGAGCCCTGGAGAGAAGCAGAGCCCTGTGAAGTGAAAAGTGATCTTGGGAACATGTTCAGGACAGTGACTGCAGCCAAGGATCCTGGAGCCTGGGCCTGGGCAGGAGAGCAGATGCTGCCCATGGCCACTCTACCACTGCAAACCCACCCAGTGGTGCACCTGGTAGACCCCAGGCAGGTACTTCAGGATTCCAGGTAAAACCATAACCTATGACCCACTCTTTCTATGCCTGCTGTGTTGCTCAAATTTGCCTAAAAAAATGGTCTTTTGACCCTGACTCTTAACAGTCTGTCACTTCTCTGACGAGACCAGACCAGAACAAGGGACAGGAGAAGTCCATCCCTGCCACATGGGCCCAGAACACTTGGTGGGCAATCAGTGGTGTCTTCAGAAAAAGTTATTCAGGGATAGGGGAATTGTCAGATGAACCTGGCCAAGTGCCAACCCTCCCCAAAATAGGCCTTGCCCAGGCTTCGGAGCAGGGTTTCCATGCCCTCCACTAGGTGAAGCTGGAGGGCATCTTTGCGGGTTGGCTCTTTTCACTCACAAGCTCTGGGTGCCCTTGAGGGAATCTCAGTACCAGCGGGCAGTAAATTGCCAGATAACAGGGAGCCCCAAGTCCCTCAAAACTGTTGGAAGGACAAGATGGGGGACCGTGATGGTGCCCAATTAAAATGAGAATCTCCAGATTGCTTTGTTCTCAGTCCCTGGCATTTCCTGCCAATGTCCCAAGTCCCTGCAGGCAAACTGCCCATGCCCAGGATGGAAGCTTTGGCCAGCCATAGTCCTGTCCCAAGAAGGAGTGCAGTGCTGGAGGGAAATGACTGAGTTCCCAGCAGGCCCCCTGGTCTACATATCTGTGACTCCAGGCTTCAGTTCTTTAAATGGCAGTGCTTCTATGGGACGGACTGAGGCAGATGAGCTTCTTCCTCCGATTTGGCCAAATTGTGATTAAATTCATTTTTCCTTTTTATTTTGTCATGTCTTAGTTCTGATGCTGGCAAACACCCCAAACCTGTCAGCAGGGACTGCGGATACTTGGGCCACAGGAATACAAAAGGTCCTCCTCCCATTCCTGCTACCCTCCTGGAACTTCTAAGAGTCCCGCTGACCCTGTGCCCTTCACTGAGGCACTGTCCATGTCCCTTGCACAGCTGGTGACCGTGAGCAGCCTGTGGTTTCTAAACTTCCAGGCTCTCCTCAGTCACCCCCTGGATTCCCCACTTTCTTCCCTTCTCCCCCTGTGCCAGACCATCACAGCAATTCTCCTAAGGGCATGGGGGCACCCACCTGCCCAGACCACCCCAAGTAAGTTTCGGGGGTGGGTCACTGGGGCACAGTCAGGGCTGGAGGGAGAGTCCAGAGAAGAGGGCCTCTGCGTTGCACCCTGGAGCCCCACCCTATGGTTAATATCCCCCTCTTCAGTTCTGCATTGCAGGAGGCAGCAGCTGGAGTCCAGCCCCCTGGAGAAATGTGAGGGACACTGGGCAAAGTCTTTTGGTGGGAAACCCCTGGCATCTGGACTAGCAGAAGAGAGGGCTCATGGCTGATGGGTAGAGGGAGCCCACAGCTCTAGGGCGTGGGGATGCTGTGTTGTGTGATGGAGCTGCTGTCCTTGGGGCACCCAGGTGTGGCCTTGGCTGATGGGCAGTAGAAGGGCTGGGTCCTGATCCCTCAGCTCGGATGGTAGTGGCTCAGCAGGGCCCAGGATTGTTATCTCCAGGAGAGTTTGAGCCCCTCTTCCAGGTCCCAAGGCCCCCCTGGCCACTCGACATGGCACAGTAACCATGATCAACAGCTACAGGACACAAGGACACATGTTCATAGATATTTCCAAACAATGACTATAGAATGCACCACAACAAAACTTCAATAGTGTTGAAAGTGTGGTGTGGGCATGCAGTGTGATGTACGTGTGTGCTGTGTGTGAAGTGTGATGTGTGCATGCCATGTGTGTGCTGTGTTTATGAATGTTGGGTGCTGTGCATGTCATGTATTTCTTCTACAACACTGTACAGGATGGAGTGTTTTGTGGCAAGTGAGTTGTATTGTGTTGAGTGCGTGTGTTGGGTTGTGCATATGCACGTGGTGTGTGGGGGGAGTTTTATCCATCAATTCCAGGGTGACTGGCTTCACAGAGCCAGGCCCTCAGGATCACAGGGAGCAGAGCTGGTTCCACCCTGCTCTCTGGTGGCGAATGGCAGTCATGGCAATGACAATAACCCTGTTTCCACTGGACTGCTTGCAGCAGAATGGAACACTCCTGAAACTGACATATAAGTCAAGGCCCTAGTGTCCACCACAGAATTTCAGTGTCAAGATGTCTGTCAGCTGGTGGGGCTGGTGCCCAGCAGGAGCATGGCTTCCAATTACCTTATGGCGGACAGGTTGAGAGGCATTCGGTCCTCCCTGTGGCAGCCCCAGGAAAGCCTCCCACAGCCCACACATGCTCATATGAGCTCATGGACCCCCAGGAGCGGAATTGTGCACTGCTGGAAAGGCAACAGGGATAAAAATCCACAGAAACCAAGATGTGTGTTCAGTGTCCACGTTTCTAATGGATTTGATTCTGCAACTGCAGCCTCAAGTGCTCAGACACAGTAGAGAAGGCAGAAGTAGGAAGCCAGGGAGTGCTCTCCACTGGCCAGTGGCTCTGACAAAGGCCCTGGACAGATGAGGGCCATTCTCCACATCCTCCCCACCCTCATTCCATTACTCAAATCATCAAGCTTGAGATAAGGGGAGCCCCTTGTCGAGGTCACAGCAGGGTAGCACCTCCAGCCTGGGAGCTTCCTCTTCAACATCTGGGGTGATACCTGCTCAAGGGAAGCCTCTTGATCAGGATAGGTCTGGAGGGCTCTTTCTCTGGGGCTCCTGGACCAGGGTGCTCTCCAATGAAAGGAGTGCTATCTTTCTGGATGTTTTGTTTTTGGTGTCCCCCTGCACACCTCCAAAAATACCTCCAGTGCTATGATTGCCCAGGTGGTTTTGTAGAACATACACGCGTTCCAGACTCTCACCACCTAACACCCCCGACAGTACCCCCTCTGCTCTGAATCCTTCTCTCTGCCCTTTCCTGCTCTTTCCAAGGCCTGGAGTCATCCTGTGGTCTTGGCTGGGAGGGTGACGTGGCTGAGGAGGGAGGCCATGCCACTGCCCAGAGGAGAGGCTAAGTCCCCATCCAGGTGGCAGAGAAGGCTCTGGCTGAGACAGCAGAGCGTCAGCCACTGGGGTAGTCATGGGAACAGCAAGTGAAGCAGGAGAAACCAGAAACCCTGGCCATGTCACAGATCCCTGTGTCCTGCCACTTAGATCCAACTCATCCATGAAGAGGTAGACCTCACACTTTCCCCACAGGATGAGGACAGGAAACCAGACAGGCCCTGGCCTTGGCTTGGCAGACTGGATGCTGGTTATATCTGGGTTTCAGAGAAACATGAATAATTGTTTTAGTCTAGGTGCGTCTCATGCAGCATGAGGAGTGAATCTCAGCAGGGCTGCCTGGAGGAAGGAGTGTCCTCCAGGCCCACTTGTTAAAGGCCTGGTCTGGGTCCTTTCCCTGCATTGCTGAAGCAATTTTGATCCTCTTTGGGTTTTCCAACTTTTGTCAGCCTCAGAGATGGCAATTTCCTCCCTCCTGCTCTGGGACCAAGCCAACAAAACAGTGGGACATGTCTTCTCCAAAAAGGAGGGTCCTTGTAACCCCTAGGTGGTGTGTGAAGCCCCAGGGTGGTCACCAAAATTGTTAGGAATACCAAGGTGCTGCAAGAAATCAAACCTGTGATCAAAAGTGGGTGGGCAAGGCCAACTTTCCTTCTATCAGGACAGCTGCTAAGGAACCTGGCCAGAAAGCAGGGCTGGGCGAACATTCAGCAGGTTTATATCTCCACGCCAAGGCAGCGTCACCCTCACTCTCTTCAGATGAGTTCCAGGTTACAATGTATATGATTGGCTAATTTTAGAATTAGGATGGGCAAAAGGGAAGGGCTGCATTTGGATCCAATAATGACTGAATACTAGCTTGTGAAAAAGAGCCACCAGACTTTTCATTTCTTACACTCAGGACATTTTTCCAAGGAACACTCTGCCTCATCCTCCTGGGGCTGGGGACAGAGGCCACACAGACTCTTTGTCCAGATTGAAAGTGTCATTCATTGTGAATTTGCACAATAACTCTGGGGAGATGGAAGGCAAAGCTCTAAGCAAGAGAAGGCTGCCAGGCAGAACCACAGGGGTATCCATGGGGCTTGATGACAGCCCTCTAGATTTGAAGGGGGCTGACAATGTCTGGCAGGGTCGGGGTAGCTAGGGTTTTCCGGCTCCCTGTGGACTGGGTAATTTGAACAATTTTGGTGGACAAAGGGGCCTAAGACTGTACGAAGGTGTGCTGCACTGGGCCCTGGGGCTATTAGGATGGAGCATAGTGGTCTGGAGGATTAGGAGGAGGAGGGAAGTGATTGGGGGCTGAACTTAACTGGCTGCTCAAGAAGGGCACTGGCCATCTCCAGGTGGAATCTCAAGATTAGACTGAGACAACATATAAAAAATAATAAAGACCAGGCTATGTCTCCCTACTCAGGCAAGGGCACAGAGTGCATTGTGAGGGCCGGGGCAGCTGACATTCAAATGCACCTGCAGCCAGTGGGGCAAGAGTCAGCTTGGAAGGCTTTGCATTCTCTCAGTCACCCAGGGTTTCCACCCCATGTTCCATCGCCCTGCAGTGCCTGCCTTGCAGCTGCATGGGGTCCTCAGGCTGGTTTGACCCCATGCTGCAAGAAATCGGCCACTGCTCAAGTTATTCAGGAAGGTAAATATTACTTCTGCAGAAGGATGTGCTTTGGAATAGTCCAGGGGGCAAGCACCCTTCCATGGACAGGCTGCCTCTTTTTATCCCTAAGGCAACACCGCCCCTTGCTCTGATAAGACACACTTGAGAGCTACAATCTGTGTGATTGGCTCACTTTAAAATGGAGGCAGAAGAATGGAAGGGCTGTAGTTAAAATGTCTGCAGTTGGCTCTTACAGGAGGCTAGCTATACACTAGATTTTGAAAATGGACCACCAGACTTTCTGTTTCTCACAGTTTCACACTCACCCTACGTGTCTAATGATCCTTGCATGGTCTCAGTGTCCCTTTAAAATATAGTGCAACTTAGCAACCACTGGCAGGCGGTTGTCTTCGTGGGCATTGCCCCTACTTTTCACGTTTTTGAACCTCTATATGGGCAAAGATGATCCCCTTGGGGACCCTTGCTGGGGTCACTGCCAATGATACCATAGTGAGCACCAATGCCTCCTGGGGGTAAGTCCCTGTTCCCATTCCTCACTGGTGTAGTCTTCCTTGTCAGGCAGTGGGGGCTGGCCAATCTCAAACCCCATTCACAGATTTTTTTTTTTTACACCACTCACTCTTGGTCGTGGGGGAAGCCTGTTCCTGGATGGAAATGTGCTGGCTGGGTGTGCCAAGGAGGCATGGAGAGCATCCCCCTACAGGGGTGCCCTACCACTGAACTGCACCCCAGCCCTTTTTACTTTGAGGCAGGGTCCCCATAAATAGCACAGGCTGGCCTCACCTTGAAATCCTTCTTCTTCAGCATCCCAGGTGGCTGGGATCAGAAGCATGGCCAGGAGGGAGAGACTCCAGAGCAGCAGGCACTTCCTCATGCTAGAGCCCTGCTGGGTCAGAAGCCTGGGGGAGGGAGCTGCAAGCTGCCCTGTCTTCTTCCCTTGCTGGGACCACCAGACTCATTGCAGCTGAGCATATATGTGAAACCTGCAAGGCCCCATCCGCGAACAGCTTTCCACTGTTCCCTGCTGCAAGCAGGGAGGTGGGCCTCCCCGTGACCTCCGCGGGGTCTGAAGTCCATGGCCTGCACGCGCACCCAAAGGTTAGAAGAAGGAAAACTCTTTTGCGCCGCCAATTCTTCAAGAAGGAAACATTGCAGACCGGAGGATGGCTAAAAAAAGAGATCTCCATGGCCAGGGGATGGTTCTAGGAAACAGTGTGGGCCAGGTCTGCGATGACAAGGCAAGTTGGGGGTTTGGCTTTACTAATATTTATTTTATACAACTTAAAATGGAAAATAATAGACGTTTAACACACCGTCGTGTTTTTTTATTTTAAAAATATATTTTTTATTTGTTCTAATTAGTTCTATGACAGTAGAATGCACTTTGATACATCATACATAGGTGGAGTATAATCCTCATTCTGGTTGTACATGATGTAGAATCCCTCCGTCCATGTAGTTTTATATGTCCACAGGGTGATACTGTCTGATTCATTCTACCAACCTTCCTACCCGCATTCCCCACCCCTCCTCATTTTTGACAAACCTTTGAGCTAGAAGTCAGGGCAAGATGCTGAGGATTCTTCAACAAGCCAGCTACAGGTGCGGTGGCACAGGACTGTAACTCCCTCACCTATGGAGGCTGAGGCAGGAGGATCACACATTTGAGGGTAGCCTCAGCAACTTCCAGACTCTGTCCCAAAGTAAAATAAAAATAGGTCTGTAACTCAGGAGTCAAGTGCATCTGGGTTCAATTCTCAGTACTAATAAATAATTAATTAAATAAATTAAATAAAAATAAAGGGAAAAATCAGGTGCTGTGAGTCGGTGGCAGTGCTGCCAAACAAAGAGGATATCGAGTCCCACCAGTGGCTGCAGGATGCTGGTGGGCTCAGAAGAACCTCAGGGGCCCCTTTGACACTAGAGGCAGGAAGCCCAGAACTTTGAGCAGGCTGGGTGGACAGAGGTCCAATTTTGAAAGCCTCACCAGAACCTGGCAATGCTAAGGGGTTACCCTGGGCTGGAGGCCAGAGGGTGCCTGGACCCATTTCAGGGTTCTGGACTGAAAGCAGCAGCCCATAAGATACCCACACATGGACTGTCCCCAATCTCTGCCTGCTGGCAGAAGTATCAGACCAGTTACACCCAAGTGTGGTCTTGTGCTAGGGATGCTCCTGGGTACCAGGGGGCAGAAGGTGAGAATGGAATTTGGGCGATGAGGAATTCCTGGGGTGACAGAAGACACCTCCATGGCTGCTTGGCAGGAAGCAGTCCCCAGGGAGCCAGATGTGACAGGCATAGAATAGCAGTGCTGGCCCACAGGACTAGGGTTAGAGTGCTGGATTGGAATGACCTGTGGACAGCCTTAGGAATCTGGAGACACACTGGTTTGGGAGTTGGGGACGGCTGTGCTTGTGGGGGCTCTGCTTGTGGGCTTCTGCAGTGGCCTTGCCCACAGTGGATCTCTGCCTGGGGCTCATAGCTTGCAGTCCAGGTGGGGGTGGCCATGTGCACACAGAGCTGAGGAAGGAGTGTGGGGATGGAGCCACCATATGAGGGGGACCTGGCAGCAGCCTGTCCTTGGGGCTCATCTCTCTTCCAGACCTGTGATGGAAGGGACAGCCCACATCTCTCCAGTGCCCTTGGGGCTGTCTTGCATTATCTCAGGGTGGATCTGTCCTAATCTCCTTGAGTAATGATTGAGCACCACACTCTCCTCCTCTCCAGAACTCACTCTCACTCCTCTGATGAGTAGACTGAGAACTTTCTGAATTTTTAAGTTATGTCTCTCTTTTTTATTTTTCTTAAAACTCTATCACCTTTAATCCCTCTTCTCCCATTTTATGGGAAGCATTCAACAGCGCCAAGCCCCTCCCTCAGCACCAAGCTTAGAAATGTCTTCAGCCAATAAGCATCTCTTTGCTCCCAGGTCCTGCCTGCTGCTGCCAGACACTGGGGCAGAGCACTTAGATCAGTTCTTGGCTGTCCTGTACCAAGGGTGGCCTTTCCTCCTGTGTCCTGTCACAATCCTCACTCCCGTCTGAGACCTACCAGAGTGGCCTCACTGCCCATATTTCATGACTACATAGGTAGCCTGCAGCAGGCTGAGGCTTTCTCTAAGTCTTTTCTTCCTGGGCGTGTACCAGAATCACCCGTAAATGTGACAAAGCTGTATTGACTGACTCCACTTCAATCTGCTTCTCCTGTGCCCAGCTGTGTGCTTCCTTTAGAGTCTGGTTTGAGGAAGGGCTCTGCTAAGTCAGTTTAGAAGAACCCCCGTCCTCAATATCTGATCACCCTAATGATTGGATGCAGTCCCTTCCCACCCCCAGGATCCCCAGGTGATAGCTGGTCACCCTGGCCTGCCTTCAGTGTGACTCCTGCTAGGTCAGTTTAGGCAGAGTCCCCTCATTCCTGTTTGTTGTGCTAGTTAGTTTCTTGTTACTCTGACCAAAATGCCTGACAGGAACGATTTAGAAGTGGAAAGGTTTATTTCGTCTCACCATTTCAGAGGTTCAGTCCATAGTTGGCTGAGCCCATTGCTCTGGGCCCAAGGTGAGAACATCGCAGCAGAAGCACATGGCAGAGGAAAGCTGCTCAGCTCATGGCAGCCAGGAAGGAGAGAGATGGGGAGAGGGGTCAGGCCAAGGGGACAAGATGTAGTCCCCAAGGGCACACTTCCAGTGATCTCCTTCCTCAAGCCACACCCCTGCCTACAGTGACACCTAGTACCCATTCACATTATTAATCCATCCATCCATCATGATCTAATCACTTCACCTCTGAAGGTTGCAGGGGTGCCCAGAATTCCATCCAGTGCTTGACAAAGATCCTCTGGAGGATCTTTACAAAGGCTCATCCTAAAAGGAATTCCCGAATGTTTTGCTCCGGAGCATGGTGTTTTTTCTGCTGTTTTTTTCTGATAATATATTACTCACTTCAGTCTGAAAAGATTGCTTAAGGGGATGAGGGGAATACAACAAAATTTCCAGAAAATATTACCTACAATCTGAAAAACAATGGGTCTTTACCACTAACAAAGTCAAAAATAATTTTGCAAACATGCAATGAGTCCCTGAAAGCCTCTGGAGAAAATAGATATAGATCTGCCTTTGTCTCCAACAGGCTGGTTAAATTCTAACGATGGTTTTGTTTATGTGTGGTGGTAAGGTAAAAGAATAAGATTTCACAACATTCCTTTCTTCCTACAAAGAATAGGTCACCCCTACAATAAACGTTGGTACACAATAACCATTGTGACTGCTGCCCTCCTGTAGCCCTTAACTCAGCAATTTAGATATTGACCAGATGGACCTAGTAGAGATGGTCACGTGAGATTACTTGTCTATCGCTTTAACTGAGAGAATAGTAAGAATAGTCTTAGGTCACATAGAGTTTAGATATTAAGGAAATAAACATTGTATTAGCTCATTGAGGTAGTTAGATATTCTTAAAACAATTGTGATTAGGTAAGGATAATCTGTAAGGTTACTATTTTCTGCCTATGCTTTGGAAAACTTCTTTAATCTCATTAACCACAAGACTGCCATTATAGCCTGAAGAAAAATGTATATAAACCCAGCCTTCCCCAGAAGAAAGTGGAAATGATTGCACCAGATCTAGAGTCTGTGTCTTTCATTCTCCATCCATCGCCGACGCTGTCTCCCCGCACCCCATTTACCTGTGTGGAACCCATGGACTCCTGCTAGGGCTGCACCCCGGCAGAAGGTTCCTTCACTCTCTTCCACATGAGCTTCAGTGGACACCTCATGTCCATACTATGGTGGTCATTTTCCATCCATGGACTCCGCCTGCCTCTTGGCTATAAATTTACCTTGTCCACACCATATTGAGGGTAGAGCCCAATCTCTTTTGCCCACTGCAAACCCTGGTGGCAGTGGTCCCACTACCTGTCATATCCTCACTAATCTGCCTTGTGACACTTAAGTATCATTGACTCTCTGCTTTTCCCTCTATTCTCCTGTTTCTCTTGGTACCAAAGTCTGAATCCAGAGGTGCTCAACAGCTAAGCCACATCCCCAGCCTTGCTTATTTTTTATTTTGAACCAGGACCTTTCTAAGTTGCTGAGATTGGCCTTAAATTTCCAATCCTCCTGCCTCAGCCTCCAGAGTTACTGCACCATTGCACCTGGCTTTTTGTTTAGCACAGGTCTGTGTGTGGCAAGGTGGGCTTTCTCCAGTACACACTTCAGACCTCCTCAGGGCTCTACCCTTCACTCAGCTCCAAAAACACCTCCACATTTTACATATTTGTTACAGCCTGTCCTCTCCCAGTACCAGTTATCTTAGTTCATTCAGGCTTCCGCAACCAAAACCAAACTGGGCAACTCATAAGGAACAGAAGTTTATGTTCAGGGTTCTGGAGGCTGGCAGTCTAAGATCAAGGCACAGAAGATTTGAAGTCTGGTCTTCCTATTGTACCTCACCTGGTGGATGGAGCAGGGAGCTCACTGGGCTCCGTGTCTAAGGGACTTTTGAAGGGGTCCATTCTCCTGACATAGTCACCTCCCAATGGCCCCCTCCTGATGGCATAGCATTGGGGTTGAGGAGTTAATGTGAATTTGGGGGCAGGCAAACATTCAGACTATAAAAGCGCAGGAGAGGGGTTCAGATTGTGTGACAACACTCCAGGCCAAACAGCTGGGTTTGTGCTGGGAAAACTCTCTAGCCTTGGGATAACTGATCCTGTGATCCAGGTCAGAGACCAGTGCCTGCCCAGCACATCCATGGACCACATTGACCCCCTGCTTCTGGAGGCTACCTTCACCCTGCTGTGGTCTAGATAAGTGTTCACCAGAGGTCCATGTGTTGAAGGTTGGTCCCCATTTGGTGGCACTATAGGGAGGCAGTGGAACCCTCAGGAGATGGACCTGGTTTGAGGACCCCCAAAGTCTGGCCTTACTCTGTCTCTTTGTGTCCCATCTGCCATGAGGTGCACAGGCCTCCTCTGCCACACACTTCCCCCTTTATGTGCTGTGCTGCAGACTCAGGCCTATTAAGTGTATTTTTGAACTTACTTTTTAAACTAAAAGACACTGGAAAGAAAGTATTTTGCATCATGACTAGTGCATATAAATCCTGCCTAGTGCATATAAATCCTACCTGTATGTGGTGTGCTCCATAGTTTTATCCTGGTCAGTGTTACCTTCTTTTGTTCTATTTCTCATTTTAAAAAATCTATCCAAGAGTCACTATCTTTTCCAAATCCAGTTAGGAAAGTAATGCAAAAGCCCTAATGTGTGATGTTTCTTTATGAGATGACTGACAGAACTTTCTGCAAGGAGTCAAGTCACATCTCTAATAATAAAAGTCATGTTGGAGAATCAAATGATCAATTGAAGTGAACTTGGTGTGAGCCATCGCAAAAGGAGCCCTGCCACCCGTGGGCCCTGGAGACCCAAGGTCTCCATTGTCCATTCAGACTGTACATGTGGGCGCATATATCCATGTGTGGCCTGAGGGTGTGTGTGTGCGTGTGTGTGTGTGTGTGTGTGTGTGTGTGTGTGAGTGTGTGTGTGTGAGGAGTGTAGCCCCTGGGGGTCCACCAGTGTCATCTGAGGAGATCCTGTAGGGAGAACTAAGCCACACCCCTTCTGAGGAGGTCATACCTAGGTGAACTGAGGCCTGGTGCCCACTTGGGGACAGCAAATGCATGGGGAAGGGGTGGGAGCAAGGCTGCCCATGGGGAGTGGGAGCGACTGTAGAGGCTCCAGGGAGGTGGAGGGCACAGGCAGGGACAGAAGAGGAGCAGGTGTGGTCTGTGCTGGGTGCCACCTGGGCCTAGGTGAGAGGACATCTGCCAGGTGAGAGGACAGCGAAGCAAGCCCTATGTATGTGGCTGTAAGGACTCAAGGGGTGGCCAGATGGTTTGTGAGGACCCATCCCACACCATTGTGTTCGGTCAGTCCTAACTAACTACTAACTATTAATTCATTCATTCATTCATTTCTCAGACCCATTTTGGGTGCCAAGGAGAAATCAGACAGACCAGCCCAGAACCTGGAGCAAGGGTCACACATTCTGGGTGACTTCAGGTATGGCGTCCCTCCCTGTCCAATCCTGGTCTTCCTCTGGTCCTAGTCCATGTGGTGCTGCTGTGACAAAATGTCACAGACTGGCTATTTATAAAGAAAGGAGATTTACTCTCATGGTTCTGTAGTCTGAAATCCAAGACCATGCAGCAGGTCCAACTCTGGTTCTGAGGTACATTCTGGATGCTGTGTTAGGTGGCTGAGGAAAGGAGGGCATCCACTCCAGGGGCCTTTTAATAGCAGTTTCCAAACTACCCAAAGGCCCACCTCCCAACTACACCCTCACCTACTGATTCAGCCTTCAATGGAAAGAGCAGGGGACCTGGGGGAGCTGAGGCCTAGCTACCCTGTGGTCAGGGTCCCCCAGGCCTTGGCTCCTCCTTACCTTCAAGATTTTTTCTGAGTTTGAAGAGAGTGAGAGGCTGAAATCCAACCTCTTCCTAAGCCCAGACCAACAATTGGAGGCTAAGGGGAGATGCCAGAAAGCTGTAGCTGCTTCTCCACATCTGGCTTGGGATGTGAGGACCTGTGCCTCCCTCCTTGACTGACACCAACAGCCCCAGGAGCCCTGCATGCCTGGAGGTTGCCTTGCCAGCTGTCCACCCTTCACATCTGCCCAGTGAGGCCAGGGGAAGGCCCTTGCTCTGCCTCCTGGCTTCTGTGTCTTTCCAGGAAGGCCTTCCTGGCAGCCTCTTTGTGGGAAAGCCCTGGCCAGGCCTTCCTTGTCAGTTTTCCCCAGAGCATGTCCAAGAGCTGCTCTGCTGTGGGGAGGCACAGCTCCCAGAACTCTCACAGTGTCCTGGAATCATTGGGGACCCACAGGTTCCTACCCCAGATGTCCCTCTGAGGTCTTGTGAGCTCTGCCTTTCTTACGGCCAGATGGCCTAAGGTTGTGTCCAAGTCCTTTGGTGGCAAAACCTTTCTCAGGTATCCATAGCAGATGGGATCCTTCTCCTATATTCCTAAAAGAGTTTGCTTACAACTGAGATGACCTTGTCCTTAAATGACAGTGGAACCCATGCACAAACCTACCTGGGCCTGGAGCATTCTTTGATAGCTATTTCAACTAAATTTTTAGATACAGGCTTACTTACTTAGATTTTCTTATGTTTTCTTTCTTTCTTTTTTTTTTTTTTCTTTGAAAAGTTTTCTTAAGTTGTGTGTTTTCAAGAATGTTGTCCTTTCCATCTAGGTGACTGAAATTGTTGACTTGGTTTGTTGGGAATATTGGGAGCTCGGCTGAGCAGGAGGGAGAGCTGATCTGGTGTTGGAGGTCAGTGTAGGTGACTGGCTCCCAGACAAGAGCACTGCTGAGGTCCCATCCAAGAAGCAGCCTGAGCAAAGCCTCCTGCAGGCTTATGATACCCTGCAGGCTCCCCCGGAAAGGCCTGCTTGTAGGACCAATGGCAGCTGACCCAAGATGCCAGGTGTGCACAGAGCACTTGTTCTGCATTTCATTTTCCTCTTTCCTTTCATCTTCTAGAGAGCAGACTCCTCCCATGGGTAGGGTATTCTTTGTTTCTGTATTTTTGCCAATTTGGAACTTAAATGATCTATTTCCCTTTAAGTGACTTTTTCTTTCTTTCTTTCTTTCTTTCTTTCTTTCTTTCTTTCTTTCTTTCTTTCTTTCTTTTTCTTTCTTTTCTTTCTTTCTTTCTTTCCTTCCTTCCTTCCTTCCTTCCTTCCTTCCTTCCTTCCTTCCTTCCTTCCTTCCTTCCTTCCTTCCTCCCTCTATCCCTCCCTTCCTTTCTCTCTCTCTCCCTCTCTCTCTTTCTTTTTCTTCTTTTTGTACCAGGGATTGAACCCATGGACACTCAACCACTGAGACACATCTCCAGCCCTTTTTATATTTTATTTATAGATAGGGTCTTACTGAGTTTCATAGGGTCTCACCAAGTTGATGAGGCTAGCTTTGAACTTGCTATTCTCCTACCTTAGCCTCCCAAGGTGCAGGGATTGTAGGTATGCCCACTGTGCATGGCTTAAGAGCCACTTTTGATGCTTCCTACATGTTTTGATACATTGGGCCTTCTGTATCACCCAATGCTACACACTGTCTGGTGGATTCTTTTCTGAACCACAGGAATTTGAGGTGTACAATATCTTAGACATTGGGGTGTTTTCCAGTTCTGAGCTCTATAGTGTGCCTGATCATGTGTGACTATTGGAAACCTCACATGTGCTTACTACACATTTAGGTACTGTTTGAGTACAAAATACCCCTGGTTTTAAAAATCATTCAGAAGAAAGAGCACAAGATATCTCAGGGCTCCGGTGTAGTTCAGAAGTCCAGCACTTGCCTAGCATGTGTGAGGCCCTGGGTTTGATCCCCAGCACTGTAAAAAGAAAGAAGAATGTTCATTACAGGGTGAAACTATAATATTTTGGATATACTGATTTAAATAAGCGTGTTACTAACACTAATTTCACTTTTTTCTTTTTCTCTTTAATTGATAAATTTATAATGCATTTATGACATATTATATTCTGACTGGACAGTGATTTCTGTGTCTTACTTTACCTGCTGCAAATCTGCTTCTGTCTTGGTCTTACTCTGAAGCAATTCCATCTTTTGAGAGGTAGTAGTGCTTTTATTGTTGGTCGGGATGGGGCTGTCTGGTGATGGTTTGGTGAATTTGACAAGAGTGTTCATTTTACAGTTACTTCACTTCGTGCATTGTAGGTATGGGGTATGGCAAGTGGCTAATTGTGTCCTTCAGGTCTCTTGTATTCTTAGGGAGTCTTTAATCCTCTTGTTCTACTGCTAAGAGAGAAGTTAGGACCTCCAGCCACGATTGGGCTTGTACTTTTCCCTTTATTTTATGTTTTATTTCTTCACATACTTTTGTCACAGGAGAGCAGGGAGCTGAAGCTCCAAACCTTGGTTCTTGTGTTCTGGTCAAAGTTCCAGGACAGACACAGGAAGTCATGCAAGAGAACTTTGTTATGAGTGAAGGTGGAGTGGAGGCCCAGTGGGAGCAGAGAGCCCTGTGGAGAGGTGGGGAGTGAGTAGGCTCCCAGCTGGGGACCACGGGCAGTGCCATCCAGGATTCTCATTGTGGACACGGGTCTCAGGAGCTGAGGTCCTTCAGCAACCTGCACCACTCAGCTCGGCTGGGGGAAGCTCTGATCCAGTTGGTCCTCTATGGAACTGGCATGGTGCCCCCCACCATTCTGGGGGCTTCATCTTCAAGTCACTCCTGTACTGGTGTGGGCACTGGGGTTAGAAGTGGTCTTAGTGCTCCTTTTCTACCAAGAAAGCCTCCCTTCTGAAATGCATGGAGATGCCTCTGGCCTAACTTCTACCTTCCCCTGGCCTCAGAGGACCTGCCAGGAGTGAGCCCCATGAATGCTTCTGTGAATCCTTCTTTCTTGCCACATCTCCCCAGTCAGCCACCAGGGAGCTCCCTGTTTCTCTCTGCTCACTCTTATGGCCTGTGCCTCTGATGTTTCTTACACTGTCTGCTGTACATTCCCCCCACTCTTCACTAACCCCATGTTTTGAAGATGTCCCTGAGGGGCAGGCATCCTAAGGGCTGTTGCATCCTACTGCTCTGTGACCTCTGGCAGTGTCCTGGCTGTGCTCTGCTCTGAAGGCCACTCCCTCTTGCATGAGCGGCACTCTATGCTGTCAGCTGGACTGTACCTATGCATGTCCACTCTCTCTCAGACCTGTGGTTGCATTCTGTCCAGGTGGGTGCACTTTCAATTCAGTTCTAACTCCAACCTCCCAGCATCAGTGTCAGGGTGTGGGCAGGTACACTCAGGGGAAAACTCCTATGTTTTCAGGGGAAGGGAGAAGCTGCTGCCCCTGTAAATGACTTAATGCTCCATCAGAGAGATTTTTTTCAGACCAAACTCTCCAGGACGACTTACAAGGAACCAGCCACTGATGACTGACTCAGTATTTTTAGGTGACCTAGAGTGAACTTTACTGAATACTCTGCACAGAGGCCTCCCCAGCTGCCTGTTTTTTTTTTTTTTTCTCTCTCTCTTTGTTTTTTTCTTTTTTTGATTATGTGCTGTGTGACCAGAAAATGAGCATGCCCAGAACTGTGCCCACCTCTGCATTTGGCCATGAGTCTCCTAGGGGAATATGCTCACATTGCCCAGTAAAAGCCCCTTGCTTTATTTTTGAGGACACACTGCTTTGAGAATTAACTCCAGTGCTTTCCTAACTGACTGTGAGTAAAAACCCTCTCTTCACTCTTATCTCCTCATTGTGTTTAGTACTCACCTCAGTATCAGACCCAGAGGGTAAAGGACAAGGACCCCAAGAAAACTGTCATTTTTTCAGGCTGCCCATACTTATGTCCAATTTGGATACAGATTTGGGGCTTACATGACACCCCCAACCCCCAGGATCAACAGTTAGCTAGAAAGGTGTACAGGTGTATCATAAAGGGTCAGCTCAGGAAGGGCCAAATGAAAGAGATGAGCACACAAGGCACAGGGGGCACAGAGCTCCTCTGGGCTCCTGTAGAAGGAGGTGCTTGGTCCCTGAGTATTGCTGGGTCCCAGGCTGGACCCTGAGTCTGAGTCCCCCCACCTACATGAGAATAAGAGAAAATCATAGAAAAAGGAAAAATGAAACTAATTGCAGCTTGGTCACCCTGGGAAGACAGCTAACCTGCCTTTTCCCAAACTACAGAGCATAGAAACTTGTGGGAGGTATCACTCAGGTACAGGAAAAGGTCAGAAACACACAGATGTAGTGTCTGCCAAGCTGGGGCCCCACATGGAAGCCCACAAACCAACGTATTGCTCGACAGTTCTCTGAGTTGTGCTGCATCATCCTGAAGCCCAGACCAGGGCAGTGGGTCAGTTTCAGTTTTCCTTCTCCACCTGGGTATTGCCTGTAGGAAGCTGGGTAGGAGGAAATGAACAGGTTATTAGGAAATGGCTGGAGACTGAAGAAAAATACTTTGGAGGCTTCTTAGAAATTTTATAACTTTAAGTGGGCCCATTACAGTGCTCCACCCAAGTCCTGTCTGTTCCTCATTCTTGAGGGCTTTGGAATGTTGTGTCATCTGGCTGGCCATTTGCTCCTGGACTGCCATGTGGACACTTTCAAGCCACCAGGTGCATAACAGATGCTTGTTCCTGAACACAGAGCATGGTCACAAACTGTAGATCAGGAGGCAAGAAGGAGCCCAGGTGCAGAGGTGCCCAGGAAGCCCAGTGACCGCACCTGGTGGAGGATGCCTCACTTAGTCTGGGCTGCCACCAGTGACTCCAGTTCACTCTGACAACTTCCTCCTCTTGGGTGGCTTTCTCTAAAGATGTTGCTAATCTTACACCAGGAGTTTTGGTCCCTAATTGCAAAGGTGGACTTGCCTCATCCTTGGTCTCATCTGGTCCCACATCATAGGAGAAGTCAGTGTCGAAAGGCTCTTTGTATCAAACTTGAGTGACTGAGAGGCTTAGAAGGAGTTGTTCTTAGGCCAAGCCTACCTGGAACCCCACATTAAGTTCAGCTCCATCGTCCTGTAGGTAATGCATATGCTGTGACAAAAGACCCGAAAGATCAACTTACAAGAGGAAGGGTTATTTTGGCTCATGGTTCCAGAGTTTTAGTCCATTGTAACTGGCTCTGTTGATTCTACGCCTGGGGCAGAGCATCATGACTGGGAGCTCATGGAAGAGGGAAGCTGCTTGCTTAATGGGGCTGGGAAGGAGTGGGTAGACCTGGGGATGAGATCGCCCTTCCTCTGCCTAGGCCCCTCCACCTCCCCCACCTTCCAGTATTCCACTGAAGATGACCGAGTTAAGGACAAATCCATTGGGGAGGTCAGAGTTGTCTTGATCCAATCACTTTCCCCAAGTCCCATCTCTGAGCTCTGCTGCATTGAGGACCAAGATTTTAACACAGGACTTTGAGGGGACAGTGCAGATTCAGACCCTCTAATGCCACCACGTGCACACTTGAGTTGGACCACTGCCATGTGCAGGTATAAAAGCTGATCACCCCCCATCACCAGCAACAACACACAACAGATTTGGGGTGTGAAAAGCTCAAAATTTTTGTAGGTCCTGGGAATTGAACCCAGGGTCACTCTACCACTGAGCTGCATCCACAGCCTTTAGTATTTTTATTTTGAGACAGGGTCTCACTAAATTACTGTTCCTGTCCTAAAACATACAATACTCCTGCCTCAGCCTCCTGAGTTGCTGGGATTACAGGTATGCACCACTGTGCCCAGCCGCCAAATTCATTTGTATGTTATTTCTAGATTACCTACTCATGAAATTTGAGATACCAGAGAAGCAAAGTCAAATCCTAAAATGTGAACCATTGCCGTAATAATTCTGAAGGGCAGACAACACCAGCCCCCAACAAACAAAAACAAAAACAAAAACAAAAAATACACTTGTGTTACAATTTTGAAGACTCTTATTTTCTCTAACAAATCTAAATTAACCCATTTGTCAGAGATCCTACTATATTAAATTTTAGCCATGAGACAAAGCACAAAGTATATGATGAAGTAAGTACCAAATCTATACAGCAACAGTTAGATCTGAGTCATGCTGTGACCTGCTGAAACAAGCTGAGGTCACTTGGTCATATGACTTAAATTGAGGAATCTGTGTGCAAGTCTTCTAGAAGTCTTCATTGCCCAGTCTGAGAGATAATTCTACTTCTTTCTTTGTTTTTGGAGAGGCAATTTATTTAGGAAAGCAGATTCACATTCAAAGGTGCAGGCAAGTTCACCTGAAGATTGGTGGACATTCCCCTAAGGAAGCTTGAATAATTGGAACTTACCAGCGAGGGAGCAGAGAGGGCCCCAGAGCCAAAAGCATCCTTTCAAACAAAACAGATATATAATTTAAGTGTGCAAAATCAAAGAGTGTGTTGACCAGAAAACACCCCCAAACCCATAAGCACAAAAGAACAAAAACGAGGCAGTCCTGGGCATTCTAGCTGAAGTTACTCTGGGATTTCCAGGCAGTCTTCTCAGGTGAGTTCTGATTTAGTGCTGTGGCTTCTGGCAGAGGCTAGTCTGGTGGCAGAGCTGTGGTCCCAGCTCTTGCAGAGCTTGGGGCAGTGAGTGTGCTGCTGAAAAGGTGCAGGGTGGGTGATGGTCATCTTGTTCCCCCTCATGACCTTCAGGTTGAGCCTACCTAGTTGATATACAGCAGCTGGACCAAACCCACATCCTGGATCTTGAACAATCTCTCTCCAGGCTTCATTTAATCAGCCTAAAAATACTTTCTGCAAAGTAAGAGAGTTTGTAGGCACTAAGTACTTGGGCTTACATGATTCTAAGATTTATAGGACCTTTAAAGATTCCAGGCCTGGAGGGAAACAGGCCTAGGGATGTAGGTGAGGGTGATCTTTTTGGTATAGAGTAGCAGTCCATTTTTCCTTCCCTGTTTGTCTCCTTTCCCCAGGTTCTTATTTATTTTATGCTACCTCACTGTGAGACTGCCATGCATCACAGTCCACTGCACTGCTGTTAGGACCTGCACTGTGGCACCCTGGAGGGAGTGTCTGTCTCTTCTCTTCAGAGTCCCAGTGAATATGTTTTCAGCAGTTGCCACCGGTCACCAATTCCCCTGGCCTCTGCCAGCCCGACAGCCAAGGTAACAGCAAACATAACTAGGCACAGGTGACCAGGGTGGGCTTTCAGATATATATGCAGCACCTGGGTTGCAACAACCAAGCTGTATTTTCCTGAGTCACATGTTCCAATGAACCAAGCACAAGTCTCTGGGGAACTGTGACCTGGAGTGGGTTTTCCACCTTCCAGCAGATGTTCGCAGAGGTCCCGGAACACACCAGTTGCTCTGCCTCCCTCCTCTCTTCCTGCAAATTGTGGCACAGTCACAAACACACACTCAAATGGCCCATTCAGAAAAAGAGTTGGAGAAGAACAGTTCAAGAAAAACCCCTCAAGGGCTAAAGGAGAGACCCAATGGAGGTGGACGGTCCCTGTCCCCACTGAGAAGGATTTCCTATGGCTAGACTCTGGATCCATAGTCATAGAATTCATCTTTCCATCTTTTCAGAAGGGGTGATGGAACCAACATTGGCTCTAAGGGACAAAAAGTCGGAGACAAGACTGACTTTTGTAGCTGCAGGGACCCCCTTTACCTGTTTCCCATCCTGTGCCAGCAACCTTGGGTGAAGCCCAGAGGACTTTACCCAGTGACTCCAGCAAAGTGCTCCCACCAGCATGGCCAAATTCTGTCCTACGGCCCAGGCCAGAGGCCTGAATCTAGGGTACCAACTAACCTCATTTGGTGGCCTGCCTACATCACGAAGGAGAGAAAAACAACATGAATAGGAAAAACAAGTTGAATCCCAGCTTGGTGTTCCTGGGAATACAGTGAATCTGCCCCCATGTTCCATGGAAGGGGTCATTGAAGGTGGAGGCTGTTGGGTGGGGGGAAGCAGAGAAGAAGAGCACAGGCTGGGGTTGTAGTCCTTGACTTCTGTTGCTTCCTCCTGGCCTCAGGGCCAGGGCTTTGGTGACAGTGATGGCTCCCATTCTCATCATGAGATCATTGGCTGTGGGAAGTCCTGGTGGAGATAATAAGGAATAGGTCAGTAGGACAATGGTTAGGGTTGGGAAAAAGCAATTTAAGGATTCTTGAAAATTCCATTTTAAGGGAACCTGTTACAAGAGGAGCTTGGACAAAATTTGTTCAAGAACAGAGTTCTTGTCAGATGTGACCTGAAAAAGCAGGAGTCTTTGGGCAAGGACTCCAGGTGCTCAGGCTTTCCTCTGAGCTGTCAGGGTCAAAAGCAGGAGTGCTCTGAGCAGTGCAGACACCTGGCAACTGAGCCCTCCCAGCAGAACCCTGAGCTTTGCTGTGCAGAGCTTGTGTGTGGAATTCTTTAGAGTAACAATGCCAAAAAGTTCTCTCTGTACCTCTAGTAAATGTTAGAGGGGAGACTTGTGGGTTGGGGGGATCTCTAAGCTTTGTTTCGAGACTCCAGAAGATAGGTCCCCATGGAGGCTGACTCGGTGTGGGAAGGAACCACGCATGGCTACCAGCACCTGCCTCTGCTGAGGGGCCTCCTCACAACAGACACCTCCAGGAAAACCAATGGAAGGCCCCATGGAGGGTCCTGGAGGGCTCCTGGGGAAGGCCATGGGAGGAAAGAGTTCCTGCTAAGGGTTCCCAAGGACAACAGAAAATCCATCAAGTTGGCAGAGCTGGGCAGAGTCCTTGGGAGTGGGTAAGCCAGCCCTGCTGGGAGACTCCAACTGGGGTACCTGATGCCAGAAACCTCGTTGGTGATGTGTGTTAGGACAGAAAGAAATGTGACAGCCGAGAACCCAGACAGGAAAGCATTTATTATCTATCTAAGTTCCTCACTGCAGATAGGGACAACTAGAGGGAGACCCTGTGGGGAACCCACTTCAGGGGAACATCTTGTTGAGACACAGTGGGCCTTCCTCCTTTCTGGAACCCAGAGATCACTTCAGGGAGTTTTGTGTGACCAGCCTGGAGCTTCCTCAGGCTGGGGACTGGAAGGTGGGGTGGCAGCCACGTGAGCATCTGGAGCCCTGTAGGATGTGGGCAGCCTCATCAGAGGCTCTGTGCTTGGCCCTACTCAAAGTGGGGACAAATGAGTTTCAACCTCATTGCAAACTAGTGAGCATAAGTGTGTGGGTCTGTCTGTGAGTGTGACTATGTGTGACTAGACCTACTGTGCTTCCTCCCTGTAGGTTTGACTCTTACAGCTTTTTCCCACACTAGGACATTATGAAGGAAGGTCTCTGTTTAACAAGAAGGAGGATGGGGCTGAGCACAGTGACCCACACCTATATTCCCAGTTGCTTAGGAGGCTGAGGCAGGAAGATCAAGCTTGAAGCCATCCTGTCTCAAAATAAAAAGCAAAGTGGGCTTGGGTATGGCTCAGTAGTAGAGTACCCTTGGGTTTTTACTCCAGTACCCCTCCCAACCCTGACAAAGGAGATGAGCAGAAGGGGAGAGGGACTCAGGGCAGCGTCCAATGGTGGATGGACCTGGGCTGAGGGGATCTTCTGAGCCAGGCTCTGAGGCTGTCCCTGTGATGTGAGCACACCATCAGTTTGGTCCTTTGAGGAGTCTGGGGATTGGGAACACTGCCCTCTGAATCATTGCCAGAACCTCTGAGGGAGGAAGAAGAGTGAAGTGGAGGAGGAGAAAGTTCCAGGGCAATTCTGCACCCATGCACCCCCATCTGGAGCTGCTGTCCTGCAGCCAAATCACTGTCCCTTTCCATCCCCAGGGAGCCCAGATGTCTCAGTCCTTGTCTAAAACACAGCCCTCTGGGAAAGTCTGTTGGGGGAGGCAAGTAGGTAATATGGATATGCCCAAGCTTAGTAGCAATGGGGAGACTGGGCTAGCCTGTTGGGGAGGAGCAGGCTCTACCTGGTCACAAGTGCCACTAGCTGAGGAGCCCTGGTGACTAGGACAGATCCTGGGCCTGTGGTGGGACTTTCTACCCACCCTTCAATGAGGATCACATAGGAGCCTATGGGACTCCTGTGAGGGTCAAAAGAAAAGGTACAGCATGGCTGGGTGGGATTCCCAGCAGGGTCAGGCACCAAGCGGTCTGCACCTGTCTGGTAAGGGCTGTAGGAGTGCAAGGAGTGCAGGAAGGAAAAGGGAGACCCAAGGGTCCCAGGGCAGAGCACAGAAGAAACAAGGTTTACAGACTAGGCCCAGGGTCCCTATTGAGGAAGCAGGGCAAAGAGGCACTGCATCTAGCAGGGGCTAGATGGGAAACTGAGGCTCCCACCCTCAAACTCCACAATCACAATGTGACCCAAATCCCTGAGGCACAGGACCACCCTCTACTGAATCATTCATAGAAATCAAGGATCAAGAGGGTCAGAAACAGAATTTGACCAAGGCTCTTCACTCGAAACAGTGGGGCAGAGGTCAATGGACCAAGGAAGATTAAACTGGGGGACAAGTCAATCATGAGGGTACCAAAACCCTCTCTAAGTAGCTGTGCCTGTCCCTCCCCCAGCCCATTGTGACATCACAAACTTCCTGGATACAAAGAGGAGGGTGGGCAGAGCCCTAGCCAACTACTTGGAGACCTTCCCAGTCTGCCAGGGGAAAGGACATGTTCACCTTTTCATGAGCAGTGAAGAACATGTGAGACCTACAGATCAGCAAAAATACCACATCAGAACCTGAGACATCTGAGAAGAGTGAATAATACATCACGTGAGTACTATAGAACATAACTGTCCTGTGAACAAGGGACACTCATCCACCAGTGCTCAGGAAACCCAGTGTCCTTTGGGTGAGCACCTGATTCCGCCGCTGCTCAGTTGACTAAAAGTTCACTTTTGTGAGGTGCTCCTTATTTATACTAGTTCCTTCTGCACTGCCATCTGATGGTGAGTGCTCCCCCCAGAAGGAATCAGTTCCCATGGTTGCAATGGGTAAGCACCAGTCCACACCCAGGGCTCAGTCATCTCTGGGTCCTGTGGATGAGCAGGACTCAGACTCCACTTGTCTGTGTGCTCTGGGTCACACCGATGACATTCTGGGGTCAGGAAAATCACTCTTATGGAGATAGTAGGTAGAATCGGGGACTACCAGTGGGTGAGGCCTGGGGGTGAGTGCCGGTCAAAGAATATTGCTCAGTCTCCTAAAAATCCTATGGGTTAGAACATATCACCCATGATGGCTCAATATGCCTAAATGTTGAGGGCGAGCACTCCTACAGCTTGGGAGAACAGTAATACCTAGTTTCTATATATGAGTGCCCCTCAAAAAACAGCAATGAGATTGATTGGTTCCTGTGGGTGGGAGGCACTCCCTCTCCATTCTAAAGGGTGAAGGGGTCCTGTGGGTGGGCAACACTCCCCAGAACACCTTGGTTTCCTCAGTTCTTGTGGATATGGGTCCCGGCTCCCCGGTGTTCTATCTATTGTACCCCTGCCCAGCAGTGCTCAGTCGCTACTGGGATTTCTCAGTGGCCCACATGGCCCAGTCTGCCTGGACTGGGTCTCCCAAGTCTGCCTGGACTCCAAGTCCTGTGGGTGAGCGCCCCACTCCCACCAGTTCTCGGTTTCCATGGTGCCTCTATGTGAGCACCCATCCTCTCCCAGTGCTCAGTCAGGACTTTCTGGGTCCTGTGGGTGAGCGCCCCTCACCTAGCAGTGCCCAGAGCAGACACCTCTGAGTGTTGAGGGTGAGGACTCCCGACCCCTTTTTGCTGAGTGTTGCCCAGTGGCTGTGAGTGAGAACCCCTCCCCTAGCAGCATGGAGTGTGGCCTGCTTCCTGGGGCTGGGCCCCACTCTCTCACTATTCCCCAGTGTGCACTGGGTCCTGAGGGTGGGCACCCCTCGCCCCACAATGCTTAGTCTCCCCAGGGTCCTGTGTGTGGTGAGTGTGGCCCATCAGTGTTAGGTGTCCTGGGTGTCCTGGGGGTGAGCACCCCTCATCCGCAGATTCCCTGGTCCCTAGGATCCTGAGGTCCCTGTGGGTGAGTGCCCCTCGTCCAGCAGTCCTCAGTCTCCTGAATTTGCTGTGGGTGTGGCCCCTGGCTCCCTGGTGCTGTGTCTTTTCTGGGTCCTGTAGATGATCGCCCCTCGCCCAGCAGGGCTCAAGTGCCTCTGGGGTTTGTGGGTGCTGCCCCTCCCTCCCCAATGCCCAGTCTGCCCAGGGTCCTATGAATGGCGCCCCTCCCTCCCATCTGCCCAGTCTGCCCTGGGTCAAGTGGGTGAGCACCCCTCGTCTACCAGTACTCAGTCTCCTAGGTGTCCTCTTGCTGTGCACCTCCTGCCCACCCCTGCTCTGGATCCTCTGAGGCACCTGGGTGAGCATCACTGACCATGCAGTGCTCAGTCTCCCCTAATCCCTATGCCACTGCCACCTGGCTCCCTGCACAACTTGTGTGGGTGAGTGCCTCTCCCTCCAAGCCTAGGACACCCTCTTTGGCCTTAGAAGGCCACCACACTCAACACTGCCTAGGACACCTGGACACCGGCACAGAGGAGGACTCCTGTCTGCCCAAGCCTTGGGTTGCCTTTGGCACAGCCACTCACACAGGCTTCTCCACAGAGCCTGCTACCAAAAGGCCTTGGCTCTTGGATCTCATCTCCAAGTGCACCAAGGACCCGGATGGATCTGCCCCTCATCAGCCACCATCTCCTCTTCACATTTCTTTGGCCTCAAGGTCCTGTGCTCCAGGGCATGAGGCAAACAGGTCCAGGATGGCCTAGGACCATGTGCACCAGGACCAGACTGGATGGAGGCCACATTTTCAACACTTGTCAGCATCATCTGTGCCTTGACACGAGGTGCTCTCTTGGTTCCTGGCAGAAACCCAATGGGACCTTTGAGTCAGGCAGGATTCCCAGCACAAATGACAGTGGATATAGGGCAAAGGGTCCTCTTGCCCCCATCGTGGAGGACCTGCTGAGATCTGTGGAAGAGCAGGGCTGGCCCGCAGTCCCTGAGGTATGTGAGACCTAGGGCTGAGGGATCCCCCCCACCACCATGAGGTTCCAAGAGCTCCGGTTCCTGTGGGTGAGCACCCCTCTCCCACCAGTGCTCGGCCTCTGTGGTGCCTGTATGTGAGCACCCTTCCTCCCCCAGTGCTCGGGCCTCTCTGGGTCCTGAGGGTGAGCACCCCTCACCTAGCAGTGCCCAGAGCAGACACCACTGAGTGTTGAGGGTGAGCACACCCCGACCCCTCCTTGCTCACTGTTGCCCAGTGGCTGTGAGTGAGTGACCCTCCCTTAGCAGCGTGGGGTTTGGCCTGGTTCCTGGGACCGGGCCCCACTCCCCATCCATTCCCCAGTGTGTTCTGGGTCCTGCGGGTGGGCACCCCTTGCCCCGGAGTGTTCAGTCTCCTCAGGGTCCTGTGTGTGGTGAGTGTGGCCCATCAGTGTTAGGTGTCCTGGGGGTTCTGTGGGTGAGTACCCCTCATCCGTTTGTCCCACAGGTCCCTAGGATCCTGAGGTCCCTGGGGGTGAGTGCCGCTAGCCCAGCAGTCCTCAGTCTCCTCAGGTTGCCCTAGGTATGGGCCCCTGGCTCCCTGGTGCTGTGTCTCTTCTGGGTCCTGTGGGTGAGCGCCCCTCGCCCAGCAGGGCTCAGTTGCCTCTGGGGTTTGTGGGTGCTGCTTCTCTTTCCCCAATACCCAGTCTGCCCTGGGTCCTGTGGATGGTACCCCTTCCTCCCCACTGCCCAGTTTTTCCTGGGTCCTGTGGGTTAGCGCCCCTCGCCTTCTAGTCTCATAAGTGTCCTCTTGCTGTGCACCTCCCACCCACACCTGCTCTGTATCCTCTGAGGCCCCTGGGGGAAAATCCCTGACCCTACATTTTCAGTCGTCCCCAATCCCTATGCTACTGCCACCTGGCTCCCTGCACAACTTGTGTGGGTGAGTGCCTCTCCCTCCAAGCCTAGGACACCCTCTTTGACCTCAGAAGGCCACCGCGCTCAACACCGCGTAGGACACCTGGACAGAGGGGCAGAGGAGTGCTCCTACCTGCTGAAGCCTTGGGTGGCCTTTGGTGCAGCCACTCACACAGGCTTCTCCACAGAGCCTGCAACCACAAGGCCTTGGCCATTGGATCTCATCTCCAAGTGCACCTAGGACCCGGATCCCTCCCTCATCAGCCACCATCTCCTCTGCACATTTCTTTGGCCTCAAGGTCCTGTGCTCCTAGTCATGATGAAAACAGGCCCAGGATGGCCTAGGACCCTGTGCACCAGGACCAAACCAAATGCAGGCCACATTTTCAATGCTTGTCACCATCATCTGTGCCTTGCCACCAGGCGCTCTCCTAGTTCCTGGCAGAAATTCACTGGGACCTTTGGGTCAGGCAGGATTCCCAGCAGAGAGGACAGTAGGATATAGGGCAAAGGGCTCTCTTGCCCCCATTCTAGAGGACCTCCTGAGAACCATGGAAGAGAACGGCTGGCTCGTGCTCACTGAGGTGAGTGAGACCTAGGGCTGAGGGGTACCCTCCCCCCACCATAAGGTTCCAAGGACTCTGGGTCCTGTGGGTGAGCGCCCCTCTTCCACCAGTGCTCAGCCTCCATGGTGCCTGTATGTGAGCACCCTTCCTGGCCAGTGCTCAGTCTGTCTTCTCTGGGTCCCTGTGGGTGAGCACCCCTCACCTAGCAGTGCCCAGAGCAGACACCCCTGAATGTTAAGAGTGAACAACTCCTACCCCTCCTTGCTCAGAGCTGCCCAGTGGCTGTGAGTGAGCACCCCTCCCTTAGCAGTGTGGGGTGTGACCTGATTCCTGGAGCTGGGCCCCACTCCCCCTCTATGCCCCAGGGCGCACTGGGTCCTAAGGGTAGGCGACTCTTGCCCACAGTGCTCAGTCTCCTCAGGGTCCTGTGCGTGGTGAGGTTGGATAGGGTGGCCCCGCAATTTTGGGTGTCCTGGTGGTTCTGAGGGAGAGCGCCCCTCACCCGCAGTTCCCCAGATCCCAGGTCCCCAGATCCCCAGGTTCCTGTGGTCCCTGAGGGGGAGTGCCCCTCACCCACAAGTGCCCAGGCTCCTCGGTCACATGGGTGAGCACCCTTGGCCCTCTCTCCATCAGCCTACCCTGGGGCCTGCGGGTGAGCACTCCTCGTCCACCAGTCCTCAGTTCCCTGATTTTCCCCTGGGTGTGGGCCCCTGGCTCCCTGATGTTTGGTCATTTCTGGGTCCTGTGGGTGGGCACCCCTTGCCCAGCAGTGCTCAGGGGCCCCTGGGGTCTGTGGCTGGCACCCCTCCCTCCCCACTGCCCAGTCTCCCCTGGGTACTGTGGGGGCCGAGGGCCAATTGCCCCCAAGTACCCAGGCTCCTTGTGTCTGTGGTGAGCGCCCCTCACCCCCTGGTCCTCAGGTGCACATATTAAAGCACTCCTTATTTGCCAGAGTCCCTCTCCCACAAGTGTCCTGTCTCCTTCGGTCCTCTGGGTTGAGCACCACTTTCCCTCTCTCCATTAGTCTCCCCTGAGCCCTGAGTGTGAGTGCCAATCACCCGGAATTCCTCAGTGTCCTTCGTTTCCCCTGGGTGTGAGACAGCGAGAGGAGGATGTTTATCCAGTAAGACAGGATGTGCCCATGAAATGTGGGATCCAATATGACAGAGAAATTTGTTTTCAGATAAAGTATGGAAATACTTGTTTGATGAAGAATTTTGGTGAATAAGTTGAGAAGCTGGATAATGTGTAGCACAGAGGTGCATCTGCAGAAAAGATCACAGGGAGCAGGAGCAGACCTGCCTGTCGGATGGACTCAGGCTAAGGCACCCCAGGCTCTGCACATTTCTGATTTTGAAGTCTTCACCATGGAGTTGCGTGCATTTGTCCACAGGTACTTGCTCATGGACACTGTGCATTCATTAGCTGGGTTTTTGGGGAACCTTTCTGTAGATGCTAGATAGCAGTCCTTCCCACAGGGGGCTTTGCTTTGGCTACTTGTCCTGTGCCTGGAGAGCCCTGCACTGCTGCCTGCCACTCACTGTGCCCCTCTCCCAGAAGACCTGGAGCATTCTTCTACAAAGCTCCATCCTTCTGCAGTGCCCTGGCCAGGCCTCTCTGCCAACTTCAAGCAGAGCATGGCCACAGAGGTGGCACCATCTCCTCCAGACCATGCTGGGTCCTCCCTGAGCTGCAGGATTGGCTTCTGCCCTAGCACCCAGCCTGAGGATTGGGACTGAAACATCTTTGGGGGTTTCTGGTGAGTATAGGGGAATCCAGGCAGTAGAAGTTGTTGGGAGAAAAGGAGAGAATGTGAGCAAAGAGGAAGTGATGGGTGCTGGGAGACAAAGATCTCAGTATAAGAGGACAGAAGGAACTCCAGGCTGCATCCTGCTGGTAAGTCCAGGAGGGCAGAGATTTCACTTGTTGAGAGCACCTTTACTGCCCTGAATCTGACAGGATGCAAGACACACCTGATGTCATGGACCTTCTGCCTCATGTCTGTAAGGAAGCAGTGATCACCTCACTTTCCAAATGGCACAGGATGCTCAGGGGGTTGAAGCAACTTTTCCAGTGGTACCCTAGCAGCCAGGGGCAGAGCAGGAACCAGAACCCAGGCCCGTCTGTCCCAGAGGCCATGTTTTTTTAATGGCACTACCAGCACCCTCCAGGTTAGGATGCAGAGAAGAGCAGGTCAAGGAGGAGCTGGGTCCTGTCCTGCTGCCTGCAAGGTTGTTCTGCCTGGGTGTTCCAGTGAAATGACAGGCACCATCTACCAAGGAGTTGTCCATGAGGGAGCTGCTTAAGTTGGTGGGCTCATTCATAGACTTGGACATACGTAGATTTAACTTAAATCTAGGAGCACATAGAAGCATGTGTGTATAGAGCAGGATAGGACTCAAGACCAAAGGTCCACTCAAGACTAAAACCAAAGCCCAGACCAAGTCCAGGTCTGAGGTGAGCCAGGTTAAGGCAAGATGATGAGGCCAAATGCCAAAATAAAGACAAGGGCACCCCTGTCCTAGACACGCCGTAGCCAAGCTCAGCTCACAGATGTAATAGGCAGCAGGGCCAGGTATGCTGAGGCAAGGCCACTCATGGTTGTGCTGGGTACTCCCGTCCTCCCCAGGCCGGTCTGTGGTCATCCAGGCTCTTGCAACATCAGTGTATGGATGTTTGAAAAGCATACATGTATTTGTTGATTTTTGGTACTGCGTATGGAACCCAGGGGCACTCTGCCAGTCTTTTTCTTCTCATTTTCAACACAGGATGTCACAAAATCATCCAAGCTGGCCTCAAATGTGTGATCCTCTTGCCTCATCCTCCCAGTAGCTGGTATTAAAGCTGTGGCCACTGCACCAGGCTCTAGGTACATTTTAACCCAGTGATGACACTCAGTATAATACTCACGCACACTGCAGGGTGAGTTCCAAGGTCTCTTCTGGAGTGACCTTCTGACAGGTTCTGGAAGTCTCCTGAGAATTTTGAAACCAGTGGGTGCTGGGGTAGTTTTTGACTTTGATGGGGAATGTGATTGCAGATGATGGTAATGACCAGGCCTGAGATGATGGGTCCAGTCCACAGATGAAAGGGGACAGAATGATAGGGACCATAACTACAAAAAGGAACTGACCCATGTTGTTTGAGGAATGAAACTAGCCTGAGAGGTGCTTCTTCCCCTGCAGGGAAGAAGTGGTTGTAATGAAATGTGAATGAAAATATATGCCATCCTCCAGATATGAAGGCAGTGTGGGCTCTTTTGGAAAAC
Organism: Sciurus carolinensis; assembly: GCF_902686445.1. Lineage (NCBI taxonomy): Eukaryota > Metazoa > Chordata > Mammalia > Rodentia > Sciuridae > Sciurus > Sciurus carolinensis. Next base: position 53,868,752 of record NC_062215.1, on the reverse strand, counting down.
TCTGACTGCAGATGTGCCTGGCCACAATGTCCTCACTCAGTTCTGCAGAGTGGAGTTGAGAGGAGGCATAGGCCATGTACAGCCCTGGTCAGATGTGGAGTGGAGGCATCTAACAAGTGCCTTCCAGGTCAGCTTCAGCAGCAGAATGCACAGGGCTTTGCTGCTTCTGCTCGCTTCATTTTCCCTGCTCCTAGATCACAGAGAATCAGCCATGCTTTGGGGGCTAGGTCTCAGTTGCTCCTCCATGAACCCATTGGTTTCTCCTACTCTGATCTTCTCCACCTTCCCCAAGGTTTCCACAGCAATGTGTACTGCTTTTAATACAATAAGGAATTTAATTGCAGATAGAATTTTTATCCAAAGACACTTAGTTTGAGTTAGCAGCCAGGGTCACCTGGTCACTGTGCTGATACCTCATTTACTCCACAGCGGGGGCCCCTGGGAGCCTGCCACCTATCACAGACAGACTCCCAGCTAGAACTACAGGGCCCCCCTTTTGAAGGGGGAGGATGAGGCAGAGGAGAATCGGGAGTTCTTAGCTCTACCATTAGAGAAAGGGTCTGGGTTTTGGGATCTCTCTCAGATGCATGTACCCCAAGGGTTTATGGGGAGATGGTGGGGACTCAGATGGTAAATTTCTCCATGCACACAGAGTAGGGAGGATAGGGAATGAGGTGGGCGGTAGGTCTGAGCATCTGCTATGAGATCCATGACCTCACACACATCCCCAGTGAACTTCATGGTGGAGAACCCCAGAGCTCTGGAGAGAAGTGGAGCCCCGTGAGGTGAAAGAGGTTCCTGAGAATGTGTACAGGACAGTGACTGCAGCCAGGGAACCTGGAGTCTGGGCCTGGGCAGAAGAGCAGATGCTGCTGATGGCCACTCCACCACTGCAAGCCCACCCAGTGGTGCACCTGATGTTCCTCAGGGATGTACTTCAGGACTCCAGGTTAAAGCTTAGCCTAGGAATCACTTTTGTAAGCCTGTTTTGTTGCTCAAATTTCACTCGTGAAGGGTCTTTTGACCCTGACTCTTAACAGTCTGTCACTTCCCTTCTGACAAGGGACCAGATCAGACCAAAACTGGGACAAGTGTATCCTGGCGACCTGGGCCCAGATCACTTGGTGGACAATCAGTAATGCCTTCAGAAAAAGTTACTCAGAGACAGGGGAATTATCAGAATGAACCTGGCTAAGTGCCAAACCTACCCAAAGCAGGTGTTGCCCAGGGTTTGAAGCAGGATTCCTAAGTCTTCAGCTGGGTGGAGCCAGTGAGCATCTTTGCAGATTGTCTCTTTTCACTCAGAAGCTCTTGGTGCCCTTGAGGGGTTATCAGCAACAACCCTCAAGACTGAAGGATGGACAAGATGGGGCCCTTGGTGGGCTTCAATTAAAATCAGAAAATTTCAAAGAAACTCCAAACTGCTTTGTTCTCAGTCCCTGTCGTTTCTTGCCAATGTTTCCACTTCCCTGGAGGCAATTGTCCCATGCCCAGGTTGAAAGTTTTGGCCAGGCCAAAGCCCTGTTCCAGGAAGGAATGCGAAGCTGAAGGGAACTGGGCTCCCTAACACAAACCTCCTCATATCTTTATCCCTCAGATACCTTCCTGTGGATGGTAGTGCTTTCTGGGAGACAGCAGAGGCAGATCAGCTTCTCCATCCTGTCTCCTGGCTTTATACCTGTAGATTGAAGTGCTGCTATGGGACAGACTGAGACAGGTCAACTTCTTCCTCCGTTTTTGCCAAATTGTGATTAAATTTATTTTTCCTTTTTATATTGTTTTCTCTTATTTGTGATGCTGATGAATTCCCCAATCCTGGCAGAAGGGACTCCAGATTCTTGGGCCCCAGGAATACTAAAGGTCCTTACCAATGCCTGTCCCCTCCTGGGGGCCCAAGGATCCCCAACCTGTTGATCCTGGTCCCCTCAATGAGGCACTATCCATGTTCCCTGCACAGCCAGTGGCCATGAACAGCCTGGGCATATGGTGTCCCAGCTCCCAGGGTCTCCTCACTCCCCTCCTGGACTGCCTATCTCTCTCCTCTCTCTCTCTCTCCCAGACCCCCACAGCAAGTCCCCCTAAGGCATGGGGCACCCATAAGCCCAGACCACCTCAAGCTCATCCTGGGCTACAGGTTGGTCTCTGGGGGCACAGTCCTGGCTGGAGGGAAGTCCAGAGTTGAGGGTCTCTGAGCCCCATGCTGGAGGCTCATCCTATGGTTAATACCCATCTCCAGTTCTGCATTCTGGGAGGCAGTGACTGGAGTCCAGTCCCCTGAAGAAATGTGAAGGACTCAGGGTAATTCCTAGGGTGGGAAGCCCTGGCATCTTGTCCAGCAGATAGAAGGGCTTCTTTGGTGGTGGTGGTGGAGGGAGCTCTAGGCGGTGGGGACTATTGGAAATTTGAAAGGACACACCCCAAGATAGTGTGGTTTGGGAAAGGGAATGAAGAAGAAAGCAATACATTGATATCTTTCCTCTCTTTCAAGATAAATCCTTTTCAGATGCTATCCACTGGTGGGGAGAAGGTGTTTCATCAAACATAGAATGACAGTCTCTAGGAAACACTAATCATTTCCAAGATAACTCCTCTCCAGGTGCTGGCCGCTGACACCCAACCCAAAAACTCAGCTTCCTGAGTGCCTAATCTGACAGGCTCACTAAATCTCCTCTCAGTATAAGATATATAAGTCTAGTTCCTTTCTTTGTTCAGTGACTCATTTTCCACCAGGAGAGTGGGTCCATCAGAACCATGACTCCATTCCTGAATAAGAGAGCTGAGCTGATTTTCAAAATTTGTATTGGACTGTGTCTTTCTGTGCTAACAGGGGTGCTGAATTGCACGGTATGGCTGCTGTCCTGTGGGTGCCAGCAGATTGACTGGGTCCTGATCCCTCAGTGTATCCCCAGAGGCAGCTGTGGCTCGAGGGACTCAGTAGGTCCCAGGAGGCTGAGCCCCAGGGAAGCATGAGTCCCTTCTTCAGGGCCCAAGGCCCCCCATGGCCATCCCACATGGCACAGGATTGGTGATCTGCAGTTGCAGGGCACATATGCACAGACCTTTCCAAACACTGACCCATATTCTGTGCCACAGAAAATCTTCAATAGTGACCACAGAATGGTGTGGGTGTGTAGTGTAATGTATATGTATGTGGTAGGTGTGAAGTGTGTGTGTGTGTGTGTGATGTGTGTGTGTCATGTGTTGTTTACACAGCACAGTTTGTACAGTGTGTTGTGCTTCATGGTGTATGAATTGGAGTACTGTGTTCAGTGTGTTGGGTTGTGTGTGTGTGTTGTGTGATGTGTTAGGAAGTGTGTGTGCACATGGGGTGTACGTGTATGCTTTTTCCCTCAATTCCAGAGTGACTATGCTTTTGCAGAGCCAGGCCCTCAAATTCAAGGGCAGCAGTGCTGGTGCCACCCTGTCTTTTGGTGGTGAATGGTAGTTATGGTGATGACAGTGATCCCTAGGTCCACAGTATGGCCTGTGGCAGACTAGGAACCACCTGAGAGTCACATATAAGTCAAGGCGCAACATCCACCACAGAATTCCACTGTCAAGATGGCAGTCAGTTGGTAGGGCCTGTGCCCAACAGGAGCATGGCTTCCTGTCACCTCATGGTGGACGGGTTGAAAGCTCCCCTACCCTCCCTGTGGTAGCCCTGGGAAAGCTTCCCACAACTGTGCTCATGCTCATGCTCACAGACCCTAGAAACAGACTTATGTGCTCCTGGAAAGGCCACAGGAATGAAAATCCATGAAAACAAAGATCTGTGTGTTCAGTGGCCATGATTCTAATGAATGTGACTCTGTGGCTGCAGCCTCGAGTATTTACACACAGTAATCCCAGTAGAGAAGGGTGTAAGTAGGAAGCCAGGGCATCCTGGCACTTGCCGGTGGCTCTGACAAAGGCCAGGGACAGACAAGAGGCTGCTCTTCACACCCTCCCCAGTCTTATTCCACCACTCAAAACTTCAAGCCTGAGATCAGAGAAGAGTATTCCCAGGGGCACCTTCCAACCTGGGAGCTTCCTCCTCATGTCTGGGGTGATACCTACTCAAAGGAAGGGTCTTAACTAGGACAGGGTTGTAGGGTCTCTTCTTTGGGAATCCTGGACCTGGGTGCTCTCTTATGAAAGAAATGCCATCTTTCTGGATGTTTATTTTTGGTGTCCCCCTGCACACCTCCAAAAAACACTACAGTTCTATGATTGCCCAGGTGGCTTTGTAGAACATACATGGGGTCAAGATTCCCCCAATGACACCCCAACAGCACCCCATCCTTCTCTGTGCCCTTTCCTGCTGTTTCCATGGCCTGGAGTCATCCTGTGGCCTTGGCCAGATGGGTGAAGTGGCTGAGGGAGGGAGGTTGGGCCAATGCCCCCAGGAGAGGTTAAGCCCCAATCCAGGCTCTGGCTGAGACAGTAGGTCATCAGTTACTGGGGTAACCATGGGGAGGGCAAGTGAAGCAGGAGAAGTCAGAGGTCCTGGCCATGTTCCAGATGCCTCTGACCTGCCCCTTAGATTCAAGTTACCCCTGAGGAGGCAAACCTCATGCTTTCCCCACAGGATGAAGTCAGGGAACCCAAGAGCCCCTGGGCCTGCCTAGGCAGACAGCACTAGTTGCATCTGAGTTTCAGAGAATCATGAATAATTGTTTTAGCATTGGCGTGTCTCATGCAGCATGAGGAGTGAATCCAGCAGGACTACCTGGAGGAAGGAGTGCCCTCCAGGCCCATGTGTGAAAGGCAGTTCCTAGATAGTGCTTCTGGGAGGTGGTAGAACTTAGGAGGTTTAAGATTATTGAGATGGAACTGGGTCTCCTCCTTGTTTCTCTCTTGCATCGTAGACATGAATTGTGAGGTTTTCTCTGCCATGATATGCCACCTCACCACAGGCCCCAAGGCAGCTCTGGACTGAAAGTTTTAAAACTGTGAGCCAAAATAAACTCTTCCTCTTTGTAGGTCTCAGGTATTTTGTTACAGCACTGGGAATCTGACTGTTCCACTCCACATCAGCCTGCCCATGACCCAGCAGTTGCTTTCCCAGTCACACAGTCAGGAGGCATGAAAGTAAGTGTCCTCAGAGATTTGTTTGTGTTCATCCCAGACTGTCCATCACAGAAGAAAGGAGGAGCCTCTGTGAGATGCTCATCAACAGCACATCACTCATCAGCACAGAGCAGAGTGTGGACAGGCCCATTGCACAGATGTATGGCACTGAGCTCACACTGAGTTCAGAGCAGCACCCCCCCCACATCTGTGTCTGATTCTACTTATGGAAGTTTCCAGAATAGAAAAGACTGAGAGTTGGCAATAGAATTAAGAACAGTGGTTACTGGGCAGGGGCAGCACAGGAGACTTCAGGAGAGCAGTTGCAGGGATCTCTCCCTGTGTAAAATTTCATGGGGTGCATATAAAGGGAGAGTTTTTGTGTGTTTCCCAGTTCATGGTCATTCTTTGTCTTCAGTGGTGAGAAACACAATTATCAGCAGCAGCAAAGCATTCAGAAAAACATCCAAAGATGGAGTGAAGTGGGCCTTGGGTCTCAGAGGACTTCGGAGCTTCAATGGGGACCCAGGAGTTTTGGATCATTCTGGTGGAAGGGATGAGCACTCCCTGGGGGAAGAGACCCTGTAGCAGAACAGGCAGTGATCTGGTCAGAGATGCCCTGCAGCCAGGATGAGAGGATAGAGGGCAGGACAGAGGGGAAGAGGCTGGAGCCTTGGCCAGGACAGCTGGGATGGAGGGCAGGACAGGTGGGAAATTGTGGGGTGGGGTTTGGCAGCTTGTGGGACTGGGGACCAAAAGGTTGCCAAGATGTCAGGTGCATAGTTAACTGACAAGTGAAACGGGGGCAGGGGATGGGAAGGAGCAGGCTTGGAACAGGAGAAAATCACAACCGTTTGGAAGAAGGTGATTGGGCAACAACCAGGAGGGGATGATCCCAGGACACAGCTGGGAGGGACAGTGGAGGACAAGTGGGCAGAAGGAAGGAGCAAGATGGGATGGGGAGAGAGCAGGGATACTGATGGGGGTGCTGTAGGGCCAAGACCAAGAGGGACAGTGGAAAGAGAGAGGGAGAGGTGGTGAGGAGGGAAGAGACAGAGCAGGGAGGTGGGAGAAGGGAAGAGAGGGGGAGCCTACTTGGGCAGCTCTTTGTATCCAGGAAATAACAATAGCAAGAACAGCACACATGGCATGGCTTGAGCCAGTCACACTCCATACATTACTCTATGCTTCTCAAGCTACCTGGCCTCACAGATGTTGCTATTACCTCCAATTTGCAGAGGAGAAGAGAAAGACATCAAGCAGGGGAACAGGTTTCTGGCTAGGATGGGGACATTGAGTGTCAGAGTCGGTGTCCCCAGTCTCTGAGCTGTCCTCCTCCCTCCAGGCAGTGGAGCAGGGTTGTGGATGGTTAGGCAGAGGACCTGGGCAGGGGAGTCTGAGGGGTTCATCAGTTTGGGCAGGAGTCATGGTGTGGGCCATGCAGTTGCAGTTTCATGGCCTTTGGTAGCCTGGGGGCCACTTCTTTCACCTTACAACTCATCCACAGGGAGAGGGGGGATTTTCCTCCACCCATATGGATAGCCCCAATGCCTGACATTTCCTGGGCAGACACCCTGTCCTGAGTCTCCTAGGGCATTATAGGGACCAGAGTCCCCTGGGTGTGTACTCACACAGTGTGGGTGGGAGGAGTGTCTAGGAGTCATGGTTCCTGGGGGCTGCTGACCTGGAGTCCTGCCTCTGGAGCTATGGAGAGGCCATGACTCACTGGAACTTCAGAGTGACTCGGAGGACCAAGGCTGCTCATGGCGATTACTACCATGGAAACTTTGATGCTAGTGGGCATGCAGGTTGGCAGACTGTAGTGTAGCATGTTGCAGGCATTCCCCAACACCCCTGGGGAGGGCAGTGCTGGGCCTGGAGCCTCAGGTGGGCCAGTCCAGAGTCTGTGTTCATCACAGTGCTCTAATCCAGGTGTCAGAGCCACAGGAGAGCATCTGGCCTGCACACCCTGGAGAGCAAGAGGTCCAGAAGGACACTCCCATCCCTATTGAATGGTCAGTCCAGAGCAGACAGATGCAACTTGGTAGGTAAGAATGATGTGAACTATGTGGGAACTGTAGACAAGTTTGAGGGAGCACCAGGGCACAAGTTATAACTTATGAAGATTTGTGTGTATCACACCTACCCCTCCAAATGATAGGAAGTAGGTGCTGTCATGAGACCCATTTGACACATAAGACAATTGACATGCAGAGACCTTAACTAACTGACTTGAGTTCACACAGCAAGTCAGTGGCAGAGCCCAGTTTGGGTTTCCATCTTCTCATCGTGACCAAAGATTGATGACAACCAAGTACACAGAACGATAGGGGTTGACCCCGTGCTGGAATGGGGCACAGGGAGACTGAGCCAGTGTGACTTAGGGCATGTGTCTGCAGTGGAGAAGTGAGTGGTGGCACAGAGACAAAAGCAGAAGGGGCCACTCTGACAGACAAGTGCTTCTGTGAGGAAGACACAGCAGCAACAGAGTAGAGGTGTGAATCTGGGAGGAACTTGGACCAATTAAACATAGCAAGAGGGAGACACAGGGATGTCTGGCTTGTGGGGATTTCCTGTTTTCATGTGGCATGTGGACACAGGTTTGGGAGAACAGTCTTGGTGAGAGAAGAGCAGCTAAGTGGTCATATGTGAAAGGCATGAAGGGGCATGGAGAGCCTTTAGAAAGAATGGGCAAAGGTGAGCATAATAAATAGAACCCATCTGATCCTCACCAGTCTTTGGGGCAAAGTGTAGGAACTTGTGGCAAACCACATTTTGTTCCCAGAAGCCACACAGAAGAAGGTGATCAGAGTGACAGAGAAATGCCCCTACACTGGGGTAGAAGAGAGATTATTTATTTACTTCAGGGTAGGGGATTGAACCCAGGGCTTTGCACATTCAAGGCAAGTGCTTTACCTCTGTGCTCACCCACAGCCAAAGCAAGTGTATTTACGGGCAAATGGGTGGGTTGTGTGAGGTCACCAGAGCTGAACAGAGTCAGAAACAAATGGAAATCTGGAGACAGTAGATTCAGTAGGGCTGGGTGTCTGATATGGTGTTTGTAAACACATGATCTTGGGGAAGGCATTCATGGCATTCCTGGGCTAAGTTCATTGTGATATTTATTCATTTACTCTCCAGTCACCTTAGTCGAGTTCCATGATCCCAGCACACTGAGTAAGTGAGGAAGACTGAAATGACTAATGTGGTATGAACATGCAGAGAATAAGAGTTGGAACTGGGATTGAAGTCCAAGTGTTAAGGATACTGAAGACTGAGCTTTAACCACCACCTAGGTTTGACTCATGTCAACTACAGTTGAAACCATAATACACTCCTTCACCTCCTTCACTATCACTGCTCTTAGCAAAATCACCACAACTGCCTGTCTCCACCATCCTCATCATCCCCATCATTCCCACTATCTCCACTCCCATTAATATCATACCACCATTACTGCCTCCATCACTATCACCTTCACCTTCATTAGTAACTCCAGCACTGCCACCTTCACTACCATCACCATCACCACCACTACCACCAGCACCACCACCTTCACCTCCACCATCACTATCACCAACTCCATCCCCATCAGCAACACCAACTTCAATAACCATCATCATCATCTCCACCATCATTTCCTTAATTAATACAATCACCATCATTAAAACCATCTCTGTCATTATCACCATCACCATCACTATCACCACCACCATTAAAGCCATCACCACCATCATAACCACAACCACCATCACTACTACCACCACCTCCACCATAAAAGAATCAGTGCTACCATCATCACCATCAACACCATTACCACTCTCTGGAACATAGCAACAGCCACCACTTCACAGTGTTTTTATCAGAATCAGATAAGTTAATACATATAAGGTCCTTAGGTAGAGTTAGCTCTCATGCTCATATTTGTGCATGTCCGTGCTGAAATGGTTTCCCTTATCTGCAGTTTCTTCCTCTCTCCTTTCCATTCTCCTAAATTCACCTATTTTGGAATTCTGTTTTTTCCAGAGGAAGGTACATTATGTTAATTTTGGTCAATTTTAGCTCCTAGCATGGGAGCAGATACCCATCACCAACTTCCACTTCTGGAGCAGACAACCATGCATATCTTCCCAGGGCATCTTGTGCAAAGCTTGTGGGGACCAGAGTGGACCAGAGGAACCATTTTCTCTATAAATTGTGGATCTGCATTCTGATATGATAACTGCTGCTTTTAATCTTTGAGGTTCAAGCATAGTTGGGCAACCACGGCTTTATCCTTCTTCTGACTATTGCAAGAACACAATCTCATTTGAAGGAACTTCTAGAATATTTAAAGGGCCAAGACCCCTTTTTCCCTTCTTTCACTCTCTCTTTCATTTTTCTCTTTTGCTCCCTTTTGTATCCAATCACTTAAATTCTAGGATGTTCAAAAGCAACCACACAAACAGGGAAACGTAGAAAGTCACCACTTATACTCAAGGAAAGTATAGCCTCAAAAAAGGTTGACAAGATCTTAAATTTATACCTTAGGCTGCTCCTTAGCACAGAGATAGTCTACAACAGTAACAGCAAATTGAAAACAGGTGAACCCTGGGGAAAGCAGGGGAAATATGATTTCCAGAATTACTATGTTATTAGATTCAATTTTTAACAAAAAATTCACAAGACATCTAAAGGAACAGGTTATATACCATACCCATTTATAGGAAATAAAAGACAAATCAACAGAAACCTTTCCTGAGAAAGACAAGATGGCACAATGCTTGACATTTAAAGACAAAATAATTGTGGGAAGAGATAAAGGAAGATGTGTAGAGAGTTTAGAAAATGACATATGAACAAAATGGAATTATCAATGAAGAGATAGAGAACCTAAATGAAATCAGAGAAATTCTGAAGCTGAAAAGTAAAATAATTGAAATTTTAAAGTTTATTGGAGAGAAGTAAAGGCAGATTTAAGCAGTCAGAGGAAAGAATCAGTCAAAGTCAAGAAAGGATCATTGAAACTTTTGAGTCTGAGGGACAGAAAGAAAACAGATGGGAGGAAAGTGAAACCTTGAGGTCCTACGGGACACCATCAAGCAGACCAGCACATGTATGGAACGAATCCAGGAGGAAGAGAGAAAGAAAGTGTCAGAGGGATTATTTGAAGAACAATGGCTAAAGACTCCCCAAATTTGATAGAAGATATGAATATAAACATCCAAGAAGCTCAGTGAACTCTTACATGAACTCAAAGAGACCCTTGCTGAGGTATCATTGTCAAACAAAGCTAAAGACAAAGAGAGACAAATCATTAGAGAACTGAGTCATCACATACAAGGGAGTCTCAATGAGATCCTCAGCAGATTTCCTATATGTACGTTAGGAGGACAGAAGGTAGTGGGCTCTACACAGACAAAGCCCTCAAAGAAAAAAATACTGTCAACCAGGAATCCTGTATCCTGAAAAACTACCTGTCCAAAGTATGGGCAAATTTAAGACATTCACAGATAAACAAAACTAAGGAAGCTTGTTACCATTAGATCTGCTGAAGACATGCTCAGTGGAGTACTGCAGGTCAAATGGAAGGCACTAGAAAATAACCCAAGCTGTCTGAAGAAATAAGGATCTCAGTACATAAATGCATGGAGAGAGAGGATGTGGTGTTATTGTAACAGTGTGTCACCCAATTTGTTTTCCACATGACTTAAAAGAAATGCCCTTGAGATGCACATGCACTTGAGAGAAAGCATTCCAAGAGTTACTATTACTGTATCCTTGGTTTGTAAATTCACATTTTATTTTCTACATGATTTAAGAGATTAACAAATAAAAAAAAATAATGACGGTTTTGTACATACTATGATCAGAGATGTAATTTTGTGACAGTAACTGGAAGAGGGTGAGGGCAGAGCTTTAAAGGAGCAGAGATTTTGTGTGTTATTGAAGTTGAGCTGGTATAAATTCAATTTAGAGTAATATAACATCAGGATATTAAATTCAATACCCACAGTAATCACAAAGGAAAAAAGAGACTATACTCAAAAGCAAATGAAATCACTGCAAAAAAATATCAACCCCAAGAAGACATTAGTGCATGAATCGAGGGACTTAAAGTTAGAAGGCCTACAGAAAACAAATAGCAAATGACATAAATAAATACTTCTTTATCAGTAATTACTTTAAATGTAAATGAATTAAACTTTCCAATCCAAACATGGGGATTGGCAGAATGGAAAAAATATATGCCCCCTGATCCAATTATATGCTGTTTGCAAGAGACTTACTTTATTTTAATTACTTAATTTTTTTTATTTGCCAGAATGGGGCTCAAACCAGGGCCAGGTGAATGCCAAGAATGCACTCTACCCATGTGCCACATCTTCAGTCTTAGACTCACTTTAGATCCAGAGACACAAACAGGTAGAAAGCAAAGGGATAGAAAAAAATCCAGTAAGCAGTGACCCACAGGGAATAGGTGTGCCTATACTAATAGGAGACACAATGGACCTCAGATCAAAAAAGGTTACAGTTATCTCATACTAGACAAAGGTGCCAGAAACAATCACTGGAGGAAAGATAACCTATTCAATAATGGTGTTGGGAATATTGGAAATCCACATGTATCATAATGAAATAAAATCCCTATCTCTCACCCTGCATGAAACTCAGAGTGGATCAAAGACCTGGGCACTAGACCAGATACCCTAATAGAAGAAATAGTGGGCACAAATTTTCATCATGAAGGCTTAGGATCTGATTTCCTTAGAAGGACTCCTAAAGCAGAAGAAGTAAAATCAAGAATCAATGAATGGGATGGGTTCAAACTTAAAAGCTTCTTCTCAGGAAAGGAAACAATTGATAACATAAAGAGAGAGCCTCCAGAATGGGAGAAAATCTTTACAACATGCATCTCAGATGAGCATTAATCCCCAGAATATATGAAGAACTCAAAAAAATTAACACACAAAAAAAAAACCCAGTCAATATATGGGATAAGGAACTGGACAGACACGTCACAGAAGAAGAAATACAATTGATCAAGAAATATAAGAAAAAATATTAAATGTCTGTAGCAATTAGAGAAATGCAAATAAAAACTACTCTAGGTTTTTCAAGATGGCGGACTAGAGGGCGGCTGCATTTCATGTTGCTCCAGGATGCAGGATTCAAAAGAGGACATAGTGAGAGACTGGGACCAACTCAAAGCCGCCGGGTGAGTCTCTCCCATTGGGGAGGCGTCCCGGATGGGGCGGTAGCCCCGGAACGCAGGGAACTTTGTGAAGTAGAGTGGCTCTGCGAGAGGACCCCCCCCCCCACTGGAGTGGTAAACACAGACAACTGGGATCATTGTAGAGGAGGCGGCTCAGTACAGCGCTTGGACTCGGAGCAACCACTGGGGCTCCGGGCAGCTGCCTGAGAAGGAGCTGCGTGGCGAGCTGTCTGGACTCAGATCAACAGCTTCTGAACACCGGTGGCCTGCCTGGAGGAGGAGCACGTTGGATCACTTGGTCTCCCAGCGACTGCTCCTGAACACCCAGGGGCTACCCAGAGGAGGAGGAGAAGGAACAGGGCGGGTCACTTGGACTCCGAGTGACTGCCTAGGGCTACGGGGGGTTGGCGGGAGGAGGAGACTCGAAGTGAGCTGCTTGGTCTCCTAGTGACTGCGTCAGAACACTGGGCGGCTGTCCAGAGGAAGAGGTGTGTGGCGGGTCTCTGGGTCTCGGAGCTACTGTAGGGGGCTCCAGGTGGCGGCTCAGAGGAGGGGCCGCATAGCCAGGCTATTAGGTGCGGAGCAGGGTCCCAGGACCAGCTTCTTGGTGGAAGAACCGCACAGAGACACGCCTAGGGGCGGAGCGAAGTTTCCAGGACTGCGGGAGATTCTCTGAGGAGAGGCAGTCTAAGGAGACTCGTCTGTGAAGGGTGAGGGTCCCAGGCTCGGGATGTGGGTCCGGGCCCCTAGGAACATTGCAGAGGAAGACAGCCCAGCCCAAGCGGTAGTTGTAGATTGAGGGGAACCTCTAGGAGGGGAACTGACCAGGGAGACCTCCCCACCAGGTAAGTCTTCCCTGCCAGTTGAGGTTTTCCCACAAGGACAGTAAAACCAGATACACAGGCTCAAACAGGCCTTGCCTCAGCCCGCAGCCTAGTTCCCCTTTGGATGACCATTGGTCAACAAGTGGAGGCACCTCTGCCCACTATCAGGGAATAAACACCACCTGAAGGTCACCAACCCTAGGGAGGCAGCTTCCTTGTGGAGCACCGCATTATCAACTTCCTCCAAGACTGCAGACTACTGAAGGATAAGAGGGGATATACTAGCAATCTTCAGGGATATTATAAGTCAAAAGAGGAAATCTGCAATATCTTAATGACCCATTGATTCCTGAACAATATGAGAAAACAAGGGAAGAAAATGCCCCAAACAAATCTAGATGTTACATAAATAAAATCCAATGACAGCATGGCAGAAGAAATGACAGAAAGGGAGTTCAGAATGTACATAATTAAAATGATCAGGGAAGCAAACGATGAGATGAAAGAGCCAATGCAGACATTGAATGATGAGATAAAAGAGCAAATGGAGGCATTGAATGATAGCACCAATCGACAGTTAAAAGAGCAAATACAGGAAGCAAGATCATTTCAATAAAGAGTTAGAGATATTGAAAAAAAAAAAACAGAAATGCCTGAAGTGAAGGAAACAAAAAACCAAATTAAGAACTCCATAGAAAGCATAACCAATAGGATAGAACACCTGGAAGACAGAACCTCAGACACTGAAGAAAAAATATTTAACCTTGAAAGCAAAGTTGAACAAATAGAGAAGATGGTAAGAAATCATGAACAGAATCTCTGAGAACTATGGGATATCATGAAAAGGCAAAATTTAAGAATTATTGGGATTGAGGAAGGCTTAGAGAAACAAACCAAAGGAATGAACAATCTATTTGAAGAAATAATATCAGAAAATCTCCCAAATCTGAAGAATGCAATGGAAAATCAAGTTCAAGAGGCATAAAGGACTCCAAATACACAAAATTACAACAGACCCACACTAAGGCACATTATAATGAAAATACCTAACATATAAAATAAAGACAGAATTTTAAAGTCTGTGAGAGAAAAGAACCAAATTACATTCAGGGCGAAACCAATACGGATATCAGTAGATTTTTCAATCCAGACCCTAAAAGCTAGAAGGGCCTGGAACATTTTTCAAGCTCTGAAAGAAAATGGATGCCAACCAAGAATCTTATACCCAGCAAAACTTACCTTCAAATTTGACGATGAATTAAAATCATTCCATGATAAACAAAAGCTAAAAGAATTTGCAAAAAGAAAGCCAGCATTACAGAACATTCTCAGCAAAATATTCCATGAGGAAGAGATAAAAAACAAAGAAGCAAATCAGCAAAGGGAAGAATTATCCTAAAGGAACTGTCAAATAAAGGAGGAAGCAAGGTGTGTCAAAAAATAAATACATAAATAAATAAAATTTTAAAAATGAACCAAATGACCGGGAATACAAATCATATCTCAATAATAACCCTGAATGTTAATGGCCTGAATTCATCAATCAAAAGACATAGACTGGCAGATTGGATTAAAAAGAAAGATCCAACAATATGTTGCCTGCAAGAGACTCACCTCACAGAAAGAGATACCCATAGACTAAAGGTGAAAGGATGGGAAAAACATACCATGCACATGGACTCAGCAAAAAAGCTGGAGTATCCATCCGCATTTCAGATAATGTGGACTTCAAGCGAAAGTTAGTCAGAAGGGATAAAGAAGGACATTTCATACTGCTTAAGGGAAGCATATCAGCAAGATATAACAATGATAAACATCTATGCCCCAAACAGTGGCTCATCCATGTATGTCAAACAAATCCTTCTCAATTTTAGAAACCAAGTAGACCGTAACACAATAATACTAGGTGATTTTAACACACCTCTCTAACCACTATACAGGTTTTCCAAACAAAAATTAAACAAAGAAACCATAGATCTCAATAACACAATCAATAATTTAGACTTAACGGACATTTATGGAATATACCATCGAACCAAGAGCGAATACACTTTCTTCTCAGCAGCACATGGATCCTTCTCTAAAATAGACCATATATTATGCCACAAAGCTAATGTTCGCAAAACGAGAAGATAGAGACACTACCTTGTATTCTATCTGATCATAATGGATTGAAGTTAGAAATAAATGAAAGAGTAAAAAACAGAAACTAAAAAACTCCAACATCTGGAGATTAAGCAATATGCTATTTTATGATGAATGGATAACAGAAGATATTAGGAAGGAAATTTAAAAATTCTTAGAGGTAAATGAGAACAAAGAAACATCATATCAAAATCTCTGAGACACTATGAAAGCAGTACTTAGAGGAAAATTTATTTCATGGAGCGCATTTAATAAAAGAAGTAAAACTCAACAAATAAATGACCTAACACTACAGCTCAAAGCCCTAGAAAAAGAAGAACAGAACAACACCAAAAGTAGTAGAAGACAGGAAATAGTTAAACTCAGAGCTGAAATCAACAAAATTGAATCAAAAGAAACAATACAAAAAATTTACAAAATAAATAGTTGGTTCTTCGAAAAAATAAACAAAATTGATAAACCTTTAGCCACACTAACAAAGAGAAGACGAGAGAAAACCCAAGTCACTAAAATTCAGAATGAACAAGGAAATATCACAACAGACACGACTGAAATACAAAACATAATTAGAAGCTATTTTGAAAATCTACACTCCAACAAGATAGAAAATTTTGAAGACATCAACAGGTTTCTAGAGACATATGAATTGTCTAAACTGAATGAGGAGGACATACACAATTTAAACAAACCAATTTCAAGTAATGGAATAGAAGAAGTCATCGAAAGTCTACCAACAAAGAAAAGTCCAGGACCAGATGGTTTCTCAGCCGAGTTCTACAAAACCTTTAAAGAAGAGCTCATTCCAATACTTCTCAAAGTATTCCATAAAATAGAAGAGGTGGGAACCGTCCCAAACTCATTCTATGAAGCCAATATTACCCGGATACCTAAATGAGACAGAGACACATCGAGTAAAGAAAATTTCAGACCAATATCCTTAATGAACATCGACACAAAAATTCTAAAAAAAATTTTAGCAAATCGCATACAAAAACATTAAAAAGATAGTGCACCATGATCATGTGGGTTTCATCCCAGGGATGCAAGGTTGGTCCAACATCAGGAAATCAATAAATCTGATTCACCATATCAAAAGGCTTAAAGTCAAGAATCACATGATTATTTCAATAGATGCAGAAAAAGCATTTGATAAAATACAGCACCCATTCATGCTCAAAACACTAGAAAAAATAGGGATAGTGGGAACATTCGTTAACAATGTAAAGGCCATCTATGCTAAGCCCATGGCTAATATCATTCTAAATGGTGAAAAACTGAAAGCATTCCCCCTAAAAACTGGAACAATGCAGGGATGCCCTCTTTCACCACTTCTTTTCAATATCGTCCTTGAAACTCTAGTCAGAGCAATTAGACAGACCAAAGAAATTAAAGGGATACAAATAGGAAAAGAAGAACTCAAACTATCCCAATTTGCTGATGATATGATTATATACTTAGAGGAACCAGGAAATTCCACTAGAAAACTTTTAGATCTCATAAGTGAATTCAGTAAAGTAGCGGGATATAAGATCAATCCACATAAATCTTATGCATTTTTATACATAAGTGATGAATCTTCAGAAAGAGAAATTAGGAAAACTACCAAATTCACAATAGCATCGAAAAAAATAAAATACTTGGAAATCAATCTCACAAAAGAGGTGAAAGACCTCTACAACAAGAACTACAGAACACTAAAGAAAGAAATTAAAGAAAACCTTAGAAGATGGAAAGATCTCCCATATTCTTGTATAGGAAGAATTAATATTGTGAAAATGGCCATACTACCAAAAGTGCTATACAGATTCAATGCAATTCCAATTAAAATCCGAATGATGTACCTTACAGAAATAGAGCAAGCAATTATGAAATTCATCAGGAAGAATAAAAAACCCTGAATAGCTAACGCAATTCTTGGCAGAAAGAGTGAAGCAGGCGGTATCGCAATACCAGATCTTCAACTCTACTACAAAGCAATAGTAACAAAAACGGCATGGTATTGGTACCAAAATAGAAAGGTGAATCAATGGTACAGAATAGAGGACACAGACACAAAACCAAATAAATACAATTTTCTCATACTAGACAAAGGGGCCAAAAATATGCAATGGAGAAAAGATAGCCTCTTCAACAAATGGTGTTGGGAGAATTGGAAATCCATATGCAACAGAATGAAACTAAATCCATATCTCTCACCATGCACGAAACTAAACTCAAAATGGATTAAGGACCTCGGAATCAGACCAGAGACCTTGCATCTTATAGAAGAAAATTAGTTCCAGAGCTTCAACATTTCGGCTTAGGACCAGACTTCCTCAACTGGACTCCCATAGCACAAGAAATAAAAGCAAGAATCAACAACTGGGATAGATTCAAACTAAAAAGCTTTCTCTCAGCAAAGGAAACTATCAGCAATGTGAAGAAAGAGCCTACAGAGTGGGAAAAAATCTTTGCCAATCATGCTTCAGATAGAGCACTAATCTCCAGAAACTATAAAGTACTCAAAAAACTCTACACCAAGAATGCAAATAATCCAATCGACAAATGGGCTAAGGAAATGAATAGACACTTCACAGAAGAAGATCTACAAGCAATCAACAAACATATGGAAAAATGTTCAACATCTCTAGTAATAAGAGAAATGCAAATCAAAACCACCCTAAAATTCCATCTCACCCCAAATAGAATGGTAATTATCAAGAATACAGGCAACAACAGGTGTTGGCGAGGATGTGGGGAGAAAGGTACACTCATACATTGCTGGTGGTGCTGCAAATTAGTGCAGCCACTCTGGAAAGCAGTGTGGAGACTCCTTAGAAAACTTGGAAGGGAACCACCATTTGACCCAGCTGTCCCACTCCTTGGCCTATACCCAAAGGACTTAAAATCAGCATTTTACAGAATACAGACACATCAATGTTCATAGCTGCTCAGTTCACAATAGCCAGGTTGTGGAACCAACCTAGATGTTCTTCAATTGATGAATGGATAAAGAAACTGTGGTATTTATATACAATGGAATATTACTCAGCCATAAAGAATGATAAAATTATGGCATTTGGAGGCAAATGGATGAAACTGGAGAATATCACGCTAATTGAGATAAGTCAATCTCAAAAAACCAAAGGATGAATGATATGGTTAATAAGTGGATGATGACACATAATGGGGGGTGGGAGGGGTTAGTGGTAGGGTTAGAGTTAGGGTTCGGGAGGGGGGCAAGAATGGAGTAATGAAGGACTGTATAGAGGGAAAATAGGTGTGGGAGGGGTGGGGGGAAGGGAAAAAATAACAGAATGAATCAAACAACATTACCCTATGTAAATTTACGATTACACAAATGGTATGCCTTTATGCCATGTATAAACAGAGAAAAAACACGTATCCCATTTGTTTACAATAAAAAAAATCTACTCTAAGACTTCATCTCACTCTAATCAGGATGGCAATTATACAAGAATACAAGAATCAATAATGTTGATAAGGATGTGGGGAATAAGGTACACTCATACATTGCTGGTAGAAATGCAAATTCGTGCAGCCATTATGGAAAGCATCATGGATATTCTTCAGAGAACTTGGAATGGAACCACCATTTATCCCAGCTATCCCACTCCATGGATTATACCCAAAGGACTTAAAATCAGCATACTACAGTAATGCAGTCACATCAATGTTTATAGTAGCTCAATTCACAATAGCCAAACTATGGAACCAACCAAGCTGCCCTTCAACAGATGAATGGATTAAAAAATGTGATATATATATATATATATATATATATATTCAATAAAGGTGCTGGGAATACTGGAAATTCACATGTAACAAAATGAAATTAAACCCCTATCTATGTGTGAATACACACACACACATATACATATTTATATATATGCAAAGAAATATTACTCAGTCTTAAAGAAGAATAAATGATGGCATTTGCCAGTAAATGGATAGTGCTGGAGAATATCATGCTAAGCAAAATAAGACAATCCCACAAAACCAAAATCAGAATGTTTTCTCTGATATGTGGATGCTAATTCACAAAGGGGCAGGGAGACTAGGGAAGAATATAGTTACTTTAGATGAGGTAGAGGAAATTGAAAGGATGCTAGGGAATAGGAAAGATAGTAGAATAAATCAGACATCATTACTCTATGTACATAGGTAACTATTCAACAGATGGGATTCTACATCACATATAATCAGAAGAATGAGAAATTATACTCCATTGTATATGATGTATCAAAGTGCATTCTACTGTTATGTTTAATTAATTAAAACAAATACAAAACTTTGGAAAAATATTACTTGGGACAAAGAAGGACAGTGTTTACCAATAAAGCTTCAGTCAGCTAGAAGTCATGTATAAACATTTACATGTATTTTCATACATGTGAAAAGGGACAAAATTCTGATCCACAGCACAACATGGAAGAACCATGAGGAAACTGCACTAAATGAGAGGAGTCAGGAATTCCACTCCTCTGAGATCCTTAGGAGCCACATCCATGGGTAAAGACAGTGGGTAGTGAGTGCTAGGGCCAGAGGCAGGGAGGGTTTAGTGTTAGTGGGATGGAGCTTCAGTCTGGGAAAATAAGGAGGTCCTGAGAATTGGCTGCTTTATGCCACTAATGGTACACTCAAGAGTGACCAAGATGGTAAATGAGATGGGACATACATTCTACCACAGTAACCAAGTCCTATTAAAAACAATCAAACTGGAGATTGGGTCCTGAAAAGAGTCTCCGTTTGGGGTCAGAGGGACACTGAGCCTGCTGCATGGACATTTGCTGCCCAAGCTCTCACAGGTGGCACTTTCTGCCTCTGCCACAGAGGTCCCCTGTCTCAGGAATGCAGCCTTCCTAGGACCAGGGATAGAGCAGGCAACAAGGATTTTTCACACAGGGCAGCCATGTCTTACTCCTCTATCACCTCTTCCTGAATATGGAGGAAAAGTTTGTCCTGGGCTGATCCCTGGTGAATTCTCCTACTATATTTATCCTATAACTCATGTGACAGGACCCTACCTCTTGGAACTGAGCTTATTTTGTATTTTCTATCCAAAGAAATGTATGTGATTACCCTGGAGACCTTCTCTAGTACATCAATATACGGTTACTTGTCTACATAATTAAAAAATATGGTGCCTCACTGATAATCTCAATGAGTAATAAATTGCCCAAGTAGAAGAGATTTTAAAGCAGGCTTCTATCAAACAAATCCAGAATACAATTCAGTTGGAAAATCACAGCAGGTGCTGGTTCAGAAGTGCCACTATCTCTTTGATGTCCAAAGGAATAACACTGCTATGGCCTTGGAAGTTACTTACCAGAAATGGCTACATAAAGTATATAAGGAGGTAAAGAATTGCCTGGATTATCATATCTCTGTGCAGAATATGATGCAATGAAAGGAACAAAAGCACATGATAAACTGGGTGGAGAAGCATGTGGTACGGAGCATGTCTGCGCAGCAGGAAAAGGGGAAGATGGCCAAGTGCATTGCAGATCTCAAGGTGCTCACAAGGAAGGCTCCAATGCAGCCAGTTACAAAAATGTATCCATCCCAGTTGAGACAGCTATACACAGTTGACTGAGTAAATGAAAATAAGTCTTTCTGTATGATTATCTACTGAAATTACTGAATTCAACTATAGCAAGGGAAATGAACCTCACCATGGGTCCCAAGGGTCCTGCACCGTGATCCGCTTACAGAACCAGTCAAAATTCAACAGGCCTTGTGTTTGCTCAGCTTCACCAGCATGAGGTGCCCCAGGTGTAAGGGAACATGAATCTCCTACTATTTTCTGTGGACCACAACATACCTCAGAGGCAAGTACCATGTCCTCAGGGAGGACAGTGGGTCTGCATGTCTTCAAGGAAGGTTGGCTCCTTTTACCCTTTGGAGAACACCCAGAGAGAGACCTGAACAGGCAGTGGTGCGGATGAACAGGGGCTCCAGTCTAGTGCTTCCAGTCACATCTTACCCATTCCTTACACCCAAGCAAATACTACTCGTTTTTTTTTTTTTTCTTTTTTTCCTCTCTTTTTTCACTTTCCTTTTTCCTGTCAGGCAACCCACCTGCGTACAATCTCATTCCCAAGTTCAGCTTCCCTTGCTTCTTCTTTCCACCAAGTAACATAACTTCCTTGTTTATGTGTTGTCACTTCCTTGTTCTATTACCCAGCACTCCAATCATTCACATACTAAACTTCATTCCACCTAACATCCACCATTATCCAAGATTTTGATATATCTATATCTATCTATATATATTGATATAAAATATATATATATGTAGATATACATTTATACATTTATTTACTTATATATTTATATAGAGATATCTACATATCTATATGCTACAAGCTTAGACCCTGGGCCTCCAAGGCCAAGGCTAAGATTGTGAAAGATGAACAACAATTGAGTGCAGAATGACAGAGATGCTGAAATACCTCATAGATAGGATGCAGACTGGGCAAACTCCTCATCGTGGCCACAGAAATGACCTCAGCCATCAGATATTCCCTTATCAGGTGTGACTGTAACTGGTGAACCTTGAAATTAGAGCTATGGACCCATGTCTTGGCTAGGAGCCAGGCCATGGGAAGATCTGAGGGCAGGAAGAGCAGAGGTGGAGGGCATCCATGTCGAGGTGGCTGGAGCTAGAGAAGGAGGGAGAATGGGAGCTAAGGACTGTGTGTCTAAGACCCTAAATGAATCATTGTCTAGGAGAAAAACACCTGGCTCCTCTTACCTGGATAACCATGGGTTAGAGTCTGCCATTAGGCTGTAACTTCAGCATAACCAAAGGGGTTGCCACATATCATTGCTTAAAAATGATGACATTTGGCTTGACCCCATCCAGCAGGGAATAATCAGCTTTAAACAGAGATCCAATGTAGGGTGAGGGTCAAGGACAGATAAAGGGATTGGAGTCAATCTGGACCTGCCCTTCTCTCATTTCTCAAGGTGGATCCTTCCTCTACCCATCCAGTCTTTTACTGTAAACACAAATCACTTTCTCCAGAACCAAAGCCCTGAATGAAAGTTTTTATGTCCAGTGTCTTCCATCATACTCTGAATCCTGTGAATTGATGTTACTGGCTTTCCACTATGTGCCACATTCCCAACCATTCCTGTTTGTAGCCATTATTCAAATGGAGCGCAAAATATTTCCTTTATCTCCTCTTTCAAAAAATAAGTCTAGTTCTCCAAGGCTTTGATCAGTCTTTTTGCTTTTCTCTCCAGAACCTTGAGCTCCTCTTGAGACTGAGGCTGAGGTCCATCTAATGAAGAAGTAAGTCAGGAAGGTGGAGGTGGAAGAGTAGAAAGGAAAGGAGACACAGGAGGAGATCAAACAGATGATGGTTTTGATAAAGAAATAATGTCCTCCTCCCCTCAGAACATTTGGCAATGTCTAAGGCCATTTTCAGTTGTCACAACTACCAGAACAGAGGATGGAACTTGGCTTCTAGAAGGTAAAAGTCAAGGATTGCTACTAGAATCCAACAATGCACAGGTGGTCCTCCACAGCAAATAATTCTCTGGTTTATAATTTTAATGGTGCCAAAGTTGAGAAACCCTAACTAAGTGTAGATGAAAGAAGGTACAGATAATGGAGGTGTATGTGAAGGAGATAAGGGGAGGAAGAGATGGGAGGAGCAGGAGGCAAAATGGTAGGCGGGTGTCTGGGGTGGTGAATGAACCGAGGGAGCACAGCAACTGAAGTTCCTTGTCCAGTTGTGTTTGCAAATCTTCTGTCCCTGGAGGCAGCACCAGCTGGGCTGGGAGGCTCATAGAATGCCTCAGGAGCATGGGCTTTGTGCCATTGAGGAACTGGTACCCAAAGAGTTCATCATCCTTCCAGGAATCACAGAACCACAGAACCACTCTGGGGACATCAGTTGACATATCATGAGCTCCTCATTGCACTGACATCAGTCTCCTATCCTCTCTCACCCCTCTTTTTCCAATCCCTGAGCTGGAAATCTATACATAGGTTTCAGCAGGTTGTGATAACTGACCAGCCAGGGCAGTCTTTCCATGTGGGAATATTTTTTTTTTGTAATCTTCCAGTCTTTGGACACAATTTGCAAGATCCAATATCCCCTTAATGGCCAAGTCCTTCAAACTTTGCAAAGAATGACAAGCAAGATCAATAAAAATCTCACCTTGCAACTGGGAAAGGAAGTGCCCAAACTCAATCCAGCACTCCCTTTTGAGATACTGGGGATTGAATTCATCTTGGTGCTCTACCAATGAATTATATCAGGAGACCTTTTTATTTTTTGGGACAGAGTCTTGCTCAGTTGCTGAGACTGGACTCAAGCTTGTGATCCTCCTGCCTTAGCCTCCAGAGTAGTTGGATTACTCGTGTGGGTCACCACGCAGACCCCACACTCACTGTTGTCAGAGAAGGGTGAAATCCAAATCCTTATCCTCTGGGAATCGCTCATTTCTGGGAAGGTCCCACTGTGTCTTCCCTGCTACTGGCAGGATTAACCTATCCTTCCAGGAGCCCCACCTGGAGGAAGAACACGGAGTTGGGAGTAAGCAGAGCAAGGGTTTTTCTAACTATAGTAGGGATTAGAAGCTTTCTGGGACTCACCAGTAAACCTTCCTTCTGTCCTCCAGTTCCTGTTCCCGATATTCCTTAAACAGGTTCTGAGGGTCATCACTCATAGACCATTCTGGGGGAGGGGGACACAAAGACAGGCATCCTCACTGAAACCGCTCATGACCAACCCCACAGCAGGGCCTTTCCATCATCCCTCTTCCTCAGTCCCACTCTTGCACTGTTCCCCTCTTCTTCCCTCTCATATCACAATACCCCCACCCTGTGTGACCCCACACAGTCACACCTGTGTCCCCAGAGTCTTCGTCTGTGCCTTTGGGTAGACAGTGAATTCCTTCATCCTGAATTCAACTATAGCAAGGGAAATGAACCTCACCACGGGTCCCAAGGGTCCGCACCGTGATCCGCTTACAGAACCAGTCAAAATTCAACAGGCCTTTGTGTTTGCTCAGCTTCACCAGCATGAGGTGCCCCAGGTGTAAGGGAACATCAATCTCCTACTATTTTCTGTGGACCACAACATACCTAAGAGGCAAGTACCGTGTCCTCAGGGAGGACAGTAGAGTCTGCATGCCTTCAAAGAAGGTTGGCTCCTTTTGCCCTTTGGAGAACACCCAGAGAGAGACCTGAACAGGCAGTAGTGCGGATGAACAGGGGCTCCAGTCTAGTGCCTCCAGTCACATCTTACCCATTCCTTACACCCAAGCAAATACTACTCGTTTTTTTTTTTTTTCTTTTTTTCCTCTCTTTTTTCACTTTCCTTTTTCCTGTCAGGCAACCCACCTGCGTACAATCTCATTCCCAAGTTCAGCTTCCCTTCGCTTCTGGCCTAAAGACTCCAAAGCCTGCGGGCTGCTCCTCCTCGCCTTGGCTCCCAGGGGCACCCATGGAGTCCCAAGTCTCTGTACAGCCGGTCACTGTCTGCACTGACCCTTCCCGGCAATGGCTGCAGCAGCTTCCCAAGGTCCGCCTCCTCGTGCTCGCCCACTAGCCACAGCTGCACCAGGTTGGTGGAGCCCGTCAAGAGAGAGTCTCCGGTGGTGATGTGGATCATGTACTTGCCCATCTAGCTTGAACTTGGGAGACAGTCAGCCCTTAAGAGGATCTGAGACCCAGCCCCCAGGGCACCACACCCAGACTAAATCCCCTGTTGTGTCTGGGTTGAAAGGGCCCCTCCTCTGACCTACAGGTTCCTTTCCCACTCTGATTCACTATATATGGTCTCTGCACCCAAGGTTTCCCCCAGCTACCCCAGAAGGGAAGCACTTGGCAATCACTTGGCAAGCCCAGTCATGCAGAAGATGACAGCTACAATACTAGGGTCACCCCCACCCAATTTTGGTGTGAAAATCAATGAGAAAACAATAGACTGCACATAAGGGGGATAGAATGTCTTGAAGTGTGGGAGTGTTTTTCCGTGGAAAGTGAGTAAGTCATCTTGGCAAAGATGCAGAGCTTTGTGCTGAGGACAAAGACAGGTAATACTGGACAGGTGAAGTCGATGTGTTTGTTGTCCACTCAGGAGCCAGGAGGGGGAGTTTGGAATTCCCTTCAGGTTCAGTCATGAAGATTCCCTTGGGTCATCCTGAAACAGGGTTTCCTGAGTCCTGCACCCCAGGCCGAGCACCCTTAATGTGCCCATGGGCATGTTCCCTTCAGAACTAATTCTTTCCTACCCCACCTCCAGGGTTTTCACTCTCCTCTCCTCCTGGCAAGTGCTGCCCAGGTACCCATCTTATCCATTCCATCTTTGCCTGTCTATGTCTATTCTCCCAGCCCTGAGCACTGCCACTTACCCTGGGCTTGCCTCTTTCCTGGACCTCCTGCTCTATAGTGCGCAAAACCCCTTGAATCCATGCCTTTTTGCATAAATGCTCCATCTCCACATATTGAAATAGTCCCTCAAAATAGGTGACTAAAGTGGGAATCTCAAAATATTTGTTTTAACCCTGACATCCTAAATGTAGAGTCATTCATGAATTCTTTTCTATAGGGCCAAAGCATTTTATTTGAGCATGGGTCCACAGAGAGCTCCCACAGTTCCTCCCTACATAAACCAGGTGAGTTGACATTTCTTTAAAATGAAGCTAAGCCCAAAAGGTTATTGTGGGGAAAATCACCAAATGCAGCATCTGTCTAGACCTTTAGAGTTTTCCCTAAACCTTTTACTCTTGTCTTGCCTACTCCTAGTCAGTAACTTGATAGTGATTTTTTAATGATTCCTGTTTATATAGTCATAAAGTATTCAATTTGACTTTAATAAAAACAATACCTATAAGTTTATACTGTTATTCCATCATTATTTTGTCTTTAAGTTGCATAATAGCAATAAGCAATATAACTGACATAAACAGTTTTGAGAGCTTACACAACTGTTCTTGATAAACAAATTTCAACTGATAGCGTTCAAAGTGATGAGGTTGTCATAAATTACCCTCCTTGCTGTGTGCATTTGGCATGCTGTGGGCATGCCTGTCTTTCTGGAGCTAATAAACAGTGTCAGTTACCTGATAAGTTGGCCAAGTGCATCTAAGATTCAGAAACTTTTACCTAAAGTCTAGTTTTTCTCTGATGCTTCCCTGTTCACTCCCATATCTCCCAATACTCAAGAATCCTGGGAAAGTAGTGGTCACAACCCTTCCTTCTTCCTCAGTAGTTATCTGTCAGTTACCCTGTTGTGAAGTTCATACCACTCACCACAAAAAGACCCTCTTTCCTTCCTCCTCACAATGAGAAACTCTCCTATGCACTCGTTGACTCCAATCTCTCACAACCTTTGACCTGTCAACTTCTTTCAGATCCTTCATTTCTATTTGGAAAAGTCCCTTCTTACACTATGGCAACATATTCCCTCCAGTGATCCTGCCTCTGAAACCCCTTTTTTTTCCAGATTTCAGATGCTCACAATCTAATCACAACTCACAATTCATCTCTTACCACTTAAAACTCACCTGTAGTGCATTACACATACCGAGATTTACCTAATCAACCCGTAAGTCATTTTCCCATGCCTGAAGATGTGACTAAAACAAGAAAAGTGAGTTCCTGAGGATTTACCAGGTCCTATGAGACACAACTCACTTGTTCTGCATGGGTTCTATGAGACACCCAAGTGTCCTTCCAATAAATCCCCCATTGTTGCTTAAGTTAGCTTGAAGGGGTTTCTAGAAAAATTGATTCTGTCACATATAAGACCAAAAATATCCTATCAGGGGTAGGATACTAACAGCAGTAGCTCATTCAATGTGTAAGATTACTTCTCTCATAACTCCCATCTCAAAATTCATTCTTTTGTTTTTTGGTCCCCCAAGGACTTGATACTTTATTTAGTACA
Source organism: Sciurus carolinensis (assembly GCF_902686445.1). Classification (NCBI taxonomy): domain Eukaryota; kingdom Metazoa; phylum Chordata; class Mammalia; order Rodentia; family Sciuridae; genus Sciurus; species Sciurus carolinensis. Next base: position 53,841,627 of record NC_062215.1, on the reverse strand, counting down.
ATGTACTTATATTAAATATATATAATACAGGTAAAATATAATATTCAACACTTAAGTCTTTGTCCTTGGGCCCAGCACTATTTTAAGTATATACCTTTTTCAAAAAAGTATGTTATTGATTCTTTTTAGTTATACATAACATTAGGATTCATTTTGACATATTATAAAAACATGGGATATACGTTGCTCTAATTCATTCCCAGTACTTCCCTTTTCCTCCCCTCCTCGCTCCACCTGTTCCATTCCCTCTACTCTACAGAGCCTTCTGTATAATTTTTTTTAAAAATAAGTGTCTTCAAAATGTCACATGATGGTGAAATTCACTCTGGCATATTCATATACATACATAGAAAAGAAGGTCAGATTCATCCCATTCTTCTTCCTTTATCCCATCTTTTCTCCTTCCCCTTTAATTCCCTTCATCTAGTCCACCAGTTTTCTATTTTGATGGAATCCTCATACCTCTTCCCTTTCCCCTCCTTCTTTTCCTCCTTATTTTGGAATAACTTCCACATATCATAGAAAACATTCAACCTTTGGTTTTCTGAGTCTAACTTATTTCACTTAGCATGATAGTCTCCAGTTTTATTCCTTTACCAGCAAATGCCATGATTTCATTCTTGTTTACAGCCTAGTATTACTCCATCCTGTATATATACCAAATTTTTTTTATCCATTCATCTGCTGAAGGGCACCTAGGTTCATTTCATAGCTCAGCTAAATTGGAAAATCATATGTGGAAGAACAAAACTTGATCCCTATCTCCCACCCTGCACAAATGCCAAATCAAAGTGGATCAAAGACCTAGGAATTAGACCAGAAACTTTGCAACTGTTAGAAGAAAATATAGGCCCAACGCTGGAACATGTTGGCACAGGAACAAACTTACTTGTCAAGATTCCTAAAGTACAAAAAATAAAATCAAAACTCAGTAAGTCGGATAGCATCAAATTTAAAAACTCCCGCATTGCAAAGAAAACAATTAAGAGCATGAAGAGAGAGCCCATAGAATATGCGAGCTCTTTGCTACATCCTCCTCAAATATGTCATTAATATCCAGAATATATAAAGAACTCAAAAAACAAACAACCCAACTAATAATTGGGCAAAAGAACCAAACATATACTTCTAAAAAGAAGAAATACAATTGGCCAACAAATATATTAAAAATTGTCCAACATCTCTAGCAATCAGGGAAATACAAATCAAAACTACATTAAGATTTCCTTTCATTCCAGTCAGAACAGCAATTATTGGGAATACATAATGATAATAAGTGTTATTGAGGATGTGGGGAAAAAAAGCACACTCCTACATTGGCAGGCCTGTAAATCAGTACAACCACTCTGGAAAACAGTGTGAATATTTCTCAAAAACCTAGAAATAGAACCACTGTATGACCCAGCTACCCTACTCTTCGGTATATATGCAAAAGATCTAAACATCAGCCTACTACAGGGATGCAGCTGCATCAATGTTCATAGCAGCACAGTTCTTGATAGTCAAAGTCCATTCTTGTCACTTCTCCTGACCTCCATCCTCTTGTGCCACACTGTGCTCCTTCCCATCTGGCCTAAACTAAGCTACACCCATTTTTGGACCTAGAGCCTTAGCATAAATAAGAGAGCTGATTTTCTCCTCATACATTTCCCTCCTTTCTCTCCCTCCTTCTCTCTTCAGTATGCATTTATTTTTGTTTTTAACTGATACACAAAACACAAAAAATGTACATAATGTCATTAGGAAATTTTAACTTAAGACTAATGAGAATCACTATATATTTATTAGCATGTCTAAAATAAAAATAATTTTCAATATCAAATGCTGACAAGATTAGGAGCAACCAGAATTTTCATTCATGGCTTCTGGGAATGCAAAATAGAACAGTCACTTTGGAAGATAGTTTGAAAGTTTCTTACAAAACTAAATATAATTTGGCCACATGATCCAGCAATTGTATTCATAGGAACTTAACCCATTATGTCAACACAAAAATCTGCATGAGTGTTTATAAAGGTTTCATTCATAATTGTCAAAAATTTGAAGCTACCAAAATATCCTTCAATAGGTGAATGAGTAAAAAACTGTGGTACACCATACAATGAAATATTACATAGCAATAAAAATAAATGAGCTATCAAGCAGTGAAAAGACACAGGAACCTTAAATGCATAAGACTTTATGATTCCAACAATATGACATTCTGGGCAAGACAAAGCTATGAAGACAGTAAAATGAAAAGTGATTGTCAAGGGCGAGAGGGGAGGTGAGATGGGAGGAATAAGTAGGGTAAAGTGGAATTTTAGGATTGTGAATCTCTGTACACCAGGAGTGAAACTTACTGTAAACCATGGTCTTTAGTTAATAGTAATGTACCAATATTGGTTCATTAATTGTAATAAATGTACAACACTAATGCAGATGCTAATAATAAAAGGGGAAACTGTGTCAGGAGTGGGTAGGTAGGGATTCTCTGTACTATCTATGGGGAGATGGTATATGGGAACTCTGTACTATCTACTCAATTTTACTGTAGATAAAATTCTGTTCCAAAATAATAAAGTCTATTAATTTTCTTAAAGTCTGATGGGAAGGATATCAATTAGTCCAAGACATTTGGGTCATAAACACACTAATGAAGTCAATTGTTTTTAGTTTCTGTCACTTAATACCATCCTCAATTCAATACCCCAACACTAATCACTTCACCATTGTTGACTTATGTTCCCACCTTCTTCAGTCTATCCCTCCACCCTGAGTCCCAGCACCCAGAGGCCTTCACCTGAGACAATCAGGAGTACTCAGATGGTTATTACTCATGGGTTTATGTCCTATTTTCCCATAGATTCTACATGTAAATGTAAAAATTTGGTTTCACCTCATAATTGAACCCTCATTCAGTATGTAGATCACCCCCTTCTTTGCTCCAGTATTTGCTGCTAATTCATTGAAACATACCCAAAATTTATTAGAAGATTTGACCCAGAAGGACATAAATTTGAGAGACAAAATATATTTTGCTGTCTTTAGCTCCATTATCTAGGACAGGACATGTCCCCTGAGGGTCAAAAAATCTATCCCCAGATTTATCAAGACCATCCTCAACCATGCTTTATATAAAACAAAGAGACAGTGCCAGGTGTGGTGGCATTCTTGTAATCTTAGGGGTTCAGGAGTCTGAGACAGGAGGATCACAATTTCACAAATCCAGCCTCAGCAACATAGAGAAGGCCCAAGAAACTTAGGTGTTCCTGTCTCAAAATAAAAAATTAAAAAGGGCTGGGAATGGGGCTCAGTGGTTAAGCACCTCTGGGTTTAAGTCCTGGTACCAATAAATAAAAAACTAACAAACAAGCAAACAAACAAAAAACAACCCCTGACCTTTTGGTTACTGATTGGTTCCTGTAGAATGTGGTGGATTCCTAATTTCTCTGCTGAAGTGTTCTTCTTTACAGAATGTGACTAAGAATGTCTAGACCCACGTGGACTTTATCTTCTTTAACCCTGTTGGATCATTGAGAAACATCCTTTCCTCTGCCCCCATCTTCAGGCTCCCAAACTGTTCCTTGCCCTGTTCCTATTCACTTTTGAGAGAGAAGGATATACTTTAGATGTTCTATTGTGGGCACAAAGGAACCAAGGCCTACTGGGCATGCTACCCTCACTGTAGAGAAGGCTGAAGCCTTCCCTCCTTGTCCTGAGCCGACATGGTGACAGCAAGCCCCAGCTGATTTTGTGCTGAGTCACACTTCTTTTAAACCTTTGATCTTAGCTTTTATGAGAACCTTTTATTTTCTTCTTACATTACTATTCACCATTATCAAAATCCTGATTCTCTTTCCATTTCTCTTCCAACTAAAACAAAACCACACATCTACGTTACAATCACCTGAGCTGCAACTCCTCCCTGACCTAACATGGCTGAAGTTTCTCTTATAGATGCACATCTTGAGGTAGGATGGAAGAAATTAAAAAAAAAAAAAGTAAAAAGAGACAGAAAGAAATGTCAAGGAAACAAATTTTAATTCAGAAGTTCCACATAATTTCCCATTCCTGACACTCCCTAAAGCCATTCATTCTCCCAGCACTGTCACTCCCACATTTCTGGGGAATCTGTAAATCTACCTCATGTATTGTTCATTAACCCACCTGTAATGGATTAAGCAAAGAGAGATACAATATTTTGACAAACCCATAACTTTGGGGACTTTCCAGTGTTATCTACTGTTCAGATAATGGAGACCATGTCAGCCTAAGGATCCTGAGAAAGAACAGACCACCATTAATCATCCTGAGATCACCAGATTGATGTCATCCCTACATATCTTCCAGATCACACCTCAACAAGTTTCCTTTAAAAGAAGAGCTGAGAAACCCACCCTCAAGATGGTCTGCATTCTCCCTTGAATATGTATTCTTTTACTTTCCTAAATAAATCTCTACTCAGTGTTCCTACTGACTTGCTGAAATTCTTTTCTGTCACATATGTCAGGCATCCCACTTGTCTTCAGTTGAGTGCCCTCCCCTGGGAACTCCTGGACACCCTCCTCTGGAGATATCTCTTCCCCCATGATGATTTCACCTTTTTGGTTGATGTTTTACATTTCTGACCCTCAGAAGGGTCATCCAGGAAGGATGTGCCATTATAAATCTCCACAGCCACAGAGTATGTGATGCTTGATCCTGTACCTAATGTACAGTCTTCTCAGATAGTACTTATGACTCTTGCAACAACCTCCACTTCAGCTAAGAACAGAAGAATTAACATCCACAGAGATAGCAGATGAGTTTCCTGGGTACTAAATGACTTTGGTGTGTCATGGAAGCCCAGGGATTTATGGCTGTAGCTGAGATACCAGTTAAAATAGGAAGCTGGTGGCTGACCTTCTACAGGCTTGGTCCTTATCACAGGAGCTCTCCATGCTCAAACTAGAAACTAGAAGCTGATACAGGAAACAAGGTCCCTGGGGCAAACGGGGCACCATGGCCTAAGACTGTAATCCCAACTACTCTGAGGCCAAGACAGGAGGATTGGGAGTTCAATGCCAGCCTAGAAAATTTAACAAAATTTGTCTCATAAAAAGTGGTGGGGACAGGGTGGGCTTGAGGAAGGAGAAACTTACTAGTTGATAAATATGATAAGTCAGCAGTTTAAAAATCTGTCCCAATCCCACTGCAATAAGAACAGATACTAAATCTATTCAGTCTACCACATGATCTTGTAATTGAGGAAATTTTAACAATTAAAATATTAGTCATAAAGAAGAATTACTTTATGACATTTGCTGGTAAATGGAAGGATCTGGAGACTATCATGCTAAGTGAAATAAGTAAAATTTCCTGTTAACATATGTAAATACACCTCAGTGAATCTCAGCATCATGAACATTCAACAAGACTAGGATCTTAATTAGAATAATATATACTCCATGTTTGTCCAAATATGTCAAAATAGACTCTATTGTCATGTATAACTAAAAAGAAAAAAGAAAAAAATTAATTCTAAATCCTAACAATATCTGTTAAAAACCCTTGAAGATGAAGAAACCATTTGGAAACATGAAGATTCTTCATCCCTTAAAAAGTCAAAGGTGGGCTTTAGAGACCCTCAGATTGCCACTTCATCTCCTCTAAGTCACTTGCCTGAAATTCAGTCTTCATGATATCAGAAATAATGGAAGAAAAAACTAAACCAACTCTTCAACTGGCATTGCTGGGATAACTGTGTGACAAGTTGTATCCTTCTTCCTCACCTACGAAAAAACATAATCCTAGAAAAGCTGGGAAGGTAGAGCAAGAAAGAGGGCCACCTCTGCCAACTCTTCCTCCACTGGCAATTAGACTTTATTCAGTTTCCTAAATCTCATGGTTCTAAATATGTCCTAAACATTATTCACATGTTCTTGCATTAGCTAAAAGCTTTCTCATGGAAGAGGGCCCTCACTATTACTGGTGCTACACTCCGTCACAACATGTTTCCCCAACTTGGGAATTCCACTTGCCTTTTCAAGTGACTGGGGAAATCCTTTCGCCAGTAAAATCATCCAGAAATTCAAAAAGTTCTTTTTCACCAAAATCACTTGCTCTTATCATCATCAATTATGTAAAAGGATTGAAGATACAAATAAACAGGTAAAACACAAGTTTGCACCTCACAAAAAATGCCCCAGGAACTCAATCTCCCAGGGCTGAAGGTCTTGTCCTGGCCTTAACTGCATTCCATTCTTCACCTGGTGGACAACATTAGCTGTATAAAAAATAATTACTAGAAGAACTATGAGAATGCCATCTTCAACTGAGGCAATAGAAGACTCCAATCAATTGAACTCAGACATTTTTAAATATTGCAAAGATCTCATTAACTATATCCACACTTACCAATAGCTTAAGGCTCCTTTTGTTCCAGTCCTACCTAAATCACTCCACAACCAAGACAATAGAGATTTTGTTCTCTGGAAATGATATCATTGAAAAACTAACACTAAACCCTGTTGGAAGGGCACCTGTGCTACTATTGCTATAGTCAATCCTGAGGAGATTTATCTTGGATGCATGTCTCACAATTTTAAAAAATATGAGAGTTACCTATAATGAAAATCTATTCCAACTGGAGATCTGAAACTGAGGATCTCTCCAGATCCCAGAAGCAAATAATTTCCTGATGTAGACAACATTTCTAAGAATTCTAGGTAATGCAGATGACATCTTGATATGGTTGCTTTATACCTAAGACATTAGAAAACACACACACACACACACACACACACACACACACACACACAGGATTTTCTTGTGTATTTCCTATCCTTGCCCTCTCATCTTTCTCTTCTACATCCTTCTTCTTTATCCTTCTTCTCCATTCCTTCCAACATCATCCTTCATATCAACTTAGTTCTACTCTTGTATCCAATGCAGCCTCCTATAATGATTCTCTACTAATATTTTCATCCTCCCCCTCTCCATCTTTCCTTTTGATAATTCCTCCCTCTTTTCAAAAATCCTGGAAATGTACAGAACTCTTTGATCTCATTTATAGCTCCAATCTCTGACCTTATAACTATTCATTGGCTATGCATGTCTTTTCCAGGAGAGTCATTCAGCTTTTAAAAAAGTTTTAGTGGTGCAATATAATGAAGCATAATAGTGGAAATGATTGTGACATGTTCATACATGCACACAACATAGATAGATCAATTTTATTTCCAGGATCTCTCATTTCCATTGGCTAGTCCCTCCATCTGATCCATTTCTACTTTAATGTTAAGTAGTCTCCCTTCAATTTTCACAAGATTCTTTTGCCCCTTTTCTATCTAGCTTCCATGTATGAGAGAAAACATACTACCCTTACCTCTCTGAATCTGACTTATTTTGCTTAACATAATGACATAATTATATTCTTGATAACTCAAACTATATGCACAATGACTCAAACTTCATTGTGCATATAGACATTTTCTTTGCCCGTTCATGTGTGTACTGACATCTAGGCTGTTTCCATAATTTGACTACTGTGACTTGCACTTCCATAATTGTAGGTATGTACGTATTACTATAGTGTGCTGACTTTATTTCTTCTGGGTAAATATCAATGAGTGGGATAGCTGGGTCATGTAGTGATTCCATTGTTAGTCTATTGAGGAAATTCCATACTGATTTCCATAGTGGCTGTACTAGATTACAATCATACCAACAGTGTGATTCCTTCTTCCTGTATCCTCACCAGCATTATTATGTGTATCTTGAAGAATGCCATTCCAAGTGCAACAAGATGAAATCTCAAAGCAGTTTTGATTTGTACTTTCCTGAATGCCAAAAATTTTGGGCATTTTTTCATATATTTCTTTGCCATCTAAATTACATTTTTGAGAAACATCTGTTTAACTCTTTTGTCTATTAATTGATTGAATTATTTCAGTTTTAGTGGTAGGTTTTGAATTCCTTTTGTATTTGTGATATTCATTCAAAGAGTAACTAGCAAAGATTTTCTACCATTATGTAGCTTCTCTCTTCACATTCTTGTTTTCTTTGCTGTGCAGAAGCTTTTTAATTTGATGCCATTTTATCTTTGAATTCTTGATATTATTTCCTGAGCTTTAGGAGTCCTATGGAGAAAATCATTGCCTGCATCTGTATGTTGGAACATTCCCATGTTTTCTTCTAGCAGTTGCAAAGTTCCTGGTATAATTTCTAGGATTTTGAACCCCTTTGGGTTGGATTTTCTGTAGGGTGAGAAATAGGAATGTAGTAATTTTTTACATAGGACATCCAGTTTCTCAGCACTACTTGTTAAAAGGTTTATCATTTCTCCAATGTATGTTTTTGAAGCCTTTGTTAAAGATCAGATGACTGTATCTGTCTGAGTTTATCTCTCTGTCTTCTATTCCATTAATCTATGTGTCTACTTTTATGCCAGTGGCATGCTGTTTTTGTTACTATAGCTCTGTAATCTAATTTGAAAACAGGTATTATAATGCAACCAGAATTGCTCTTTTTGCTCAGAATTGTTTTGGCCACTCTGTCTTTTGTTCTTCCATATAAAATTTAGGACTATTTTATTCCATTTCTGTGAAGAATGTCATTGGTATTTTAATGGGAATTGAATTCAGTCTGTAGACCTCTTTTGATAATATATGCATTTTAACAATATTAATTCTGCCTATTCATGAACACAGGAGGTCGTTCCATCTTCTGTCTTCTTCAATTTCTTTCTTCAGTGTTCTGTAATTTTCATTGTAGAGGTCCTTCACCATCCTTGGTTATTCCTAGGTATTTTTTTTTTGAGGTTACTGTAAGTGGAATGATTTTCCTGATATTTTTTTCAGTGGATTTGTTGTTGGTATATAAGAAAGCTATTGAGTTTTGTATATAGATTTTGTATCCTGCTATGTTGCTGAATTTATCATCTCTCTAAATCTTCTGGTGAGTTCTTGGGATCTTCAAAGTACTAGACAATGTCATCTGTAAGTGGTGATTATTTCAATTCTTACTTTCCTATTTGTATTCTTTTTATTTCCTTCTCTTGCCTAATTTCTCTGGCTAAAATTGTATAGAAGTATTAAGAGTGGACATCCTTAACCTGTTCTGGATTTTCATTTTTCCTCTTCTTTCTATGATTTTGGCAATGGGTTTATCATATAAAGCCTGCATGAAGTTGAGGTAAGTTCCTTCTATCTCTAGTTTCTTCAGTGTTTTTGTTATGAATGGGTGCTGAATTTTGTGAAGGGCTTTTTCTGCATGTATTGAGATGACCTTCTGAATTTAGTCCTTAATTTTATTTATGTGATGAATTACATTTCTTGATTTGCATATATTGAACTATCCTTGCCCTCAAGGAATGAAGACACCTTGTTCATGATGTACAACTTCTTATTGTGTTGTTGAAAATGATTTGCTAATAATTTATTAGGAATTTTGGCATCTATGTTCACCAAGGATATTGGTCTGAGCTTTCTCTCCATGATGTGTTTTTATCTGGTTTTGGCATAAGGGTGATACTGGCTTTGTAGAATGACTTTGGAAACATTACATCTCTTTCTATCTCATTGTATAATTTGAGAGTGTTGGTATTAGTTCTTTAGAATTCAGCTGAAAATCAATCTGATCCTGATCATGTCTCTGTTGGAAAGATTTTCATTACTGATTCAATCTCATTGCTTTTTATTGGAGTGTTTAGGTTCTCTATTCTCTTGGTTCAAATTTGGTAGGTCATATGTGTCTAGAAATTTATCAATTTCCTTTAGATTTTCCAATCTATTGGAACATACATTTTCAAAATACTCCCTAATTATTCTCTGGATTTCAATGATGTTAGTGACTATATTTCATTTTATGTCAGATTTTATTAATTTGGGTCTTCTCTCTCTCTCTCTCTCTGTTAGTTTGGCTAAGGGCTGATCAATTTTTCCACCTTTATAAAGAACCAGTCTTTGTTATTTTGATCCTTTTATTGCTTTTTATTCTCTATTTCATTATTTTGGTTCTGGGATCTTAACCATTTTCTTCCTTTTACTGGTTTTGAAATTGGTATTTACTTCCTTTTCTCAGACCTTCAGATGTATCATTAGGTTATTTACTAGGGATCTTGTGATTTTCTTTTATGTAGGCCCTCATAACTATAAATTTTCCTCTTAGAACCACATTTACAGTGTCACAGAGGTGTTGGTATGTTGTATCTCTCTTTTTATTTGATTCTAAGTATTAATATAGTTCTCTCCTGATTTCTTTATGATTCATACCTCATGCAAATATGTATCATTCAGTTTCCACATTCTTATGTACATTTTGTAGTTGAGTCCTAATCTCATTCCATTATGTGTGAGAAGATGCAAAAAAATATATTGTTTTTTAAAATATTTGCCAAAACTTTTTTGGGGATCTAAAATATGGCCTGTTTTGGAGAAAGTTCAATGAGCAGCTTTGAAGAAAATGTGTTCAGTTGTTGTTGGATGAAATATTCTGTAGATGTCCATTAAGTCCATTTGATTTATATAACATTTTTTAGTTCTAAATCATTGTTGGTTTTTTTTTTTTGATGTCCTTATCTAGAGGTAAGAGAGCTATGTTGAATCATCCACTGTCCTTGTGGTCTGATCTATATGAGACTTTATGTTAAGAAGAGTTCATTTTATGTATTGAGATTCACCAACATTTGGGGCATAAATATTTATTGTCACTATATCTTCTCTTTGAACTTTGCCTGTACTGGTATGAAGTGACTTTCTTGTTCTCTTTTGACTAATTTTGGCTTGAAATATGCTTGTCAAATAAGAGATTATCTACTCCTACTTGCTTTCAGGCTCCATTTGCATGAAATATCTTTATCCCTTCATTCACATTCAGCTTGTGGATGTTCTTGCTGGATAGTATGTCCTTTGAAGGTATCACATAGTTGGGTCTCTTTTATTTTTTCCTTTTTATTGATGATTGGATCTTATTTTTAACCAATCGGCCAGTCTATGTCTTTTTATTGGAGAGTCAAAACCATTTACATTCTGTATTATTATTGAGAGATATTTATTACTTCCTGTCACTTTGATTTATTTCTAATGTTTAATTAGATGGAATTCTTACTTTCTTAAGTACTCACCTAGTAAGATGAATACTTTCCCAAGCTCTACTGTTTGTTTTTATATTCCTCTGTGTGAGATTTTTTAAGGCATATCTTCTGCAATGCTGACTCAATAGTCATAAATTATTTAAGTTTATCTTATTATGGAAGACTTCTATTTTTTCTTTGATTCTGAAGGATAGCTTTGATGGATGTAGTAATCTTGCTTGGCAGTTATTTTCTTTCAGGGTTTGAAATGCATCATTCTGAGTCATTCTGGATTTGAGGGTTTATCTTGAGAAATGATATTATGCTGAATGATTTACCTTTAAATGTAAACTGATATTTCTCTCTTGAGGCTTTAAAAAATCTATCCTTAGTCTATATATTTGGCATTTTAATTATAGTGGGTTGTGGAGAGACTCTTTTTGATCTTGACTGTTTGAGATTATAAATGCCTCCTGTATTTTAATGTCTATCTCATTCCCAATTTTGGAATTTTTTCTATTATTTCAATGAATAGATTACCAATATCACTTGCCTGCAGATCTGCTCCTTCCTCCATGCCAATGATTCTCAAGTTTGAATTCTTAATATTATCACAGAATTCTTGAATATTCTGATCATAATTTCTTATTTTGTTTCCTTTAATACTGTCTGAATAGTCATGTCTGGCCATCTCATCTTCAATTAATGAGCTTTTATGTCTTCTACTTGATCCAATCTGTTGGTGAGACTTTTTAAAACAATTTTTAAATTTGATTTGTTGAGTAGTTTCCAAGATTTCTGTTTGGTTCCTTTTCAGAATATTTTTATTGAAATGGTCTTTCACAGCTTATCTTTTTCCCTTAGTTCATTCCTTGCATGTTTTTTTTTTAAATTCAGTAATCATTTTAATAATCAGCTTCATGAATTCTTTGACCAGGATTTCATCCATTTCAGTATCTGTGGATTCATTTGTTGGGGGAAGCGATAAACTTTTGGAGTCATCTTGTTGGTCTGTGTTCCAAGTTTTCTTTCCTTTTTTCTCTCTATATTCCAAGTTTTCTGAGGTCCTATATTGGTGCATATGTTTAGATGAATTCCTCTTCTACCTTTATTTGAATGTACCTTAGTAAATAGTTATGTATTTATAATAAGTCCTGGAATGGGTATATATCTTAGCTCCAACACATCTGATCAGCATAATCAAAGTGCCACTTTAAGAAGAGAGAGTAACCACCAATAACGATGACAATTTAAGAGCAAAAAACATATCAACATATTCTTAAAAATTCATTGCTAATTATCTCTACAACCCTATTGACCAAAGAGAAAAGTGGGTGGAAAATAATATAGGATAGACTGAAAATCCTAACAATTGATGATAGTATACTAAATTAAATTGGAAGAAGGTACAAAAAGAAGGATAATGGAGATTAGAGAGAAAAGAAAAAAGAATAAAAAGAGTGGGGTAGGGAAGCTGGAACAAAGATAAAATGGGTAAAAGAAGGATGAAGGATAGGGGAAGGAAATGGAGAGGAAAAAGAAGAAAAGAGGTATATATTCAAAGAGAGGATCCAATTAAATGACAGGATACATATAACTAGATCTGTGAAAAAACACAAAATGTGGAGACAAGAAATAAATTCACATCAAGCTGCTAATGCAACAGCAGTCATAAAAAGATGCAGTTTTCTTCTTGCTGAGATTTTTAAACTGGAGTTGTTTCTTTACAGAGTTTTAATTTTAGAATTTCTCAACCATGAGGAAGTTTGTCTGATACAAATATGGAGCTGTTTGTTCTCTTCTCTTATCCAAATTGGTCAAACTTGTCGGGGGACTCTGTATACTTAGCTCTTCCCACACCTTGCCTGGAGCAACTATTGTGGGTGCATTGTCCATTTCAGAGATATATTGTTTTGCTTTTGTGGCTGGGATAGGATTATTAAGTCTTGTAGGGCTACTGGCCATTTTTCTCACCTACACAACCTATGGACTGATACAGATTTTGCCTCACCCCTTATTCTGAGAACCTGTCTTTGTCCTGTGCAGGTGTGTTTGGGACATGTCAGCCTCTCCTGCAGACCCTTCTGTGCCTGGGCAAGGTGGCATGGGTCCTGTGGTTGGATGCTTTCCACCAAATCTGAACCATCCCAGTGCCATCCACTGTCAGCTGTGCTTCTTTTCACAGAGGTCAAACCACAAAATTCCAGTGAGAGTGCCCTCACCCTTCTTTGCTCTGCAGACTTGAGGCTCCCATTACTACTCAGAGTACCCCTAAATCTGTGTTACATCTTAACATGCGTGCCCAGATAGGCTCATGGCTTGAGTACCCACCAATCCAGTAATGAGTAAAGCCTAAGTCAGTAGCTCCTTGGTCTGTGTACTCCAAAGGAAAGTACACCAAGAATAAGACAAAAAATAATTTAAAAAAAGAAAAAAATAGTGAGAAATAGAAAAAAAAAAACAGGTAAACCCTTCAGCTTCTAGTGTCTAATTCAGGAAGTTTAACCAAAAACCTTTGTAAACTGTCATTATTTACCCACTTTCCTAAATCTTCTGGAAAGTGCCTGGACTTTCTCCTGTGCTGGCTCACTTTGGCATATATGAGTTTAGCTTCTACTCAGATTATGAATTTGTGGGCCAGCAGCCCTATTTTTCTTGAACTCTTTGATAGAATTTCTTTTGGCTCCTTGGAGAGAAACTACTTCACCTCACAGAACCAGCAAACACCTGGCACTGCCACAGTCTATTTCTCTTAATAATTCTCTTTCCTGTCTCGAAACTGACATCTCTAGTGTTCACATGGTTGCTAGCTCTGAGTTGTCTTCCAGCATTTCCCCACTGCCCTCCTGTCTCCATACAGCACCACAGAATTATTGTTTTGATTCAATCTCAGGAAGCAGATACAATGTGGTGGTCTTCTTGAACCCAACATTTTTTCTTTCTCATCCAGTGTTTATAAAGTTCCCATTTCCCAGAGGGTTTTGGTGCATGCCTGTAATCCCAGCTTCTCAGGCAGTTGAGACAAGAGGATTGCGTGTTTGAGACAAGCCTGGGCAACTTAGCAAGGCCATGCCCCAAAATGTAATTTGAAAAATAGTACCATTCCCCTACATGAATACCTCATGCTATTATTGAAATATCCTCTGTACATAACTTTCTAATAAAAAAATTACGATTAAAAAATCCCAGTCTCTCTTGTTCACATAAAACTTACTTTGTTTCTCTAACAATTTCACTAATAATCATTTTTAGGGAGTAATTATTACTCTATAATCTATCAAGAACTAGTACCTTCTGCCTTTTTCAGTGGTACTCAGCCACCAATGAGCCAAAGGTATTTCTCAAAGGGAGACAAAATTACTCCCACTATTCCTAGGCTTAATTAGAATTGTATGCTTTCACATCCAATCTTCAGAGTCATCCATGAAATTAACTGAACCCCAAACTGCCTTTCCTGATGTCAAACAAACTGGAAAATTATTCAATAATTATTTTTAGCCTCTGTAGACATCCTCTAATATTTACTTTGTTCATGAAAATCAGACATATTGGAACCTACCTGCTGTCTTGCTATTATTTGTCCTCATCAAATCTTTAATCAGCTTGTCCTTTTCTTCCATTTTCATGTTTCTTTTACCTCTGACTTAGATTTTTCAGGTCCTAAGCAAACAAAGTCATGTAGAAGAAACAAAATGTGTTCTAGTGAAAGGTTCAGGCACACAATTCCAACTTCTAAAGAAAATTGTGAATTCTTTCTGCTTGTTTAGAAGAGGAACTGAAAAACAAACCAGGTGACTGGGATTAGCCCTAAAGCATTTAACCACTCCCACAAACTGCATAAGCAACTCTCCTGCTCAGAGCTTCCCCCATTTGGGCCACTCAAGAAGTTCACTGGATCTTCTATATTTTCCAAACTGCTCCAGGAAGTAGCCAAGATTGAACAATCTTACCATCATCACCATAGAACTGAAAGAATAGCAGATGATCCTTCACAACCATCTGGCATAGCACATGATTCTTACTTCTTAAAGAGGCACTTACAGTGGTAGAGAGCAGCTTCTGCTCCTGCATTCATTAAAACCACTCTGACATCTGTGTTGATATAAGAAAATGCAGATCACAAACTGTGAAATTAATCAGATTGACACTGCCTTTCTCCCTCTACAACATAGAAGTCTTCAGTGCCATTATGCTGAGTCCCACTCCACTGGGTTCCTTCATGCATCATGTATTGCTTTCACCCTGTTAGTCTGTCTTTAATAATTATTATTATAGTTGAAAAGCTGACATACAGAAAAGATACCTTACAAAGATTTTTAATCGAAAGTCACTTTTAGGAATTAGTAAATGTAGGGTGGTCCTGCTCTACAAGATGTTTAAACCTTTATCTGCCCTTATAATGTTGGAGGCATGAGGGTGGAAAACATCTGGAATCAGATGCTACAGGGTCCACATTGTACCTTGAGAGCAGTGAAAAAGGGGAGACATTTGTTTGAGACTAGAAGAAAAGCCAGATTTGAGGATGGTAACGTGATGTGAGGTAACCATGAGAGATGTTGGAAAGGACACTACTCCAGGAATGAACTCGGAGCACATCTCACCCCAGACTCTTCTCCCCATGTTACACACAAAGCTAGAGTCTCAAGTCACCTCCTCTTTTAAAATGCCAGCCTGAACCATATCAGAAACCCTAAATCTCGTCTCTGTCCCCAACCCTGCATCACCTCCTAGATTGTAAGAATTTTAATACTCATTTTAACTATAAAATACTGGGAATATGATTGCTGATTTTTAATTAGTGATCAAAAACACATATGTAAAATAAATGAATGATTTTTTCTGTATCCATAAAAGTTGTACTTGGAAACACTGAGAAAGTTCAAAACAACTTAAAGGTCCTGGAGATCATTATCTGTTTGTCAAAGGCAGATGTTTACCTGACTCTAAACTTCTGAAGACTCCAAGGGATCAAAAGGCGGAGGAGAAGAATCCCAATGTAAAAATAATGTCAGTCAAGTTGTTTGTCTTTTAGTTTACTTGTATTTTATAAGCAATCCTGTGGAGTCCAGTGGGCTGGCATTACTCTCCCTCTTCTTTGCCCATGAAGAGCCTGTTAATTCTTCGTAACTAGGTGAGTGCCTTCCCAGACTGCACACTGCACACTCACAACTAGATTTCTATGAAAATTAAGTTCTCCCTCTGGACTCTGGAATGGCTTCTCCTTCCCCTGAAGGAGCTCCAGTGGGACTTGGGTATTTGACTGTGAGAGGGCAGAGGGAGGCAGAGTCAGCAAAGACTAAGTTTTCGAGCCACACACTATCTGGGAGGATGAAAAAACTGTTACTAAAATACTTGAATGAAGGGAAGATGGAATGGAAAGAGGACAGCCCATCTTTGGAGAACCTGAGTTGGAGGGAATGGTAAGAACATGTCCATGCAAAAAGGTCAGACCTGTAGATGGCAGTTGACCCATCATGGACCTGAGGACACTATTCATGAAGATGTGTCTTCTTCTGCTCATGCCTCTTGATTTGGGGGATCTTTGACTCAAGCCATTTTCTATGTGGATTAGGCTCCAGGTGAGTGAGTTAAATATCTACTCCTCAGGCAGAGGTCAAGGTGGGTCTCCACGTATTTGGGGTGGCCACTTTGGGACTAAAAATGCCTCCACACTTGATCATCACTCACGGCTGTGTAACTGTGGTTTTATCTGGTCATTAGGCCCATGGTACTTCATGGATTAGATGATGAGTAATTAGATTCATCAGAAAGAATAGGAAAAAGCTAAGTGGAAGCTGAGTGGAATTTGTGGTCTGGTTCTCTGCTTACTCAAGACTCCACCTGGGAGAGGTCAGCTGGGTATCCAGTGAGGTAACACTACTGTGTGTCCACTCAATCACCTGGGAGCTTAAACCTCAAAACTCTCACTCTTTTCAAAGCTTGTTTCAAACTCTTCTTATTCAGTAAAGTGTCAGTATTTTGGACCCCAAAGTTCCCGGGTTCCATATGGAGAAATGCAAAATGATCTTATTATTTAGAAAATCTAAAATGCTGTCAATCACCAATTTTAGAGCTGGAAGTATCTTCAATGATGTGTCTTCATGCAGTTTCATTGTTTGTCATTGCATTTTTACCTTTTTCTGAAGAGTTCAGGTGAAGACTCATGGCTTCACAAGTTTCTCTTTTAATAGTTTAGACCACAGTAATCATCTCACTGCTGCCATCACTCACAGTTAGTCCTCTGTCTCTGTGAGTTCCATATCCATGGATTCAACTCATCATGCATAAAATCTATTTGGAAAAGAACTGCATCTGTACTGAACATGTACAGAATTTTTTCTTGTCATTATTATCTAGATAATGTAGTATTACCAATAAACGATATAGTATTACAACTATTTACATAACTTTTACATTGTATTTGGTTATGTACATAATCTAGACATGATTTAAAGTATGTGGGAGAATGTGCATAGATTACAAGCAAAAACTATGCTACTTCATCTATGGGACTTGAACATCTGCAGGTTTTGGTATCCAAGGAGTCTTCCCTTTTTCCTTTGAAAAACTCTGCATCCCTCCTCCCTGATATTGAAGTATAAAACTATCTATTTTCCTGGTGGAATTTATTAGCAACTTATCTTTCCATTTTCTCAGCCCAAGAACCTTAGAATCATCTTTGCACCTTCTCTATCTCCCACACCTCATGTCCAGTGTGTTACTTTTACCATCAAAATATATCCAGAATACTATGATGTTCCATCAATAATTATTAAATGAAAGGATGAAAAAACAGGATCTTGACTTCTTTGAATATTTGTAAACATCCTAATATGTAAAACTTCATAAATTCCATTATTGTCTTTATTTTACACAATGTCATTCATACATCCCAATAACAACACATGGCCAAAAAAAATAACATAAAATTGTAGGCTAGGAGTCAGATTGTGCCAGGCTTGAGACACAGTTCTGTCAAGAGTTTGATGTTACTAAATCTTGGTGTCCTGATTACATAGAAATCCTAAAGTTTTGAGAATTTAAAAAATGAAGTGCTTATTATAATGCTCAGAGTACTCACTTTAAAATGTTCATATTTTCCTAAATTCTCCTTTCTTCTTGCTCTTTTTCCTTAATCTTTTCCATGTCTCCTGATATCATGGGGTCCTGTCCTCCTTCCCTTCTACTTTATTTTGCTATTCTTCCTATAGCGTGTACTTTCTAGAACTTCATTTGTTTATTAATTTGTTAAGTTAGTCATAGGTGCCATTCAATCATCATACATTGATATGGTCTCAATAGCTGTTAAGATATTGAAGATTTTCTACACTATGTTGGTAAATCACCACTTTCCAGGGTTTCTGGAATAAATCCCTCTGCCCCAGACCCTTCTCTGGGATTCCCTGGATCTCTCTCAGAACCAGTAACTAAAGGGCTAATGTCTGGCATAGTGGGGCCTTCGGGAACCTGGCCACAGTCTAGGCTGGTGTCCATTCTGATATTAGATGTTCTAACCACAGCACTCCACCATCTAGTGGACATAGAATATGTGCCTACAGTGTGTTATTCTCCACCCTTGGCAGGTCTGAGTCTCCTCTCAGTACAGCTCTCAGCAGTGTCCTATGGAGCTTGGTGCCTGGGGAACAGGACAGCTGTCACTGAGTTCATCCTTCTTGGACTGTGAGGAAATAGAGAACTGCAACCCATTCTTTTTTTAAATTTTTTTCTTTGCCTATGTAGTCACAGTTGGGGACAACTTCAGCATCCTGGCTGCCATCTTTGTGGAGGTCAAATTCCACACGCCCATGTACTACTTCCTGGGGAACCTGTCTCTGCTGGACATTGCGTGCATCACTGTCACTGTTCCTCCAATGCTGGTGTGTCTCCTGGCCCTCCAGTGCAGAGTCCCTATGCTGCCTGATAATAAATAAATGATTGTAAGTTATACACAAGTGTTTATCTTTAATTCTTGTTCTAAAGTTAATGGTTTCTAACTCTGTAATGCAAATATGAGTAATGTGTATTTCATGTAATAAATTAAAATAAAAAACATTTTTGTTTAAAAAGAAGATATTTAGAAGATACTGCTAAATTTGGAAAGTGATGGTGATGTGACATCTGAATGAGGTGAAAAGCATCCTGGTGAATAACCTCCAACTGTAGGTGGTGGTTCCCTCTATGGAGGGGAATACAACTGGAGGGCACTGGGAAATGGAGAAGGACTATTGAATATTAACCCACTTACTCTTACATTATTTAAAGGTCATTGACTTCTATAATTAAAAAAATAAAATAAATTTTAAAAAGTAATAATGGTGAAAGTGTGGGATAGGGGTAGAATTGGAGGTAGTGTTTTCTCTCCAGTCTTCAAACTGTCTGGTGTTGTCCTCACTTTTGAGAAAACTAGTACATTGGCCTCTCCATTCTTTACAAGACCACTGTGTGCACTTTCCCAGGATTCAGTGACCTGGAAAAGACATGAAGTGGTTATCCTGTCCATTGCTTCTCTCCTGAATTGAGAGCTAAACCAAACTCTCCCTGTCCTTAAGAGAATACTCCCAGTGGACCTTCTGGCCTCTCCCTGTGTTCTGGCTTGAAAACTGAAATCTCATGCTCCACAACACTCCAAACCTCATCTGGCACCATCATAAACATCCCACCCAGCTCTAGTACCCCTGACCTACTGCCTAGTTTTAACTCCTTTTCCATAAGTGCAGATGAAGATAGCAACAACCTTGGTTGAGATGGATGTGTGCACTTTGTGAACATAAGTTCACAGACTCCTGACAGAAAAGCAGTATTTTAGTCTACCAGCCCCAACTTCAGATGGTTCATATCCAGAGGAACACATTCCATCTGTTATCAGTCCTTGACACACCTGTGACTTTTTGAGGCCATCCATGACCCACCTGTGAATTTGAGCATCTGCATGTCTTCCTGGAGATGTGCCCACATGTCACAGCCATTCTACCTCCCACATCCTACATCCCCTTCCAGCCTACACCCAGAGCCTTACCATGTATCCACTGCAGAGAAAAGCACCACTGGAACTCAGGAGAACCCTAGCACTATTATGCTTTCCATTATTATTCTAATAGCACATAACAGTAGTCATAAAGCACTTCAAAATTTTAGTTTTCATTTGGATTTTGCAACAGTACAGTTGAATGTCATCCACAGTGATAACCAAGGCTAGGATTAGCGTAAGAAAGCCAGCTCTTTTTTAATGGTCACTTCACAGGTAAAAAAGGTGCAGACAGGCTAAGTGATTTGCCAGTGAAGTTAGAAGGCAGAGCAACATCCTCCAATTAGTGACTTCTAAGCCAGTATCTTTACCTCCTCCCTTCCTTTAGAAAATAACTTAATAGTTTAAAAATCACACAGTGATACTGATTTTAGGTGTAACAAATTTGAGAAATACAAAAGGCAATAAGACAGAATGAAGAAAGTCATAAATAGGACACATGGAGACCTCAGTCTAATCCAGGTCTAAAGTACCTGGATTAGTACTATGTCAGTTCTTGAAGCCTCAATTCCTCTATCTTCAAAATTAATCTCTTCCAAGAATTTTAGACTTTTTTTTTTCATTCAGCTACTACATGGTAAATGCTCTGATCCACACAGGATGCCAAAGGATGGGGGGAAATAAGTGACTTTGGGCAATTAAAAAGAGTGTTCTGATCAATAAAACTGAGAACGGGTGCATTAAGTCATGAACAATTCACCACCCTGGATCTCTGATGAATAGACCTGGTTCTTGGGCATCAGCAACTGAACAGTTACCCAAATTGGATGTGGTGGCAGTGGGCCAGATATGTGAAGGCCTGTGAGGCAGCAATAAATTGAAATGGAAAGAAGTGAGCTTGAGAAGCATTGGAACATCAGCCTGAAAATATTTAACTTCGTTGTTGAAGTTTGTGTTCATGGAATCTGGGGCATCAAAGATAGCAGGGCCCTAATGGAATTCAGATATTTATTTGGTAGTTAAAGGTACTTTTCCAGGCCAGAATATCATGAAGGGAAAATATGATTCCAGCATCTTCTACATGGCAGAGAGAAAGCTGGGAGGCCCTGGCCCTTGCTGCATTAAGCCACACAGTGAAGATATCACTGGGTAAGGAGTAGTGAAAGCTAGGTCCCAGACTAACAGCACCATGTGACATCAGGTCAGGTGGTTCTGCAGGTTCCAGTTTCTTCACCTATGAAATGATTATTCTGAGGACTAAGTGACTTGAATTTCAGAGTTATCGAATTGATGTTAGATATAGTATAGCTGTTGAAATTCCATTGGATTTTTAGTTGAAGGAGTTAGAATATTCCTAGAGTCTCTGCTCACTGTCTCTCTAAAAAAGAATATAGCATGGATTAACCCACCCAATTGTATTAAGTAATACCCACTCAAACCCTCTGGCCAGTGCTATGGCCCTTCTGCCACACTTGACTGCACTTCCATGAAAGAACTAGTGAAGGGTCACACCTGTAGAAACCACGGTGTCTACCCCACACATTGGGATTAATCTCAAGTCCCCATAGTCCTCAGTATATTTTGGTGCATCACACAAGAGGAAACTAATTGATAAACTTTTTCACTTCCCCAGATCTGCAGAGCCTCAGGAGGATCACCTCCAGCAACTAATTCCATTGAGACTGCCAGGGCTAGGACTGGGGACTGAAGTTCTTGTGAGTTCCATAAACAGAATCCTCTAAGGAGCTCCTATATGAGAGTTAGGATAAAGCAGCCTGGGAGCGGAGGGAAGCCCAGGGATTTGCAGATTGTCTTCTGCTAATAAGACCAGAGGGAAAGGTCACCTAGAAAATGTTACTTT
Organism: Sciurus carolinensis; assembly: GCF_902686445.1. NCBI lineage: Eukaryota > Metazoa > Chordata > Mammalia > Rodentia > Sciuridae > Sciurus > Sciurus carolinensis. Next base: position 53,819,766 of record NC_062215.1, on the reverse strand, counting down.
CTTTTTGGTACTTAGGCTGAAAGGAATTGGGACCTTGGAGAGTGGAGGAGGCCAATTAATAATGTGTGGTTTCAGTAATGTCATTATCAAGACTTATAGCCATGACATGAGGGGAGGGAAAAGGTGTTCCAAAAGAGAAGGCCTAGGACTAAACTAGCCTCCTGCAAACGGGAGCAGATTTTCCTTCTTTTTGTCTGGTTATTGGTATTTTCATTCTTGTTCTCTCCAGCATACCCCATAGCTTTTCTGTTCTTCTCTTCTTCCTATCAAAATTTATTTTTTATTCCATATTAATAAATCCAGCTGCTTCATAGTTTGCAATTGCTGTCATTTTATAAGTACATCCTGATTTCTTTGATCAGACCATTATCTTAACCCTTTGGGTGGTTTTCAGTTTTTCATTATCAAGAGCCACGCTTTGATAGGCCTTTGCACAATTTCCTGGAGTTTTTAACAGTTTTATAAATTTGACAAACTTCAAGTAGACAGATTGTATTATTTGACTTTCCTACCAATTTAGTGTGAAAAGGCCACTTCCTTAATCCTAATCAACCCTAGATATTATCATTCAAAAATTATTTATGATATGATACTTGAATCACTATTTCCCTTACCATTTTGGTTTGCACTTCTTTGTGAATAAGGTTAAGATTTGCCTCTTACATTAATGTAAATATTGACATTTTGTCATAAGTGCTCCAAATAGGTGTCCTATTGCAGTTTTATCTCTTTAATTCTAACGGTATTTTGATAGTTTATATAGTCAGATATGTAAATATTTACTTTATGTCTTCTGTCCTGGCTGTCACACTTGAACTTATTTTCCTCACTTTAAGTTTATGAAAAGTCTCACCTACTTTCTACTGCTTCTTTTATGACTTTAATTTATACATTTGATATTTTATAATTTTTCTATCCAAATTCATTTGGTACATGATATGATGTAGAAACACACCTTTATATATTTTTAGCTCTTTAACTTGTGTCCAAAAATTGTTCCAAATAACTTGAAATGTTACCTTTTAAAAAATTTCGTATATATATAGACAGATATAGATAAAGATATAATACAGATATATACTGTGTTCGTCAGTTTTGATGCTGACCAAAATGCAGGAAAAACGTAAAGGAGGAAAGATTTATGTATTTATTTTGGCTCACAGTTTCAGAAGTTTCATTCCATAGTCAGCTGCCTCCATTGTTTTGAGTCTTCTGTGAGGCAAAAAAAGATGAGAGAAGGGTGTGACAGAGGAAAGCTGCTCACCTCATGACAGATAGGAAGGGGGGCAGGGACAAGACAAAGTCCCCAAGGGCATGCCCCAGTGACCTACTTCCTCCAGCTAGGACCCACCTCAGAAGTAGTCCATTCAGCTATCAATGGATTCATCCACTAATGGGGTCAGAGCCCCCCTGATCCAATCACTTCCCCAAAGACCCACTTCTGAACACTGTTTCATGGGGGAACAAAGCCTTCAACACAAGAGCCTTTCGGGACATTTCAGATCCAAACCATAACCCATACATTAGTCTGTCTGATCCTCATATTGTGTTCCATCATTCTGTGTTGGTGCTACAGTGTTGCCAGCACTGCAGCCTCAGCTTATTAAAGTTGGGTTTGCTTGGTTTTCTGGGAAGGAGTCCTCTGACTCTCCTCTCAAGCCTTCTTGATTAGTCTCACATGTTTTCTCTTCCAGTTTAACTGTGGATATCAGCATTTTGCCAAGTGGGATTTTCTCCCATTGAGATTTTACTCAGATCTATGTTAAGTTTATAAATTGATCTGGGGAAAACTGATAGCTTTACAATATTGGATCTTTCAAGATAGGGACATGTATTAAGTATTACTTCTAGAGAAGAGTTTTGCAGGCTTCTAAAAATCCAGAGTTTTTGCCTTTTTATGAAGCTTATTTCTCAATACGTAACAGATATTTTTTAGTATTATGCAGTGGACATTTTAATGTTAGATATGACTATTTTAGAACACTTGATACATACTGCTAATTTTTCTGTTATTAGGAAGATGTCATCTTTGTCTCCATTTGGAAACAGTGTTCATTTCGTCATACCATCACAAGTATTATTATTTTAAATCATTGCTAATTTGAGAAAGAAAACATATGATAATTTTGTTTTGATTTTCCTGCTTACTATTGAAGGTATTTTCTCCTGTTAACCGTGTTTGCATGTTGTCCTTCGTAACTTACCTTCATATTCTTGGCTCATTTTTGTATTTATTTATTCATTTATTCATTTATTTTTGTTGCAGGATTGAACCCTGGGATACTTAACCCCTGAGCCACATCCTCAGCCCTTTTTGTTTTACTTTGATACAGGGTCTTGATAAGTTGCTTAGGGCCTCCACTAAGTTGCTGAACCTGGCCTTGCAATCCTCCTGCCTCAGCCTCCCATGTCACTGGGATTACAGATGTGCACCAACAAACCCGGGTTGTTTTGACTTATATATCTTCTGAGATCTCAGTGTTCTCCTATGTATTTCTATTATATCTTTATAGGGTAAAAATATTAACCTTTTCATATTTTTGGCAAATATTTCCCTAAGTTTCTTGTTTGCCTTTTAACTTGGATGATGTCCCATACTTTAAAAACATTTTTTTTAAAAAGTCTTATATAGTTAAAAGATCTATTGATCTTTTTCCTTTGTGCCTTCTGTTGATTATGCACCTAGAATGTTAATCCATCCTGCATTTATTTTGGTACATTTTATAATATATATATTTAACAGAATTTTTCACCAAGTGAATGATCAATTCCCTTGACAAAACTTACTGTATATCTCTTTCCCTACCTCACTCCCCACTGATTTGTGATGTCTAATTTATTCACATATGAACTTATTCTAAATTCAAAAGTATGTGTATCATCTCTCTTCCATTCCATCAATTATCTATTCCTAAATCAGTATGGCTTTATTATTGTTACACAGTAACAGTAACCACCCTCATTTATTTCCTTTTATATCACTAGCTAGACACTAAGTTTCACACACACCATCTCATTAATCCCTGTAACTAAAGTTCTATTTGGCAAATGTTGTAATTTTTACTTAGAGATGAAAACAGCCCAAGGGGGCAGATTCTGACAAGAGAACACAATAAACAACCCAATGGGTGGGGGGGATTCTGACAAGAGAACATAATCAAACATTGTCTTCATTTCTTTTCCAGATTGTTTGAAGGTAAACTACCCAGCTTCTCTCCATCCCCAAAATTTATATTAAGCACCCAAGACCCACAGCATAACAGATGCTAAAGCATCACATGGATTTCCTTGTGTAATTTCTTTGCCTAATAGAACGCAACTGCCCTGTCCATTCCTGACAAAGCACACAGAGTCTTCCAGTGGGAAATTTAAAATCCTTTCCTGGCCAACACTGGAGAATGACTTATCTTCATTCAATATTTTGTGGTGGGTATTTAAAAAAACATGTCACTAGTTCTGACATCAGCAACGTATGTGGCCTTTGAATGCATCAGGTGACATAGGCTAAAATTCTGAAACTGAAAAACTTATAGTAAAGTCATTTTTAGAAATACTAATTCATATTTTTCTATTACCTAAATTTCAAACACTTTAATCTACATCATAAAAAATATATCATTTGGAGATTCAGAAAAGAAAGCTGAAGAGAGAACAAATGTGATTCGATTTACTGATGCAAAAGTCGGGAAAACAATAATCTTAATGCATATTTGGACAAAAGTTTAAAATGTGTAAACATTTTCTGTCCCTAAGTAGAATAACTAGTGATGACCAGAAACACAAATAGTGGGGAGAAATGAAATTAAAGATAATTTTAAATAAGTTGAAATAATATGTTCAATATAAATGTTAAATTCATTAACAGCACCCACGGGAGGGAGCCATGCAGTTGTTATTAATTGAAAATTGAATCAACATACCACCATTAATAATATTTGAATAAATGTAACAAGAATATAATTTTGAAGATGTATTCAAATATTAGACAATCTGGGAACCCAGACACCTCAGGTTAGCTGTGTTAAAACCTGAGATGCGCTCTTAACACTTCCTCTTTCAGACTAGACATAGTTCTTCATGAGATCAAGAATTTCTCTAGGGGCTGGGGTTGTAGCTCAGTGGTAGAGTACTTGACCAACATTTGAGAGGCCCTGGGATTGAAAAATGAATTTCTGTATCATCTTGACATGTCCCTAGAACCCAGAACACATGGTAGTCATCAATCAATATTTTCTGAATGAAGAAATGCTTCATCCCTCCTTACCCTTAACCTGATCCCCAACTCATCTTCTCAGGAAAGCCAGTTACTTCACACTTTCGATTGTGTTCTGTATACCATGGGAGATAATTAATGTAAGTATAGGCAAGTCATAGGAGGTTTGCCCTCAGGAAACTACTGAGGGCAAGAGAAGAGACATTCAGATACTAAAAATTAGAGGACAACCAATAAAACAATCCAGTCATGTCTACGAGTCCATAGCCTCTCCCTTTCACAAAACTTCCAGGCATATTTTTAGAGTCTGTGTCTTAAATAATAGGGGAGCCCAAATCATCAGAGGGAAGAAGTGCAAAACCAAAAGGCAGATCCAAAAGGGAGAGAGAGAAAGAGATCAAAACAGAGAAAAAATAATAATAATAAAAAATCCTTAGAAACAAGCATCCTTAGAAATCAAAGATGACGTTGAATCCATAAAACAAGAACAACAGACCATAAAAAGAAAGATACAAGCAAAATATTTGTAAAAATAAAAAATATGACCACAGAAATTCATCTAAATCAATAGAAGGATTAGAAAATATACTTAAAAACTTCAGAAAGGAAAGGGAAAAATACATAGGAATAGAAGAAAAGAAATTATAAAAGAGGACAAACATTTTAATATTTGAATGATAAAAACTTCCCAGAGAAAGAACAAAGAAAATGATGGGGTGGAGTGTGTGTGGGGGGGTGGAAATGATCCAGGTAATCATTTAAAAAATAATAATAAAGTCAATATTTTTTTCTGGCACTGAAAAAAATGCCCAGATTCAAAGCATTATGGATAAAAGCAGACCAACTCCAAAGCAATCATTGTGAAATTTCAAATCACTAGACTCAATGAGAATAACCTATTAGCTTCCCAAGTCGGGGCTGGGGAGAAGTGAGGTTCCATTCTGATGTGAAGAATAAGGAGTTAAAAGGACTTTGACTTCTAAAGCATGCTAGCTATTTTGGACTGAACCTCCTTCTGAGAATGATTATAAAAGCTGGGCAAAATATTTCAAAATACATTCTTGCAGGTTCCACAAACACAATTTTTTTCAAAAGTGAAGACATATCTGGACAGGACCCGGAGGAAGAGGAAACCTCATGGACCTGAGCTGGTCCTCGGAACTGCTCCTGTAGCTGGTCCTCGGAACTGCTCCTGTCCCTCCTTCCCTTCATTGATTTAATTCAGGGAAGCCAAGAGACTGAGAGGTCAAAAACTGACCATAACTGACAACATTTAAAGACCTGGAGAAAAGGGATGGGAATTCAGGATCTGATGAACCCCTTTGTTTTGAGTTAGGATCCAAAATGTCTACACTTTAACAGTTAAGGTTGACCTGAAAGGAAACCTTGCAGGAACTACAGACAATTCCAAATTATCTCTATCCTTAATATTGGATTGATATGATCCTAGACTTCCAGGGCTCCCACAAGCCTGGCAGAAACAAATCTGAGTCCTCACTCTAGACCTCCTAAGACACATACTGTTTTTATTAAAAAAAATTTTTGCAAATTTAGGTGCAACATACTGTCAAAAATGACCAAGCATATCAGAAGACAAGATAACATGAAAAAAAACCATGAGAAACAATCAAAAATAGAACTGGATCACAATCCAATTTATACATTAGAATTAACAGGCCCAAACCTTAAAGTAACATACTTATTATTTTTAAGGAGATGGAAGTGGAGAGACTGAAAATGGCTACAGAGTGCTAGAAATTTTGTGTTTTTAAATGAAAATTTCAGAACTGAATAACAGAAAAAAAACAATTTAAATTATATAAGTGAATTGGGTAACATTGTGGACATAGCTGAAAAAAAATAATGTGGGAACCAGAGGTTAACTTGGAAAAACAAAATCAAAAAGGAAACATAATAGAGATAAAAGAGAGCACAGATCAGAAGAAAGGATGAAAAAGCAAAGAAAATGGGGCTTGAGCTCACTGTCAGGCATCTATCATCTGCCATTTGCCTGCCTCTGGCCATTCCATCACCTGTCTTACACCTATCCTTCACCCAACACAGGAGGTTCACCTCCCGATCACCCGACAACAGTCTGCAAACTGATTGCCAACCGCCAGTGGAGCACCAGCTGCCTGCTGTTGCCTGGAAGTTCACTGTTACAGTACTGCAGGTTTGATTACACATGGCTGCCGCCATTTTGAGACAACTGCCAGGCCCCCGTAGGACCCCTGGCTGGACTGACTGAGCACCATCTCCAGGATCTCTCAGCCAGACCGATCACTCCCTGCCTCTGGGGCCCTCACATCGACTGCTCCCTGCCACCAGGACCCCCAGACCAACTGACTGCACCCTATCACCAGAACCCCAGACTGATTGATTGCACCCCACGTCCAGTATCCTGCAACCACACCAAACACACCGGAACTCCAGGAACCCTTCCTGACCAACCACACCCTGCCTCCAGGGCCTCCAGCTGACCACGCCCAAACTCTAAGCTGCAGCTCCCCATTTGCCAACACATTTCGAAGCCAGAGGGGCCAACTTGGATAATCCTGGAAGCCTTAGCTCCAATCTTTAGGTGGGGCAAATCCCATCCTGAGACACCTCCTGGAGGCATGAAGCTCACTGTCAGGTACCTCTCATGCATCAGGCTACTGAACACTGGGAGGTTTCATTAGTATATGACTGTTACACTGTATATTTTCTTTTTTCACCTTTTGAAAAAATTTCAATTTTTATTTCTTTACTTTTCTTGGTCTCCTTTTCTTTTGTTTACCAGTTCCCTCAGAGTCTCTTTCTCCCTTTTTTGCATGCTAATATCCAATTTCTTTTTATTGTACTCTCACCCTTTCTATTTTCTAGAACTTCTGTATATTCTTTTCTTATCCCATTAACAGTCACATTCTACATCCCTCTGCATCCTCTTTGTCCTCCATTAGAAACTGCAGACCTTATTGCAAAACTGTTTGTTTTACTGAAGATAATATTTGAACTCATTCTGTTTACTATGACAATTTTGTTATGGTCCCCATAGGGGCTATTTGGTCTAGGATTGCATAGTGTCTGATTTGGGCACTGCTAATGTTGATCTCCCCTTAAAGAAAGGGTTTTGGAAACCTATAGGGCCACTATAAGCCTATAGGGGGGAATCTGCAAAACTCCAGATCTGCCCTGCTACAGGGGAAGATACGTGAACAACATGAAAAAACAAGGGAAGAAAATGACCCAAACAAATCTAGATTCTATATTACTAGAATTCAATGACAGCATGGTAGAAGAAATGTCAGAAAAGGACTTACAATTATACATGATTAAGATGATTCATGAAGCAAAGGATGAGATTAGAAAACAAATGCAGGCAATGAATGATAATACCAATAAACTGAAATAGCACCTGTAGGAAGCAAAAGATCATTTCAACAAAGGCATAGAGATACTAAAAAAAAAAACCAAACTGAAATCCGTGAAATGAGGGAAACAATAAACCAAATAAAAAACTTAATGGAAAGCATCACCAAAAGACTAGAACATTTGGAAGACAGAGCCTCAGACAATGAAGACAAAATATTTAATCTTGAAAATAAAGTTGCCCAAACAGAGAAGATGATAAGAAATCATGAACAGAATCTCCAAGAACTATGGGACATTATGAAAACACCAAATTTAAGAAATATTGGGATTGAGGAAGGCACAGAGATACAAACCAAAGGAATCGACAAACTCTTCAATGAAATAATATCAGAAAATTTCCCAAACCTGAAGAATGAAATGGAAAATCAAATACAAGAGGCTTACAGAACATCAAATGCACAAAATCACAACAGATCCACACCAAGGCACATTATAATGAAAATGCCTAACATTCAAAATAAAAATAGGATTTTGAAGGGCGTGAGAGAAAAGAAACACATTACATATAGGGGGAGACAATTACAGATAGCATCAGACTTCTCAACCCAGACTCTGAAACCTACAAGGACCTGGAACAACATATTTCAAGCTCTGAAAGAACATGGCTGCCAACCAAGAATCCTATACCCAGCAAAACTAACCTTCAGATTTGAAAATGAAATAAAGTCCTTCCATGATAAACAAAAGTTAAAAGAATTTACAAGTAGAAAACCTGCACTACAGAATGTTCTCAACAAAATATTCCATGAGGAGGAAATGAAAAACAACAATGGAGGTCTGCAAAGGGAGGAACTACCCTACTGAAAAACCACTCAAAGGAGAAACCAAGCCAACATAAAAACCAAAAATAAGCCCAAATGACTGGGAATACAAACCATATCTCAATAATACCATGAATGTTAATGGCCTAAACTCATCAATCAAAAGACATAGACTGGCAGAATGGATTAAAAAGAAAGACCCAACAATATGCTGCCTGCAAGAGACTCATCTCACAGAAAAAGACATCCACAGACTAAAGGTGAAAGGATTGGAAAAAACCTACCACGCACATGGACTCAGTAAAAAAGTGGAAGTTTCCATCCTTATATCAGATAAAGTGGACTTCAAGCCAAAGTTAGTCAGAAGGGATAAAGAAGGACATTTCATACTGCTTAAGGGAACCATAAATCAGGAGGACATAATGATAGTAAATATTTATGCCCCAAACAATGGTGCATGCCTGTATATCAAACAAATCCATTGCAATTTCAGGAATCAAATAGACCACAACACAATAATTCTGTGTGACTTTGACACACTGCTGTCACCACTAGATAGATTTCCAACCAAAATCCAATCAAAGAAACTATAGATCTCAATAACACAATCAATAACCTAGACTTAATAGACATGTAGAGAATATTCCATGCATCAATGAGCACTTTCACTATCTTCTCAGAAGCACATGGAACCTTCTCGAAAATAGACGATATGTCATGCCACAAAGCAGACCTTAGGAAATGCAAAAAAATAGAGATACTGCCTTGTGTTCTTTCAGATCATAATGAACTGAGAGTAGAAATCAATGACAAAATAAAAAACAGAAATTACTCCAACACCTGGAGACTAAATAATATGCTATTGAATGAAACAGGGATAACAAAAAACATCAGGGAGGAGATAAAAAAAATTCATATAGTCAATGAGAATGATGATACAACATATCAAAATCTCTGGGACACTATGAAAGTGGTACTAAGGGGAAAATTCATTGCATGGAGTGCATTCCAGAAAAGAAAGAAGAGAAAGAAAAGTCAACAACTAAATGAGCTAGAAGCCCTAGAAAAAGAAGCCCTAGAAAAAGAAGAACAGAATAACAGCAAAAGTAGTAGAAGACAGGAAATAATTAAAATCAGAGCTGAAATCAATGAATTTGAAACAAAAGAAACAATTCAAAAAATTGACAAAACAAAAAGTTGGTTCTTTGAGAAAGTAAACAAAATAGACAAACCCTTAGCCACACTAACAAAGAGAAGGAGAGAGAAGACTTGAATCACTAAAATACATGATGCAAAAGGAAATATCACAACAGACACCACTGAGATACAGAACATAATGAGAAGCTACTTTGAAAATCTGTATTCCAACAAAATAGAAACTACCAAAGACATTGACAAATTTCTAGAGGCATATGCTCCTCCCAAACTGAACCAGGAGGATGTTCACAATTTAAACAGATCAATATCAAGCAATGAAATAGAAGAAGCCATTAGAAACCTGCCATCCAAGAAAAGTCCAAGACCAGACGGATTCTCAGCCAAGTTCTATAAGACCTTCAAAGAAGAACTCATTCCAATACTTCTCAAAGTATTCCAGGAAATAGAAAAGGAGGGTACCCTACCCAACTCATTCTATGAAGCTAATATCACCCTCATACCCAAACCAGGAAAAGACACATCAAGGAAAGAAAATTGTAGACCAATATCCTTGATGAATATAACAAATCCTTAACAAAATATCCTTACCAAAATATTGGGAAACCGTATCCAAAAACATATTATGAAAATTGTGCATGATGATCAAGTGGGGTCCATCCCTGGAATGCAACGATGGTTCTACATTTGTAAATCAATAAGCGTAATCCATCATATCAATAGACTTAAGGATAAGAATCATAAGGTTATTTCAATTGACACAGAAAAGGCATTCGACAAAATACAACACCCCATCATGCTCAAAACACTAGAAATAATAGGAATAGTAGGAACATACCTTTACATTGTAAAGGCTGTTTATGCTAAGCCCATGGCCAACATCATTCTTAATGGAGAAAAACTGAAACCATTCCCTTTAAAAACAGGAACAAGAAAGGGATGTCCTCTTTCACCACTTCTATTCAGCAATGACCTGGAAACTCTAGCCAGAGCAATTAGGAACACTAAAGAAATTAAAGTGATGTGAATAGGAAAAGAGGAACTTAAGTTGTCACTATTTGTGGATGACATGTTTCCCCTATTTAGAGGATCCAAAAACCTCCTTCAGAAAACTTCTAGACCTCATCAATGAATTCAGCAAAATAGCAGGTTATAAAATCTACTCGCATAAATCTAAAGCATTTTTATACACAAGCAACGAAACAGCTAAAAGGGAAATGAGGAAAACAACCCTATTTGCAATAGCCTCAAAAACAAAATAGTTGGGAATCAATCTAACCAAAGACGTAAAAGATCTCTACAATGAAAACTACAAAACATTGAAGAAATTGAGGAAGACCTTAGAAGATGGAAAGATCTCCCATGTTCTTGGATAGGCAGAATTAATATTGTCAAAATGGCCATACTACCAAAAATACTATACAGAGTCAATGCAATTCCAATTAAATCCCAGTGATGTACCTTACAGAAATAGAGCAAGCAATCATGAAATTCATCTGGAAGAATAAGAAACCCAGAAGAGCTAAAGCAATCCTTAGCAGGAAGAATGAAACAGGGGGTATTGCAATATCAGAACTTCAACTATACTACAAAGGATAGTAACAAATATGACATGGTATTGGCACCAAAATAGAGAGGTAGATATATGGTACAGAAGAGAGGACAAGGACACAAACCGAAATAAATACAATTTTCTAATACTAGACAAAGGGGCCAAAATATGCAATGGAGAAAAGATAGCCTCTTCAACAAATGGTGCTGGGAAAACTGGAAATTCATATGCAAGAGAATGAAACTAAACCTCTATCTCTTACCCTGCACAAAAATCAACTCACAATGGATCAAGGACCTTGAGATCAGACCAGAGGCCCTGCATTTTATAGAAGAAAATGTAGGTCCAAATCTTCACCTTGTTGGCTTAGGATCAGACTTTCTTAACAGGACTCCCATAGCACAAGAAAAAAAAAGCAAAAATCAACAACTGGGATAGATTCAAACTAAATAGCTTTCTCTTAGCAAAGGAAACTATCAGCAAAGCAAAGAGAGAGCCTACAGAGTGGGAGAATATCTTTGCCACTCATACTTCAGATAGAGCACTAATTTCCAGAATATATGAAGAACTCAAAAAACTCTACATGAAGAATATAAATAACCCAATCAACAAATGGACTAAGGATATGAACAGACACTTCACCGAAGAAGATGTACAAGAAATCAACAAACATATGAAAAAATGTTCACCATCTTTAGTAATGAGAGAAATACAAATCAAAACTACACTAAGATTCCATCTCACCCCAATTAGAATGGCGATTATCAAGAATACAAGCAACAATAGGTGTTGGAGAGGATGTGGGGAAAAAGGTACACTCATACATTGCTGGTGGGGCAACAAATTAGTGTAGCCCCTCTGGAAAGCAGTGTGGAGATTCCTTAGAAAACTTGAAATGGACCTACCATTTGACCCAGCTATCCCACTCCTTGGCCTATAACCAAAGGACTTAAAATCAGTATACTACAGAGATACAGCCACATCAATGTTCATAGCTGCCCAATTCAGAATAGCCAGACTATGGAACCAACCTAGATGCCCTTCAATTGATGAATGGATAAAGAAACTGTAGTATATATCAACAATGGAATATTTCTCAGCTATAAAGAATAATAACATTATGTCATTTGCAGGCAAGTGGATGAAATTGGAGAATATCATGCTAAGTGAGATAAGCCAATCTAAAAATCCAAAAGACGAATGATCTCACTGATAAGCGGATGATGACACATACTTGGGGGTGAGAGGGGGTCAAGAATGGAGGAAGGAGGGTCTGTGTAGAGGAAAAAGAGAGGTGGGAGGGGTGGGGGGGAAGGAAAAAATAACGGAATGAATCAAATATCATTACCCTATGTAAATGTATGATTATGCCAATGGTATGCTGTTACTCCATGTACAAACAGAAACAACATGTATCCCATTTATTTACAATAAAAATAAATTAAAATAAATAAATAAATAAAAGTGAAAAAAAAGAAAATGGGGCTTGAATTTTGTGAGCACTCCCAGCTGCTGTGACTTGGGAATCAGCCTAAATCCTGTCCCTGGAACGGGTTTGACTGCTTGCTTTTTTTGGCAGGTCCATGTGGTCCTAACAAGCCAATATCTTGGAGCATATGAAACAAATAAAGCATAACTTTCTGAAGTTTAAAATAGCAACTTGTCCCCATGCTTTCTTCCTTAGTTGGCTCCAGGAATAATTCCAGCCCTACAACCTCTCCAGTCTTCTAATGTGTGGATCAGTTCTAGACAGCTGTGTCAGCTCTAATCTGCAATACTATCCTTAAACCTGTCCAAAAAATTCCAGACTTTCTAGTTCCCCCAGTTGTGTGAGCCAATTCCTTAAACTCTTCTCCCTAGATGGACAGACAGGTAATAGATAAAGACACAGGATATGTAGGATAGATAGTAGATAGATAATTAGGCATAAATATAGACTATTGGTTCTGGTTCTCTGGAGAATACCAACCATTATGAACACTGAGGTTAAAATGATTGCCTCTGAATTTGTGTCTGGGGGAGAATAGGGCAGAAAACTACAATTTTTGTTACAACTCTTATAGGGTTTTTGGCTCTCCCCCAATTCTGTGCATATATTTACTTAATTAAGGTAGAAAATAAATAAAGTTAAGGAATAAAAGAAGGGGGGGGAGGACAGAAAAGGAAAGAGCCAAACATAGACCCCTGATGGTACCCTGCCCTCTAGATGGAGCTGGTATAGGAGAACTGAGCATGGGGCAAAGCCAGGGGCCTGGATGGCCAAGACTTTCAGTACTAGGGGCTGCTCAGCACTCTCACCCAGGCAGTAGCTGAGGAACAATTGGGACCCATCAGCTTTGTCTTTCTTTTGCATTAGTCAATCATAGTGTTAAAGAACCCAGAAGAGATTAGAGAATCCAAGATGGCAGACTAGAGGGAGGCTGCATTACTTGTCTATCCATAACTCCAGTTCCAAGCAACGATATCTGTTTCTTCGTGAGGCAGTTTTTGCTGCTTATCGATCCCCTGCTGTTTACCCCATTTGTGTACTGTGATCACTTGCAGTCTGCCAGCATATTGATGCCTTTTTTTGAGTGCAGATTGCTCACTGTCAGGCACCTATCATCCTGAAAGATAGAGACACCGGCTTCCCCAAATTGCCCACAGCCCTGCTCTTCCGCACCTGTTTAAACACAAGCTTTCCCAAACTGCCCACAGCCCCGGTTGTAAAAATGGTAAAGAATGTATAAACACAGACCTCTCTCATCTTATCTGTGAAGGCCAGGGGAGCTGACCTGAGAACAAACTTTGCTAACGATAACCCTCCTCCCGGAGGTCAGAGCAACTCAGAACTTAAGATAACTTGCTTTACAATTGTATATGTTAGCTATTTAGGAAGAACACTGTATAACTGCTTGCCTTTTATTATATAAACCCTGCTAACGAAGGCTGCGGGGCCTCTCTTAGCGTCACTGGTTAAGGACGCAGAGGACCAAGCTCGAGCTTGCTAATAAATGACTCTTTGCTGCTTGCATTGATCGTGGTCTCTGGTGGTCTTTGCGGGGTCTCGAGCCTTCGGGCACAACATATGGGGGCTCGTCCGGGATACCCCAAACCCACCTAGACACCTGATCATAGAGTCATTCAGCCGGTGAGTAAGGCATTGCCGTGTGTTTTCTGGTCTGGATTGCCTGCAGGTTCTGGTTCTGGGCTGGCACAGTCCTGGCGGACGCGCTATAGGACCCCAGCAGGGTCTCGGGAGACGTCCCCTCGACCCGTCGGGCGACTTTGTCGCATTTTGGTGACTCTGGCATCTGGGCAGCTGCATTTGGGCGACTTTGTCGCATTTGAGTAACTCTTTGTCCCATTTGGGTGTTGTATTGTGCCTGGGCAACTCTTTGAGATCGGAAATTGTTTTTGTTGGCTAGCCAATTTTTGATTTAGCGCGCTACGTGTCTGTCTGTTTGTGTTTTGTACTGTGTGGTCTTTACTCTTGCCTTCTATCAAGTTCTTCATTGTGTTAGTCTGTTACAATTCACCACCGTTCCTCACTCCCAGCTCCTCTTCCAGCGCTCCTGTGGCGGCGGCGGCAGCAGCGGTGGTGGCTCGGGGCGGGCGCCAGCCACATCCCCTGGCCACATCCCCCGGCAGCGGCGGCGGCTGCGCACCGTTCCTCACTCTCAAACTTCTCATCTCCAATCTGGAGGAAGACGGGTCTATAGGTCTCCTGATAGAAAGGAGCAATACTAATCAATGGTCAAATTCATTTCATCCTTTTGGAATTATACAGGAAACAGGTTTTCAACCGGATAGACGACCAGCGGCAGCTCTCTGCTGTGACGACATTTCCAATCCACATCGGCGTCGTCTGGCTCGGTTTCTTTTTTACCTAACCCTTACATCTCTTCTCCTCTCAATAGTTGGATATCTAATTGTTATAGAGATGGGCCAAACTCAAAGTACCCCTTTGACTATCATGGTCAGCCATTTTGAGGAGGTTCAAGCCAGAGCACGTAATTTGTCAGTTGAAATCAGTAAAAGAAAACTTGTAACTTTTTGCAAGTCAGATTGGCCCACCTTCCAAGTGGGATGGCCCCCAGAGGGAACCTTCCACCTCCCAACTATCCAAAAGGTCAAAGATAAAATCTTCCAATCAGGAAAAATTGGCCACCCAGATCAAATTCCCTACATTTTAACCTGGGAAAACTTGGTAGATAATAACCCTCCAACCTGGCTTTCTCCCTTCCTACCACCGCCGCCCTCCCCCGCAACTAAGATGCTTGCCCTAAAGAAGTTAGATTCGTCAGAAAAGCCCACAGCTCCCCACCCTATTCTCCCGGAGGATGATCCAGACCCCCTTCTTGTTAATCCTCCCCCTTATATGCAAGCCCCTATTCCTCCTCAGGACCCAGGACCGGAGGCTACAGAAGAGAGAGAAGCGGCTACGTCTGAAAACGAGGAAGAAAGAACTGGCTCGGGAGGGCTGGCAAGGCGAACGCGGAGCCGAGCTCAGCGGGCAGCCGGCCCCTCCCGACCAGAAGCTCCAGATTCCACGGTCGCTCTGCCGCTCCGAGAAACTGGGCCGCCAGACAATGCTGGCAACCCCCGGCTTCAATATTGGCCCTTCTCTACAAGCGATTTATATAATTGGAAAAATCAAAATGCTAAATTTTCCGACAATCCTAAAGACTTGATTTCCCTTTTAGATAGTGTCATGTTTACACATCAGCCTACTTGGGATGACTGTCAGCAGCTACTCCGGATTTTGTTCACAACCGAGGAACGTGAAAGAATCCAGATGGAAGCCAGAAAGTTGGTCCCAGGAGACGATGGACAACCCACTGTAAACCCTGATTTAATTAATGCTTCTTTCCCCTTGTCCAGGCCTCCGCAAGATGAATGGAACTACAATACGGCTGAAGGTAAGGAGAGACTCCGGGTTTATCGCCAGACTCTAATGGGGGGTCTCCGAGCAGCAGCTCGCAAACCCACTAATTTGGCCAAGGTGTATTCAGTCATGCAAGAAAAACAGGAATCACCTTCAGCTTATTTAGAAAGATTGATGGAAGCATTTAGACAGTATACTCCTATGAATCCAGAGTCCCCAGAGAATCAGGCAGCAGTAGTAATGAGCTTTGTTAACCAGGCAGCACCGGACATAAGGCGTAAGCTACAAAGAATAGAGGATTTGGAAGGGAAAAGTATTCAAGACTTAATGAGAATAGCCCAGCGGGTATTCAATAACAGAGATGCACCAGAGGAAAAGCAGCTTAGGGCTACTAGGGAGATGACCAAAGCATTAGCAGTAGCAGTGCAGGGAGGGAGAGCAGAAAAAGAAGGAAATAGACTCCCGAGTAATCGACCACCACTTGGGAACTCCAGAGTGCATGATCTGGGTCAGAATCAGTGCGCCTACTGTAAGGAGGAAGGCCATTGGGCTAGAGATTGCCCTAAAAAGAGGAACCATAGAACCCGAGATGGTAAATGGACAACTAGGAGACCATCAGTCCTGGTCACCCGAGATGAAATGCATGATTAGGGGCGACGGGGTTCGGAACCCCTCCCCGAACCTAGGGTAACTCTGAAAGTGGAGGGGACTCCAGTGCAGTTTTTGGTGGATACAGGAGCTCAATATTCAGCCTTGACTGACCCTCAAGGAAAGATATCAACAAGCACCTCATGGGTGCAAGGGGCTACAGGGATTAAAAAGTGCCCTTGGACAACCAAAAGAACAGTAGACTTGGGAACGGGAAAAGTGTCTCACTCGTTCTTAGTCATACCTGACAGCCCCTATCCCTTGTTGGGAAGAGATTTATTAACCAAAATCGGGGCTCAAATTAATTTTCACCCTGAAGGTGCCCAGGTAACCGATGGGCAAGGAAAATTGCTACCTATGCTAACTCTTACTTTGGAGGAGGAATATCGGTTACACCAGCAGCCGCGGTCCCCTGATAAAAACATTGAAGACTGGGTAAGGCGGTTTCCAGATGCCTGGGCAGAGACTGGGGGAATTGGGTTGGCTAAACATCGGCCCGCCCTCTATATAGAAATAAAACCAGGAGCTAACCCCGTTAGGGTTAAACAATACTCCATGCCCAGGGAAGCTCAAATAGGAATAACCCCCCATATCCGGCGACTGCTGAACCAAGGAGTACTACGTCCTTGCCGATCGGCATGGAACACCCCCCTGCTTCCAATACGGAAGCCTAACTCAAACGAGTACCGCCCAGTTCAGGACTTAAGAGAAGTAAACAAAAGGGTGGCAGACATACACCCTACTGTGCCTAATCCGTACACACTTCTGAGTGCGCTTCCCCCTTACAGACAATGGTATACGGTGCTGGATTTAAAAGATGCCTTTTTCAGCCTGCCTCTAGCTCCAAAGAGCCAAGAGCTATTTGCCTTTGAATGGACAGACATTGATGAGGGTATAAATGGACAACTTACCTGGACGAGATTGCCGCAAGGATTCAAAAATTCTCCCACCTTGTTTGACGAAGCTCTACATGAGGACTTGGGTGAGTTCAGGCAAAATCATCCCAACCTAACTTTGTTACAATATGTAGATGATCTCCTTATAGCTGCTGAAAACTGGGATGAATGCATCCAAGGGACAGAAGATTTACTCCAGACACTGGGCACCTTGGGATATCGGGCGTCAGCAAAGAAAGCTCAAATCTGCAGACCTGAGGTAACATACTTGGGCTATCTCCTAAGGGAAGGCAAACGATGGTTGACACAAGCCCGCAAAGAGACTGTTCTAAGAATCCCAAAGCCCCAGTCCCCACGTCAAGTAAGGGAATTCCTCGGATCGGCTGGCTTCTGTCGACTCTGGATCCCAGGGTTTGCGGAATTAGCCAAACCACTGTATGAGGCCACAAAAGACAAGCAGCCTTTTAATTGGACAATAGAAGCAGATACAGCATTCCAACAAATCAAGGATGCCCTCTTGTCAGCCCCAGCTCTGGGGCTTCCCGATGTCGTCAAACCATTCTTCCTCTATATAGATGAAAGTAAAGGGATCGCAAAAGGAGTTTTGACTCAATACCTAGGCCCCTGGAGGAGACCAATAGCATACTTGTCAAAAAAACTGGATCCAGTGGCTGCGGGCTGGCCCCCATGCCTACGTATGATTGCAGCCACAGCCCTAATGGTAAAAGATGCTGATAAATTGACAATGGGACAAGAATTACATGTGGTCACTCCACATGCTATTGAGGGAATCCTGAAACAACCTCCAGATCGATGGCTCAGTAATGCTCGGCTCACACATTATCAGGGCTTATTACTTAACCCTCTCAGGATTATTTTTCAGGCACCCTCAGCACTCAACCCTGCTACACTGCTTCCTGACCCTGACCTGGACACACCCATACATGACTGCTCGGAAATCCTAGCCCAGGTTCATGGGCTCAGAGAAGACCTGCAAGATTATCCGCTGCTTGATGCAGATGCAGTATGGTTCACGGATGGGAGCAGCTTTCTACATCAGGGTCAAAGGTATGCGGGTGCAGCAGTAGTGACTGAGACAGAGGTGATTTGGGCTGAGCCCCTACCAATAGGCACCTCTGCCCAGAAGGCAGAACTGATAGCCATGACTAAGGCCCTAATGATGGGAAAAGACAAAAAATTGACTGTATACACGGACAGTCGTTATGCCTTTGCAACTGCCCATATTCATGGGGCTATTTACAGAGAAAGGGGAATGCTAACTGCAGAGGGGAAATCTATTAAAAACAAGGAAGAAATTGTGTCCCTGATAGACGCCCTCTGGTTACCCAAGAAATTGGCTATCGTACATTGCCCTGGGCATCAAAAACCATCTGATCCAGTATCCAGGGGCAACTGCTTAGCAGACAAGGTGGCACGTGAAATAGCCCTCCAGAGAGACTTGATCACGGTTGCTCAACTCCCAGACTCTGGCCCACGAACCCTCCCAAAAGACCCAACCTACACGGAAGAGGACTTAGCATGGATTCGCCAGCAACCACTAGCCCAATGCTCAGATGGATGGTGGAAAGACTCTGAAAACCGGATAATACTTCCAGAGCTGATGGGGCAGAAAGTGTTGTGCAGGCTCCACCAGACCACCCACATGGGGACAAGAAAATTACAGGACTTGATGCTGCAAGCAGGAATTAAAATTAAAGGTGTACAAAATAAGATAGAACAGATCGTCAAAAGTTGCAGGGTTTGTAAGTTAACAAATGCAGGATATAGCAAAGGGGAATCCGGAAATAGATTAAGGGGGGATAGGCCAGGGGCATATTGGGAAGTTGATTTCACTGAAGTAAAACCTGGAAGGTATGGGTATAAATATCTATTAGTTTTTGTAGATACTTTTTCAGGATGGGTTGAAGCATTCCCCACCAAGCGGGAAACGGCGCAGATAGTGGCTAAAAAGATTTTAGAGGACCTCCTGCCAAGGTATGGATTTCCCGTGATGATAGGGTCTGACAACGGGCCAGCGTTTACTTCACAGGTAAGTCAGGGGCTGGCTTCAGTACTTGGGGCAAATTGGAAACTGCATTGTGCTTATCGACCCCAAAGCTCAGGACAGGTAGAGAGAATGAACAGAACTTTAAAAGAGACCTTAACCAAATTAACCCTGGAGACTGGCGGTAACTGGGTGGCTCTCCTTCCCTATGCCCTATATCGGGTGCGTAATTCTCCCTATAAGATGGGACTCACCCCTTATGAAATCATGTTTGGGACCCCGCCTCCAATACTCCCTGATCTGACTAAGCGGCTTTTAACAGAAGAAACTGTGGATGATTTTGAACTTTTATCTTCCCTCCAGGCCCTGCAGAGGGCCCACAGAGAAGTCTGGCCTAAGCTCAAAAGTCTGTACGAGTCAGGCCCGCCTCCTGTTCCTCACAACTTCCACCCGGGTGATTGGGTCCTAGTGAAGCGACACCGACAGAGTAACTTGGAGCCGCGGTGGAAGGGCCCCTACATGGTCATTTTGACTACACCCACCGCCCTCAAAGTCGACGGCATCGCCTCCTGGATTCATCACACCCATGCCAAGTTGACTGAACCCCTTTCTGACATCGTGCTTCCTGCCCTAGACGACTCTGCCTGGAGAGTGGACAGGTCTAAGGACAACCCACTGAAGATCAAGCTTTGCCGCCGCAGACTGTGACTATGTTCTTGCTTTTACTTTGTTCTTTCATTCTTGCCACAACCATAGCTGTGGCTCCAGTTTTTGGAGCCACCAACTTGAGCCCATATCAGCCTTATGAAATCACCTGGGAAGTAACTAACCCAGCGGCAAAGGTTCCCAGCTTGACTGTGACTGAATACCACCCTTTATGGACGTGGTGGCCTGAACTGCAAGTAGACCTTTGTACCTTAGCAAATGGGGCTTTTTCAGTGCGAACAGGTACTATTAGTGTTAATGAAGAATTACATCTAAGTAAGCGGGCCCTTACAGATACAGTTAGTGGGAGAACAAGAAAATTTAACTGTGCTTATACCCGCGGGAGGGAGGAACTTCAGCGTCTCCCCTTCTATGTGTGTCCTGGTTATTCTCACCAGAAAGAATGTGGAGGGGAAGAATCTTATTTCTGTGCTAAGTGGGGATGTGAAACTACAGGGCAGGCTTATTGGATAAAAGCCTCTCGTGACTTAATTGAAGTCAAGCGAGGGAAAAAACCAGATTCATGTAACAATAGGTGTAACCCCCTCTCCATCACCTTCACCGATAAGGGAAAGCGGGACAAACAATGGATAAAAACCCGATCATGGGGGTTACGCCTCTATGCTGAGGGACCTGATTTGGGGGTAGTGTTCACTGTTCGAATGATTATAAAGGTTTTCACCCAGCCATTAGGGCCTAACCCCATATTATGAGGGAGTAGCAGTGCAAGCGCATGTTACTATCTCCACCAAGCTCCAGGATTGCCGCTGGCGATCTACACAGTCCCTAACCCTAGAACAAGTGTCAGGGCAAGGGCTCTGTTTAGGAGCAGTGCCCCATGCCAGCCGGTCCCTCTGTCGTTTGACATGGAAAATCCAACCGGAGGAAGAAAACTCTTTTATAATCCCCCACAACGATACATGGTGGGCTTGCTCCTCTGGACTCACCCCCTGCGTCCACTGGAATGTGTTAAAACAGTCAAAGGATTATTGTGTTCTAGTCAGATTGGTTCCACGGCTAATTTACCATGAGCACCAAAGTTTTATGACTATGATTGAACAAGGATGGGGCCTGAAACAAAACGCTATTCGACACAAACGGGAACCTATTACCACGTTAACTCTTAGTCTGCTGCTCGGGGCTAGCTTGGAAGGGCTAGGAACTGGAGTAGCATCCTTGGTTACTCAGAACAGACATTACTCCAATCTAAGAGCAGCGATAGATGCAGATATGGAGCGTTTGGAAGATTCAATCTCTCATTTAGAACAATCTTTAACTTCCCTAGCTGAAGTGGTCTTGCAAAACAGAAGAGGTTTGGACTTAGTATTCTTACAACAAGGAGGCCTATGTGTGGCTCTAGGGGAAGAATGTTGCTTTTATATAGATCACTCTGGAATAATTAAGGATAACATGGCAAAAGTCAGAGAAGGACTAGCAAACAGAAAGAAAGAACGGGAAGCTAGTCAGAACTGGTTTGAATCCTGGTTCAATTTTTCCCCTTGGTTAACTACTCTGGTGTCTGCTGTGGTAGGACCCCTATTATTGTTGCTACTAGCTTTAACTATAGGACCTTGTATGGTCAATAAGTTAATTGCTTTTATTAAGGAAAGAATAAATACAGTACAGCTAATGGTGCTAAGGGCCCAATATCAGCCCGTGAAGCCGCAGCAAGGGTTAAAGTAATAGAGACCCAAGATTGGCTCTCTAAATGCTCTTGGAGAGGGGGGAATGAAAGATAGAGACACCGGCTTCCCCAAATTGCCCACAGCCCTGCTCTTCCGCACCTGTTTAAACACAAGCTTTCCCAAACTGCCCACAGCCCCGGTTGTAAAAATGGTAAAGAATGTATAAACACAGACCTCTCTCATCTTATCTGTGAAGGCCAGGGGAGCTGACCTGAGAACAAACTTTGCTAACGATAACCCTCCTCCCGGAGGTCAGAGCAACTCAGAACTTAAGATAACTTGCTTTACAATTGTATATGTTAGCTATTTAGGAAGAACACTGTATAACTGCTTGCCTTTTATTATATAAACCCTGCTAACGAAGGCTGCGGGGCCTCTCTTAGCGTCACTGGTTAAGGACGCAGAGGACCAAGCTCGAGCTTGCTAATAAATGACTCTTTGCTGCTTGCATTGATCGTGGTCTCTGGTGGTCTTTGCGGGGTCTCGAGCCTTCGGGCACAACAATCCATCATTTGCTTGCCTCTTGCCTGTCCATTACCTGCCTTACACCTATCCATCACACACTGCATGAGGTTCACCTCCTGATCACCCTACAACTGTCACCAAACTGATTGCTGACCGCCAGTGGAGCACCAGCTGCCTGCTGTTGCCTGGAAGTTCACTGTTACAGTACCTGCAGGTTTGATTACACATGGCAGCTGCCATTTTGAGACAACAACCAGACTCCATAGGAACCCTGGCCGGACTGACTGAGCCCCGTCTCCAGGTTCCCTCAGCCCTACCTATTGCTCCCTGCCTCCAGGGTCCTCACATCTACTGACTGATCCCTGCCGCCAGGACTCCCAGACCAACTGATTGTGCCCTATCACCAGAACCCCAGACCGACTGATTGCACCCCACGTCCAGTATCCTGGAAACACACCAAACACACCTGCCCTCCAGGAACCCTGTCTGACCAACCACACTCTGCCTCCAGGACCTTCAGCTCACCATGATCAAACTCTGAGCTGCAGCTCCCCATTTGCCAACACATTTGGTATCCAGAGCGGCCATCATGGATAATCCTGGAAGCCATAGCTCCAATCTTTAGGTGGGGCAAATTCCATCCTGAGATGCCTACTGGAGACTTGAAGCTCATTGTCAGGTACCTCTCATGCATCAGGCTACTGAAGAATGGGAGGTTTGAATAATATATGACTGTTATAGTGTAGATATTCTATTTTCTCCTTATTGAACAATTTTAAGTTTTTATTTCTGTACTTTTCTTGCTCTCTTTTCCTTTTGTTTACCTGTTCCCTCAGAGCCTCTTTCTCACTTTTTGCATGCTAAAATCCAATTTCTTTGATTATACTCTCAGCCTTTCTATTACCTAGAACTTCTGTATACTCTTTTCTTATCCCATGAACAGGTACATCCTACTTCCCTCTGCATCCTCTTTGTCCTCCATTAGAAACTGCGACCTTATGGCAAATCTGTGTTTATACTGAAGATAATATTGGAACTCATTCTGCTTATTATGACAATATTGTTAATGACCTCATAGGGGCTATTTGGTCTAGGATTGCATATTGTCTGAATTGGGCGCTGCTAATATTGATCTCCCCTTAAAGAAAGGGTTTTGGAAACCTATAGGGCCACTCTAAGCCAATAGGGGGAAATCTGCAATACCCCAAATCTGCACTGCTAGAAGGGAAGATATGTGAACAACATGAAAAAACAAGGGAAGGAAATGATCCAAACAAATCTAGATTCTATATTAATAGAGTGCAATGACAGTATGGTAGAAGAAATGTCAGAAAAGGAATTATAATTATACATGATTAAGATGATTCACGAAGCAAAGTATGAGATAAGAGAGTAAATGCAGGCAATGAATGATAATACCAATAAGCAGTTGAAAGACCAACTGCAGGAAGCAAAAGATCATTTCAATAAAGAGATAGAGATTCTCACAAAAAAGGAACAAATCCTTGAAATGAAGGAAACAATAAACCAAATAAAAAACTCAATGGAAAGCATCACCAACAGACTAGACCACTTGGAAGACAGAACCTCAGACAATGAAGACAAAATATTTAATCTTGAAAATAAAGTTGCCCAAACAGAGAAGATGGTAAGAAATCATGAACAGAATCTCCAAGAACTATGGGTCTTCATGAAAAGACCAAATTTAAGAATTATTGGGAGTGAGGAAAGCACAGAGATACAAACTAAGGGATTGAACAACCTAGTCAATGAAATAATATCAGAAAATTTCCCAAACCTGAAGAATGAAATGGAAAATCAAATACAAGATGTTTCCAGAACACCAAATGCACAAAATCACAACAGATCCACACCAAGGCACATTATAATGAAAATGCCTAACATTCAAAATAAAGATAGGATTTTGAAGGCTTCGAGAGAAAAGCATCAGATTACGTATAGGGGGAGACGAATATGGATAGCATCAGACTTCTCAAACCAGACTCTGAAAGCTAGAAGGGCCTGGAACAACATATTTCAAGCTCTGAAAGAAAATGGTTGCCAACCAAGAATCTTATAACCAGCAAAACTAATCTTTAGATTTGAAGATGAAATAAATTCCTTCCATGATAAACAAAAGTTAAAAGAATTTACAAGTAGAAAGCCTGCACTACAGAATGTTCTCAACAAAATATTCCATGACGAGGAAATGAAAAACAACAATGTAGGTCTGCAAAGGGAAGAACTACCTTAGAGAAAAATCTACTCAAAGAAGAAATCAAGCCAACTTAAAAACCAAGAATGAGCCCAAATGACTGGGAATACAAATCATATCTCAATAATACCCTGAACGGTAATGGCCTAAACTCATCAATCAAAAGACATAGAGGAAGAATGGATTGAAAAGAAAGACCCAACAATATGCTGCCTGCAAGAGACTCATCTCACAGAAAAAGACATCCACAGGCTAAAGGTGAAAGGATGGGAAAAAACCTACCATGCACATGGACTCAATAAAAAAGTGGGAGTTTCCATCCTTATATCAGATTAAGTGGACTTCAAGCCAAAGTTAATCAGAAGGGATAAAGAAGGATATTTCATACTGCTTAAGGGAACCATAAATCAGGAAGACATAATGATAGTAAATATTTATGCCACAGACAATGGTGCATCCCTGTACATCAAACAAATCCATTGCAATTTCAGGAATCAAATAGACCACAACACAATAATTCTGTGTGACTTTGACACACTGCTGTCACCACTGGATAGATCTTTCAAACAAAAACCAAACAAAGAAACCATAGAACTTAGTAACACAATCAATAACCTAGACTTAATAGACATATATAGAATATTCCATCCATCAACGAGCAATTTCACTTTCTTCTCAGCAGCACATGGAACCTTCTCGAAAATAGACCATATATTATGCCACAACGCAACCCTTAGGAAATGCAAAAGCATAAAGATACTGCCTTGTGTTCTATCAGATCATTATGGAATGAGTGTAGAAATCAATGACAAAATAAAAAACAGAAATTCCTACATCTGAAGACTAAATAATATGCTATTGAATGAAACATGCATAACAGAAAATATCTGGGAGGAGACAAATAAATTCTTACAGGTCAATGAGAATGATGATACAACATATCAAAATCTCTGGGACACTATGAAAGTGGTACTAAGGGGAAAATTCATTGTATGGAGCACATTCCAGAAAAGAAGGAAAAGTCAACAACTAAATGACCTAACATTACAGCTCAAAGTCCTAGAAAAAGAAGAACAAAATAACAGCAAAAATAGTAGGGACATGAAATAATCAAAATCAGAGCTGAAATCAATGAATTTGAAACAAAAGAAACAATTCAGAAAAACTGACTAAACATAAAGTCGGTTCTTTGAAAAAGTAAACAAAATAGACAAACTCTTAGCCACATTAACAAAGAGAAGGAGAGAGAAAACTCAGATTACTAAAATTCGTGATGAAAAAGGAAATATCACAACAGACACCACTGAGATACAGAACATAATGAGAAGCTACTTTGAAAATCTGTATTCCAACAAAATAGAAACTACCAAAGATATTGACAAATTTCTAGAGACATATGCTTCTTCCAAACTGAACCAGGAGGACGTTAACAATTTAAACAGATCAATATCAAGCAATGAAATAGAAGAAGCCATTAGAAACCTACCATCCAAGAAAAGCCCAGGACCAGAAGGATTCTCAGCCGAATTCTACAAGACCTTCAAAGAAGAACTCATTCCAATACTTCTCAAAGTATTCCAGGAAATAGAAAAGGAGGGTACCCTACCCAACTCATTCTATGAAGCTAATATCACCCTCATACCCAAACCAGGAAAAGACACATCAAGGAAAGAAAATTGTAGACCAATATCCTTGATGAATATAACAAATCCTTAATAAAATATCCTTACCAAAATATTGGGAAACCGTATCCAAAAACATATTATGAAAATTGTGCATGATGATCAAGTGGGGTACATCCCTGGAATGCAAGGATGGTTTAACCTCCATAAATCAATAAACAGAATCCATTGTGTCAATAGACTTAAAGATAAGAATCATATGGTTATTTCAAATGATGCAGAAAAAGCATTCGACAAAATACGACACCCCATCATGCTCAAAACACTGGAAAATATAGGGATAGTAGGAACACACCTGAACATTTTAAAGGGTATTTATGCTAAGCCCATGGCCAACAACATTCTTTTTTTTTTAATTTATTTTTACGTGGTGCTGAGGATCGAATCCTGTGCCTTACATATGCTAGGCAAGTGCTCTGCCACTGAGCTACAACAGCAACCCCTCAACCCACGTTTTTGAAGATTAAGTTTCATTCCTCAAACAGATCTGAAATTAGGAATTAGTAGAGAATGGTAACACTTCATCTTTAAATTCTTAAGCATATCTACTAAGAATAAGAAAATTCTCCTGCAAAATCTTCCTACCATTGTCACACTCAATAAATTTAGCCTTTATATAATATTACCTAATACCTGTTCAATTAATTTATGGTTGACTCAAATTTTCCCAGTTGATTACAATTATTCTACCATATGTTTATCCATTATCTAAATATCCTTCCATTCATCCATCTAGTCTCATTCTTACGTCTATTCAGATTCACTATCCAATTAGTGAATGTCATGTTCCTTTAATCTTTTTGGTTGTTTGTTTTGGTACCAGGGATTGAACTCGGGTACTCAACTACTGAGCAACATCCCCAGCCCAATTTTGTATTTTATTTAGAGACAGGGTCTCACTGAGTTGCCCAGCGCCTTGTCGTTGCTAAGTGTGGCTTTAAACTTGAGATCCTCCTACCTCAACCTCAAGAGTTGCTGAGATTATAAGCATGCTCCACTGCACATAGCTTCCAGTATCAAGTTGTCTATTCCCTCAAACAGACGTGAAATTAGGAATTAACATAGAGAATGGTATTTTAGAAACTAATATTTACAAATAAGAAAAAAGGAAAAGGAAAAAAAATGAAAAATTAAGATTTGGAAACAAGGAAGGTTGTTACCACTGGGATGCCATTCCTTCCAGGTTGTTTTCTGTGCACAGGGTCAAAAAGAAACATTTAGAAAATATGGTTCCATCCAGATAGCTCCAGGTCAAACTCACCACAATGGAGTTCTTCCCCATCTTTTTTCATCCCATATTTGTTTGTCTTTCTTACTATAGAGACAGTCAATATGTTGCCAACAATGTCAACATATTTATTTTCTTGCTCTATCCCATAACACTCACAAAATAGTTTCAGAATTACTTTAATAACATCACTGCAAACAACAAATCCACTAAGTAAACTTCATGTCTTTGCATGATTATTTTTTCTAGCATGTATCCCACAAACATGAACAGTTAAATAAACTATGTTTACTGTGTGTGTTTTATCAGTACAATATTCTATTAGTTTTTTTTTTTCCAGTGTGCATTCAATTTTAGGGTCTTATTTTTTCATCCTTTTTTGTTTTAACTTCTTAAAATAAAAACTCAAGAGTACATTAGTATCTTTATATTGTGTATCATGTACGTGCATGAATATGTAACCCAACGTTATTCTTAATGGAGAAAAACTGAAAGCATTCCCTTTAAAAATGGGAACAAGTCAGTGATGTCCTCTTTCAACACTTCTACTCAACATTGTTCTTGAAATACTCACCAGAGCAATTAGAAAGACTAAAGAAATTAAAGGGATACGAATAGGAAAAGAGGAACTTAAAATGTCACAATTTGCTGATGACATGATTCCCTATTTAGAGGATCCAAAAAACTCCTCCAGAAAACTTCTAGACCTCATCAATGAATTCAGCAAAATAGCAGGCTACAAAATCAACACACATAAATCTAAAGCATTTTTACAAACAAGCGATGAAACATCTGAAAGGGAAATGAGGAAAACAACTCCATTTGCAATAGCCTAAAAAAATAAAATACTTGGGAATCAGTCTAACCAAAGAAGTAAAAGATCTCTACAATGAAAACTACAAAACATTGAAGAAAGAAATTGAGGAAGACCTTAGAAGATGGAAAGATCTCCCATGTTCTTGGATAGGCAGAATTAATATTGTCAAAATGGCCATACTACCAAAAGTGCTATACAGATTCAATACAATTCCAATTAAAATCCCAATGATGTACCTTACAGAAATAGAGCAAGCAATCATGAAATTCATCTGGAAGAAAAAGAAACCCAGAAGAGCTAAAGCAATCCTTAGCAATACCAGATCTTCAACTATCTACAAAGCAATGGTAACAAAACGGCATGGTATTGGTACCAAAATAGACAGGTAGATCAATGGTACAGAATAGAGGACATGGACACAAACCCAAATAAATACAATTTTCTGATACTAGATAAAGGTGTCAAAAATATGCAATGAAGTAAAAATAACCTCTTCAACAAATGGTGCTGGTAAAACTAGAAATCCATATGCAGCAGAATGAAACTAAACCCCTATCTCTGACCCTGCACAAAAATCAACTCAAAATAGATCAAGGACCTCAGAATCAAACCAGAGACCCTTCATCTTATAGAAGAAAAAGTAGGTCCAAATCTTCAACATGTCAGCTTAGGATCAGATTTGCTTAACAGGACTCCCATAGCACAAGAAATAAAAGCAAGAATCAATAACTAAGATAGATTCAAACTAAAAACTTTCTTTAAGCAAAGGAAACTATCAGCAATGTGAAGAGAGAGCCTACAGAGTGGGAGAATATCTTTGCCACTCATAGTTCAGATAGAGCACTAATTTCCAAAATATATAAAGAACTCAAAAAATTCTACACCAAGAATACAAATAATCCAATCAACATATGGGCTAAGGAAATGAATAGACACCTCCCAGAAGAAGATCTACAAGCAATCAACAGTTATGTGAAAAAATATTCAACATCTCTTGTAATATGAGAAATGCAAATCAAAACTACCCTACGATTCCATCTCACCCCAATTAGAATGGTGATTATCAAGAATACAAGCAACAACAGGTGTTGGAGAGGATGTGGGGAACAGGTACACTCATACATTGCTGGTGGGGCAGCAAATTAGTGCAGTCACTCTGGAAAGTAGTGTGGAGATTCCTCAGAAAGCTTGGAATGGAACAACAATTTGACCTAGCTATCCCACTCCTTGGCCTATACCCAAAGGACTTAAAATCATCATACTACAGAGATACAGCCACATCAATGTTCATAGCTGCCCAGTTCACAGTAGCCAGACTGTGGAATCAACCTAGTTGTCCTTCAATTGATGAATGGATAAAGAAACTGTGGTATATATATATACAATGGAATAATACTCAGCCATAAAGAAGAATAAAATTATGTGATTTGCAGGCAAATGGATGAATTTGGAGAATTTCATGCTAAGCGAGATAAGCCAATCTTGAAAAATCAACGGACGAATGATCTCACTGATAAGCGGATGATGACACATAATGGGGGTGGGAGGGACAAGAATGGAGGAAGGAGGGACTGTATAGAGGGAAAAGAGGGGTGAGCTGGTGGGAGGAAAGGAAAAAATAACAGAATGAATCAAACACCTTTACTCTATGTAAATGTATGATTACACAAATGGTATGCCTTTACTTCATGTACAAGCAGAAACAACATGTATCCCATTTGTTTACAATAAAAATAAATTAAAAAGAAGAATAAGAAGAACTCAGGAGAGTGTGTACAGTTGGCCTACCTAGAATCTTAGGCCTACTCCTTGCCCAAGGGATGTGGGGAGATCAGTCAGTGTGATTCAGACTCTTAAAACCTGTACACAATGACTGGGAATGTAGTTCAGTGGTAAAGTGCTTACTTAGTGCTATGGTTTGGATATGAGGTGTCACCCCAAAGCTCCTGTGTTAATGAAGTGATTGGATTATGAGAGCTATGAACTAATCGGTCCATCCTGTTTGAACGGACTAACTGGGTGGGAACCTGTAGGCAGGTGGAGCATGGCTGGAGGAGGTGGGTCCCTGGGGTTATGCCCTGGAAGGATTGATCTTCCCTTTCACTCCTTCGCCTCACTCTCTCTGCTTCTCAACCACCATGAACAGAGCAGCACTGTTCCACCATTCTTCCTCCATGATGTTCTTCTTCTCCTTGGGCCCAGAGCAAAGAAGTCAGTCCACTATTGACAAATCTTTAAAACCATGAGGCAAAACAATCTTTTTCTTCTCAAATTTATCTCTTTCAGATATTTTGGTCACAATTACAAAAACTAACACACCTAGTATGTGTAAGTTTCAGGTTTGATCTTCAGCACCAGAAGAAAAAAAATTGTACACAATGAAGGAAATGGAAATCCCACAAAAAGAAAATATGATAGAGGATTAAGGGAGAATAAATGCTAGGTAAAAAACAAAAAATAACAAACAAAAAACATTACCCATACTACTTTTATTATTTCATCCATAATTCCTAATTCTTTCTTTTTCTCTTTCTAAAAGTCTTCTTACAAATCTACTACAAACTTCCCATTCAAAGTGTACTCTCCAAAGTTAGATGAAAGTTTTTTGGCAATTCAAAATAGCAGTTCTCTCCCCCAACATACCAAATCAGAATCTCCATTTTACCAAGATTCCCAGGTGATGTCGTGTATAGTTGGATAAATTCTAAAAGTTGCTTCTAGAGTCTTAACTCAGTTTCCTACAATGATAACCCTATTTGTTTATTTTACAATTTTCTAAGAACACTTTCTTGTTGAGTCTCTTATTTTGCAAACATCTCTTGGTTCGACTAGACAAGATCTTTCAGGACCTCATTGACTACATGATTTAGAGTGATTTGAAACACTCTCTTGGGTCCTCTGTTAAACTGGTTCCAAACAAGATCTCTATTGAGATTGTACAGTCCAGCGGATCTGTGTTCCTTTTCTTGGAGCTCTCCAAGGAGATAGACCATAAAATGACAGTGGATCATTGTCGCTCTCGCCAGCAAGAACGACCCGGAGACGTGATGGATGGCAAACTTCTTTATTAACAGCAGATTCTTCTTCCCCTTTTAGGGAAGTTATTGTCACTTATATAGGTTATATTAACTAATTAGAATATTCATGATATGTGGGGAGAAGATAGACGTATATGGGTATAACTTGAAGCACCTAAGAATCACGCAAGAATCATGCAGAGGCCCTGACCAATTACTGAGACTTCCTCAAGGTGAAGTTAGTTGTATACGTGCAGAATAGCAGTTTTTCAACCGCACTGGCAGCTTGCCAGGCGCCATCTTGGCCAGGCTCCACCTAGGGCCAGGGGTCCGGCCGAAACCCCGACAGTTCCCCCTTTTTTCTTTTAAAAGAAAAGCTCGGGACCAAGCCTGTCTTAGGCGGAGTGGTCAACTACCGTCCTTACCCGTCATCGGATAACTGTAGAGCATGCTACAGCTCCTGTCTTAGGTCGGTACGGCGTTACCTACTACCTTACCCGTCTGGTCAATGGTCCAGCCTCGCGAGCCACACTTGTGGGGAGCTGCCGGCCTCTAGGGCAGCCATGGCCTGATGGAAGATGATACGATCTCTCGCTTGACTCTGGCGCACACGCATGATAGTGCGTGAGAGGAAGATAACAGCCATGATCATAAGCATGCATAATGCTCCCGTACCAGCCCACTGCTTAATAAAACTGAAAGAAGAGGATAACCAATTTAGCACTTCAGACATTGGAGCTACATCAACTCTAGTAGCATTAAGGCTAACAATTTGAGATCTAAGAATAGCTGTAAGATTATCAAATTCATAAGACCAGTTAGCGCGTAACTGAACAGACAAGCTTCTAGACAAATTTGCTGCATAGCTGAAGTTATGGTAAGCTACAGGTGTAACGCACAGTCCCGCCAGATGATAAATACATCCCACGTTTAACAGTTCCTGTAAAATGTCCATTTGTTCTTGAAGTAAGTCCACTCGCTGGTTCACTAAAAGAATCCCTGCTTTGAAGTGTTGATCCACTGTCTGCTGAGTAGATAAGGCAGTAGCAGTCTGTTGAACCACATTATTGAGTGTAGCTGCAGACTGTACTGACGCATTTAAGGCTACAGCTGCTGCAGTGGCTGCTGCCGCTGATGCAACTATGGCGGTAATGACTGCTGCGGTGATTCCAAAGTCTCTCTTGTTTCTAGAAAGCAATACTGGCAATTCATCATCTGTAACATAGACTGGGACTGGTAGGAAGGTAGGAACACACATTAAGTCTGCCAGCAGGAACCTAGAAGCATTTTAACATTGAGAGATAGCACAAATCTGAAGTACAATTGAAAGAAGCAGTTGTTTTGTTACATAGTTGAACTGTTCCTCCTAAGAGACTAAAAAGAGGTTGTAAGTTAGTTTATTCCGTGGAAACACACAAACTGAGCCGCAGCTCCAGTAAAGCACCGAGTTACCCTTATTACCCAGAGTTAAAAAACCCCAAACAAAGAGACAAAGAGAAAGTTTATCTTTAGGGGACCTGAAGGTCTCCTCTATTCCCCCTTTTTGTTTATAAAGAGCATTTTTGAGGGTGAGATGTGTATGTTCGACAATACTTTGTTTTTGTGGGTTATAAGGTACATCTGTGGTTAGAGTTATTTTAATTTTAGTGAGGAATTGGTTCTTACCAATTTTAGTTTTTAAAGAAAAATTTAGACTTTATAACGTAGTACAATCTTTAACAGTTGCTTAACCATAATTGTATAAACCCCTATTTTTAAGACAATTGTTCTAAAGAATAAAACTTAAGAGACACAAAGTTAAGAGTAAATTAGTGTTTCTAAGAAATCTTGTCATTTTACCATGTCATTTTACCATATAGATTGAACTTTGGCTTATATCAGAACATTAGTATTTTACCTTAGGAAAAACCTTAAATAGCTTTAGCTGTTTTACATACATACAACCAATTTAGTTATACACAGACTTGTTGAAACTTGTCCTTTGTTACACACAGACTTTCTTATTCAGAAACGTTTCTTTTACCTTTTACTAAATATATTTCTATACCCAAAACCTTTTATTTATTTATTTATTTATTTATTTTATCTGTTGACACCTTTTTGTTCACATTTTGAAACAACTCTTATGAAATTTCTGAATTTAGATAAATTACCCTATTTTAATAAGATTAATTATTTTGTTGTTTATAGTACTCTTAATTGAAACACAGTTGAAACTTTTGGGACCCTTTGTATATAGAATTTCACTTGTTAGGACATAACTCTTAGTAACCTTGTTTCTAGTTTAGTGAGGACATAAAGTAATTGTAAACCCTTTTTATTTACCAACCTATGAAAACACCAATAATGTTTAAGTATGATACCCCATGTAATTTAAGAAGTTAAAAGTACTTGATGTTATTTAACAATTAGCATTTTAACTTTGTAAATTAACCAGACGTCTCTACAAACACATTTGAGTAATCCCATACATGTTAACTCCAATTTATTTATTTTATAAAAACCAAGATATCAGACGAGTGTCCTGAACAGGATCTGCTGCCTCTTTCCTGTTGAAGAAAAGTCCTAGAAGCAATTGATATTAGACATTGTTTAACATTAACATTTCATTAGTTTGACCACCTGGAGACTTGCAAGTTATTTTTAAAGATATTTTACTTTCATTAGTTTACCCAATTTAAATTGAACCTTTTTTAAATCACGTGAATAAAAGTATTTGGATCCATTTTTAAATTTTAATTTTAAGAGCGCTCAGTTTTGACAAAACATGACATTAGACAGCACAACATAACACATAACACAAAATCAAAGGCCTTGTAACTTTATAGGTAAATGTTCATTGCAATGAAACAGCTGTTTAAAAACTTCAGTTGAATAAAAAATAGAACTGATCAAAAAGAAAAAATCATTAACCTAGGTATGCAAGATCAAAATTATGAGCTCAAAAATACAGCATTAAAGAAAAAACAAAACAAGAATCCTGAAGAATAAGTTAGTTTTTTGTAGCGGCCCAGGAGTTTAAAACGGACACTTCTCTTTTTTTTTTTTTTTTTTCTTATCTTCAGGCTACCCCCCTTTTCTCCTTGAGACGCTGTAGTTACATTCCAATGGCTTCAGCAAGGCCAGGCAGGGGGAGGAAGGATTACCCAGGACTTTTTAACCCTTTTTCTTCCTGGTTGAGAAATCAGGTTAGGTTTGAATGCAGAAAATCATGAAACAATTATCTCTTACAATATTAAGAATTGATCCAAGACACAAACAAGCCACACAACAAACACAAAAATAACACACCACACACACAATTTGGTACCCCTTTATAAATTGAAACTAACTAATTTTACCGGGCAACGAGTCTGCCTTTTGTGAACTTTTACCGGGCTTTCAGTCTATTAACCTCTCTCTGTTACCGGGCTTAAAGCCTATTAATCTTTCTCTGTTACCGGGCTTCCTAGCCTTACTTATTTTATTACTTTATTGTTTTATTATTTTATTACTTTATTACTTACCACTTATTTTACCCTTGTCTGTGAAAAATTATTGTTCTTATGAAATTTTTGAATTTAGCCTAGTTTTAGACAGTTCTATTCCTATGATTAAATCTTACAGCACTAAGAGGTAGTTTACTAGTTTAAACACACAAACAAAAGACAGGCGCGCGCACGCACACACGCTCACTCACACACGCACACAGTTTGGTACCACTTGACTCGTCCCTCCTATGGGGAACCTTTTGTGATGAATCGTCCCTCCTCTGGGGAACCTCTTGTGATGAATCGTCCCTCCTCTGGGGAACCTCTTTTTATGACTCGTCCCTCTTACGGGGATCCTTTTGTGACTCTTCTTTTACCTTTTTCAATACTTCCTCTCCCTGTGTAACTGCCTTTTGTAAAGCCTCCCGAGGGGAACGCAAACAAGTTCTGACTAATGACCAAACTGCTAACGTCCCTGGGAGCGTTACCGGACAGCGCTTTAAATCTTCCCCCGGGTGTTCCCACTGTGGGATAGTTAGCAATCCTTCCTCCAGAAACCAAGGTGAAATCTCCTCTACCTGCTTTAAAAATGCTTTAAGAATTTCTTTCAAGGGACCTTCCATTCTACATCTAGCAACCTCGTTCCCCATTTTTTGAGGAAACTTTAACCTCTCGTTCCTAGGAACTTTATCGCAATCACAATATTCTCGTCTCTAGGAAACCTCCCTGTCCACTGACAGATCTGGGTGCACACTTTCACGGATCGTTGCTCACCTCACTCACCTCTCCGCGGCACGTAAGATTCCCGGGGCTTCAGCACCACTTGTCGCTCTCGCCAGCAAGAACGACCCGGAGACGTGATGGATGGCAAACTTCTTTATTAACAGCAGATTCTTCTTCCCCTTTTAGGGAAGTTATTGTCACTTATATAGGTTATATTAACTAATTAGAATATTCATGATATGTGGGGAGAAGATAGACGTATATGGGTATAACTTGAAGCACCTAAGAATCACGCAAGAATCATGCAGAGGCCCTGACCAATTACTGAGACTTCCTCAAGGTGAAGTTAGTTGTATACGTGCAGAATAGCAGTTTTTCAACCGCACTGGCAGCTTGCCAGGCGCCATCTTGGCCAGGCTCCACCTAGGGCCAGGGGTCCGGCCGAAACCCCGACAGATCATTATTAATGGAACATAGTATAACATAATACTTGAAGTATTGTGATAAAATATTAATATAATATACTGATTTCACTATGGCCCTCATCTCCTGAATCTCTATTTTGTGCTAGGCCCTGTGCTAAGTACTTCATATGCACAATTTCATTTCATCTTCAAACACACACAGATTTCATGAGCTTGGCATCATTATTATATTCATTTTATGGATATAATATAAAATCTTAGAGTGATTTAAAAAGTGTACCCAAAGTTCAAACAGTAAGTGGTGATATCACCTAGGGTGTTGAGGGCAATCCTTTGGGTGAATAGGGCTATGGTCTGTTTTTCTTTTTTTTTTTTTTTCCTTTGGCAAGAATATGAACATCCTGACTAGGTCTGAGGAATAATGAGATTTTTATTTGCTAGAATTTAAAATCGATCTATTAATGACATTTAGTTTTTCTTGGGTAAGACTTTCACAAGGATCTTAATACGAAACTAGATGGTTCATATTTAGTAATCAGATAATCTAGAAGGAGATTAATGAGCTCATAATGAAGATGCTAAGTCTGACAACATCAGCAGGAAAAGTAAACTTCTTAGGGAAAAGAGCTTATGACTTTGAGGATTAGATGATAAACACTTTATTAATTATAGTTATCAGTAACAAACTGATGGGGTTTCCAGGCCACCAATCAATAGTTTTTGGGAGGCAACTATTGTAACTGAAATGATTTTGTCCTATTTCACAGTCTGAGACAAAGACTCACTTAACAATGACAAGATGCAAAATCAATATGTATTTAAGTTTTATAGTAATTGCACATACTGTCAACTTTCTAAGCAATAAAACATAGGGTTCCATCCATTAACCTAGCATGAAATAAGACAATCTCCAAAATCCAAAGGCCAAATGTTTTCTGACAGGTGGATGCTGATACATAATGCAGGAGTGGGGAGGGCATTAATGAAGAATGGAAGAATAATGGACTGTGTAGAGGGAAATGAGGGGAGGGGAAGGAGTGGGGGAAAGGAAAGATGGTGGAATGTGACAAACATCATTACCATTTATACTTGTATGATTACATATATGGTGTGACTCTATATCGTGCACATCCAGAGAAATGCAAAGCTGTACCCCACTTGTATATCTTGAATCAGAATGCATTCTACTCTCATGTATAACTAAATAGAACAAACAATAAAAAAAGAAAAACAAACCCAAAGCATGGCTAAGTTTTGAGTTTAAAACTTCTCATGTTAATGACCTTTGCACTGGAAGGTTTCCATTAAAACTTATTGAAACATATGGGCCATGATTTGAAGTGTAATTTTAACTAAGTCTGACTCAAAGAATTTGGGGCTTGTGATAATTTATTTTCATAATGTAAAGGTGAAAATCAATCCCTATTTGAATACCTCCTCTTCTCCCTTGTGTCTGTTTTCCTTCCTTTCTTTCCTTTCTTTTTTTCTTCCCTCTTTTTCTCCCTGCCTTCCTCCTTCCCTCTCTTGCTCTTTCCCTCTCTCTCTCTTTTCTCTCTTTCTCCTACTTTTTTCTGTACTGGGAATTGAACCCAGGGTCTTGTGCATGATAGACAAGCACTTTAGCACTGAGTTATTTTATTTTGAGGCAAGGTATTGCTAAGTTCAGGTTTGCATCAAACATAATTACCCTGCCTCATTCTCCCAAGAAGCTGGAATTGTATGCACCACTATGCCCAGCATGCGATCATCTTCTTAAAAACATAAAAGTCAGACAGAAAATAACAAATATTATATAAGTTGACTTAAATAAGTTATCCGGAGTATTAAAATTTGTAGACAGAGAGTAGAACAATGGTGACTAAAGACTTGGAGGAGAGGGGGATGGAAGTTGATGTTTCATGGGTGCAGAGTTTCAGTTTGGGAAGAATAAAAATTCTGGATATGGATAGAGGTTATGGCTGCACAACAATGTGGATGTACTTAATTCCACTGAACTACACACTTAAAATGGTTAAAATGGTATATTTGATATATATTTTACCACTACAACTCTGTTTAAAAAAACATCAGAGAGCTCACAGGCTAGTGAGGCCTTGCCTGGCTAGGATCAGGGAGTGGACTAGGTTCAGAGGGTTCACTTAGTGATTGGAGTCTATTTACTTTTATGTACTTGGGGCAATTTCTTCTCTAGAAGTATTTACTAATCTGGAAGAGGCTGAGCTGTGCTTCTGGAAGGCTCATGGGCATGGTTCTCTTACAATTGCACTATCATACCTAGACAGTCAATTTGTGTTTGTGTGCACATGCATGTACCAGGAATAGAACCTATGGTAACATACATGTTAGGCCACCTTTCTACCACTGAAATACCATCTCCCATCCTCTAGAAAGTGAAAATTTTAAAGTTACAGCAACTTTAATAATGAAATAAGTATCTTCCTTCTCTCTTATGATCTCTGTCATGGAGTCAAGGGCTCCTTTGGTTATGACAAACTCCAGCTGGTGTCACTACCAATCTCCAGGCCATTAAAGGAAAGTGTCAAAAGTCCTTGAGAAATATGGAAAGTGACAGCTTATTCTGTAAAGCTTTACTGTTCCAGATTCTAGGTGAGCTATGCAGAAGTACCTTAGAACCATTTATACCCCATGCTTTTATAATAAAAAAAAGTTTCAAAATAAGTTCTATTATAATGTATAACTGAAAAGATCCAATAAAAAAGAAAGAAAGAAAGAAATTGCTGAAATGCCTTCCTTTGCAATGTTCACAACAGACTGAAACAAATCACAAGTGTAAACTAGGAAAACACAATCTGGATTAGGATCCACATCTTATAGGGGAAGCAATGCTTATTTTATTGGAGGAGAGAAATTCAGACAAAGACAAATGACCTCATGTGTGTATGTATGTAAGAAGTCACAGCATTGAATTTGTCACATTTCATCCCTATCAATCAGTGTTTCAGTTAGCACTATGTTTTAGTCAGGATGAGATTGGCTATGCTGAGGCAACAATTAACTTAAAAATCTTAGTGGATGAACACAACAAAGTTCATTTCTCAATCATGCTATATCTCCATATGGTAAGAGTTCTATGCTCCATCTATTCAAAGAATGTAATTACAGAAAGTTGACAGAAGCTCTACCAACTTGAACTTGATCCCAACATCCCCCAAGGTCATTGCAGTGGGGAGAGATGGGTGAATCAGCCCATGGGCCACTTGAGGTTATGACCCTAATGTATGTGCAGGAAAGGATGAAATGCAAGGGTCTCTGCCACAGTTTATTTAATTGTAAGCAACAGAAATCAACTAGCTTGC
This sequence comes from Sciurus carolinensis, assembly GCF_902686445.1. Lineage (NCBI taxonomy): Eukaryota > Metazoa > Chordata > Mammalia > Rodentia > Sciuridae > Sciurus > Sciurus carolinensis. The sequence continues at coordinate 53,780,506 of NC_062215.1, read as the reverse complement.
TTCTATGCACACAAAAAAAATTGTAAAAATATGGAGGAAACTACAGCATCAAATAAAAGACTGAAGAGCCAGTTTTGAGTGGAGAGAACTTGGGAAACTCAGAGGTTCTGGAGAACAGGAAGTCCTTGAGTGTCCGTCCTGAGTAGCACCCCTGAAATAAATGGTGTCTAGTCTTTCGTTAGTTCTGTGTATTTCCACTCAAAGGTTAAAATCCCAGGGACTAAATGTGTATGGAAAAGATCTTATGGAAAGTTCAATCCTTCAAAATCCTTCAACTTAATATTGCACAAAGGCACAGCATATGGTTTTATGGCCCCAAACCCAGATCTTGTGCACCAGGTAAAGGAAGTAGTTTCCACAAAGCAAATAACAAAATGATTGGAAATGGAGAATGGGTGTAGACTGACCATGATGCTAATATTCTCATCTTCATCTTCATCTTTGTGGTTCCAACTTAGCTAAGCCCAGAATCTCCAGGAAATTATTATAGGGACCAATCCCTTAGTTTGAAGCAAGAAAATTAGAAAAAATAGGGAATATTTAGTTGAGATTTTAAAATGAGAAATTTCTCACAGTCAGAATATATTTCAGAAAATTCAGATTATAGTTTATCACATTATAGTTCCCTCATGCCACAACAGCTTGAAAACAGCAAAAGAAAAATTTTTAAATTGTTAGTGTCTCTGTAAAACTTCCTCAGAGAGAGAATAGCACAGGAAAGCAGGAAGTGCTATTAACAACCCCAAGCATATATAACACTCTATGTTAACCCCATTATGAGAATTTACACATTTTCAACTATTTCTCATTGTCTCAAGTTTTTGCATGCACACACACATACAAGCTCTTAAACAATCTTGGCAGATATTCTTAAGCCTGTGAGTAAAGGTAATCTTGTCTGTTCTGAGCTCTGTACTCCATGATGTACAGAGGAAGATCCCAGGTCAAAGAGAACAACCAAATTAGCTGAATATTATGGACTGTCCCTTCTCCAGGTCATCTCTCTAGAGGCATACAGTCTTGTGCTTTGATTAGGAGTGGAGGCCTTCCCAGTCAATGTTCTTTGTCATCTCATTAGCCAGGACCAGGTCATATGCAAAGAAGAATGAGACAAAGCACATACCAAGGAATGAGGTTACCCTGAGACTGGCGTGGACAAATTAGCTCCTGTGGTGGGTGTGGGGAGTCACCCTCCCTGAGATCAAAGGATCTCCACCTGCAGTCTAGTAAACCTTGGTTCTATTAGTGAGAAAACAAGAGAGGAGAGGAGAGAAACAGCCACTTGGTGGGTCACCAAGAGTGACTTTGAATATTCTTAAACCACCCTCCAAACTCACCCATGTTTCCTGTCCTCCAAACTTGCTTTCAGTTCCTGGCTGTCTCCTTCTTTCTACCTCCCCATGTGCTACTCGTCAGTATAATGTTTTTCCTCAACTCCCTCACTTATCTCATCAACTGAGCACCTAATCACCTTTAAAAGTTATTGTAGCAAATGCTCAGATGCCTCTTCTGATTCACTGGGTCTGAAACAGGTCTAAGAATTTGCATTTCTAGTAAGTTCCCAGGTGGCACTGAAGTTGTTGGTCTGGGAATGACAGTCTGGTAATTGTGGCTCTAAGCACTTATCATTCTCTATTTTGATGCTTTCATTCCCTAGAAATACCACACTCTTCAGGTAGGGACATGTCTGACTGAGTTTTACATTCTAGCCCCCAACATAGAAACTGCCAAACGGTGGGATCCCAACCAAGTTTAACAATTTACATTCCATTCTGTTTGTTTTGGTTGAATCTCCAGCTCTTTGTAAAGGTCACTGGTTCTTCTTAAACTAAGCATAATCTTCAGGATAGAGATTCTTCTTCAGTCATTTCATCTTGTTCTTTCACAACTCAGAAAGTTGTTGAGGTTCCAGAAAATTTGAATGTCAATCTCACTGCTCCTGGAAGAGGATCTTTAGGAAATAATGGTCTCTCAGGATCACACCTGTAGACGTGGTGCAAATCTGGCTCTTGCATCTATAAGTTGCATAATTTGTGAATGCACAGCTCAGCCTTAATTTCAGCATCTATAAAATCAGTGTAAAAATTATCTACTTCATGGAATTTGTTAGGAATTTTATATGATAATGTATTCATGAGAAATGAATGTAATGCCTAATAGATAAAGTGCAGCTGTTACTATTATCATTGTTATTCATCCAGTTCATTTATTCTCCCTTTGTTTTCCTAAGCTTATTTTTTTCTTGCTTCACTGAGACCAAATAGAGATTGAGGCTCTGGAATTTATCTCCAGAAAATCCTTTGTGCCAGGCATGGTGGTGCACATGTGAAATCTGAGCGACTCAGGAGCCTGAGGCAGGAGGATTGCAAGTTTGAAGGCAGACTCAGCAATTTAGGAAAAGCTTGTCTCAAAATAAAAAATAAAAAATAAAAATAATAATTTTAAAAGGCCTGGGGAGGTAACTCAGTGGTTAAGTGCTTCTAGGTTCAATCCCCAGCACCTCACCCCGAAAAAAATAATCCATCATACTTCTTACTTTTCTCCTCGGGCTTTAGGTGAGAATGTTTATCCTTGGAATTACTGCTGTGAACTACACAGTGGATGCTGGGCCATAGACTAGGGAGACGACAGCAGAGTGAGGATCATGGGTGATTCTCTTGTGACAAGATGGCTCAGGACAGCTGAGACAATGCAGATAGGGAGTCAGAAAAGAATCCAAACTCAAAATGTCTTATTTCATTCAGATGAAGTTTATGAACAGGTTGGTGATAATAGACATCACATCACTGGTTGTCTCAGGGTGAGGAATGACTAGAAAAGGACATGAGGAACTTCCTAGGATAATAGATCTGTCCTATGCCTTAATTTGGATGATGATAATAAAGGTGTGTACCTTTATCAAATTTTATTGAACTGAACTTATTAATCTCTGCACTTTACTGTACGTTAGTTTTATCTAAGAAAAGAAAAAACAAAAGAAAAGTTAACCTAATTACTCCCTCATGAGCAGATAGATACATAGTTTGCAGGCTCCTGTGGTCAGGAGAAAGATGTCCATGTGCCCAAAGATCTGGAAAAAGTAGAACTGAGTTGGGTACCCTGAGTTGTAGATGGATTTTCTCTGGCTCTAGATGTCCAGGAAAGCCTCATGCATGGTGGTGGAGGTGAAAAGGATATCTGCATGGAACCAGTTGGAGAGAAAGAAGTACATCCAGGTGTAGAGACATGTGTTGGCACAATGGCAGGACAGTGAGCAAGTTCCCAGCCACAGTGACCATGCCCATCCACAGAAAGACAGTGTTTTTGGTTGATTAAATAAAAGCATGATTCAACCCATCAAATTGGACTGGTTTCCCAAACGTCTCCTAGAGATAGAATTCAACCCAATTCCTTCTTAAGATGTCTGAAAATCATCTCATAAACTTTGTCATCATAGTCATTTGCTTATATCCTTATATTTATAGGGATCAAATTCTTCACATCTGCATCTTATCAACTTTTTGGAGATGATTTCCACTTTCTTTCAGGTATCTTCTTTCTTCCTGAATAGCAAGTTTTCTCTCTCCATTTTACATATTCAGTGCTTGTTGTTTCAAACTGCATTTTTCTCCGAGTTCTAAATTATATGATATGTGTGAGATTCCCCAATCCTAAGCATGTTTATGGGGATCTGACATTGTTCACATGCAAGACTTCATATTATTCTATTTTTCATATTTCATCACCTTTAAATTTTAATTTTTCAGAGACATGGGTTCTTTATACAAACTCTGACTCTGTTATATTCTCTTTCTTACTAGTCTCTTTAAGAAGGCTCTCTCTTTACTTCTTATCCTCTGAGATTATATATGCAACTATCTTGACTAAAAACAAAGCCCAACAATTTATTTCCATTAAGAACACTCTCACAATTTTTTGACAAATTGATATTTCTTTGTAGACTGTTTACTGAGAAGTCTTGTTTTCTATATTCCAATGTTTTCTACACCTAATGGTAGGCCTTGTGCTGTTAATTTCAGAGATACTAATGTGAATTTCTTACTATATGGTCACAAGCGACTCTTATAGAACTTTTATTTAAGATTGCAGTTTAGGAACCAGATCTACATAATTTAAAACTTTGCCTTTAACTGATTTAGCATCTTTTACACTAGAAGATACCTAAGAAGAATTCATTAAAACTCAGGTGATGTCCTTTTTACAAAATAGTGAGCAGACACTTCACAGAAAAGGATTTATAATTGATCAAGAAATATATGAAAATATGTTCAACATCTCTAGTAATTTAAAGAAATTCAAATCAAAACTATGTAAGATTTCATCTCACTTCAGTCAGAATAGCAATTATCAAGAATACAAAAAACAGTAAGTGTTGGTGAGGATATGGGGAGAAAGATATACTCCCACATTGCTGGTGGGACTGCAATTTGGTACAACCATTCTGGAAAGCAATATGGAGATTCCTCAGCAAACCTGGAATGAAACCACCATTTAACCCAGCTATCCCACTCCTCAGTCTATACCCAAAGGACTTAAAACCAGCATTCTACAGAAATGTATCCACATCAATGTTTATAGCACCTCAATTCACATTAGCTAAAATGTGGAATCAACCTAACTGCCCTTCAATGGAGAATGGATAAAGAAACTGTGTTATATATACTCAGGCTTAAAGAAGAATGAAATTATGGCATTTGCAGGTAAGTAGATGGAGATGGAGAATATCATGCTAAGTGAAATAAGCCAATCCCCAAAACCAAAGGCTAAATGTTTTTTGATATGTGGCTGCTGATCGATAAGGGCAGGTGAGCAAAGGAAAAATGAAGGAACTTTGGATTGGGCAGAGGGGCAGGAGTGGAGTGGAGCGTCATGAGAGTGAGAAAGATGGTGGAATGAGATGGACATCATTACCATAGGTAATGATCACACTAATGGTATGACTCTACATCAGGTACAACTAGAAAAATGAAAAGTCGTGCTCCATTTGTGTGAAATGAATCTAGATGCATTCTGCGGTCATGCATAACTAATTATAACAAATTCAAAATATTGATGTTAATAATTGTATAGCAGAAAGAAATAGAGTGTAATTTCTCCCTTTGGTATTTTAGAGGAAAATATAAATAGAACAACTCAATTATGCTTAGGTTTATTACACTGCAACTTGTGTTTACATGGTATGCTTTATCTTTAAATTTTTATTTTTTTGGTCCTGGGGATTGAACCCAAAAGTACGTAACCACTGAGCCACATCCCCAGTCCTTTTCCTTTTTTAATTTTGAGACAGGATCTCACAAGTTTGCTGAGGCTGGTCTTGAACTTGCAATCCTCTTGCCTTAGCCTCCCAAGTCATTGGGATTAGAGACATGTACTACCACATCTAGCTATGGTATTCTATATCTTTGGAAGTTACTCCACAAATAGTTCAAACCTTGTGACAGTTGATATTCATTTATTTATTCATTTTCCTGAGAATTAGAACTATGCTGATATAAAATTGAATTTATTTAAAATAGTTTGCATTAAAGAAAACAAGACAGGATCAGACCATGGCCTAGAGTTGCTATACAGTCTGGAAAACAGGCAGGTAAAGACAGGGAAGCACAGGGACAACTCATTTGTAGAGAGATGCAATTAATCCCTCAAAGGAAATTAAAACAAGATTTTCAATGTGTCCAAAGTAAAAAAATAATAATTTATATTAAATAATAATAAAAATATTTCAGTGTTGAGGAGTTACATATAGCCATTGCTGATGACAGTGTCATTAGTAAAACGTTTGCCTGATGAACTCCTCCACAGCTATCAGGAGTTACAGAAATGGTCATCTATTTGATCCTGGTTTTTCTCTCTGGGGTCTAAGGAAAACTTCACAGAAAAAATAGGCCTAAGTTGTCACACCTTTAATAGTTTGATCAACATTACAGTAATGATCAATTAAATTGTGGCATGTCCACCTCATGGAATTTTGTAATCATTACATGAATGCCATCTAGTTAATATTTTATAAGTTAAGGTCTGTGTTTAATAATGAAAAGAGAAATAAATGCTCAGTATTAGCTAGGGTTACTGCCTAGCAATGCAACTATTGCTGCTGAGATTTCCTTTCCCCAAAGTGAATGTTCACTATCAAGGGTGCATTCCCATAATTTTGCATCCTCATACATGAAGGAATCCTCAGATGCCATTGGTTCCTGCTTTTCTATTTGCCAATGAGGAAACAGACCCAGAGGGGAGAAGTGACTTTCCCAGAGTCTATCTGCAGTCAGGACTTGTATATCTCACTCACACCAAGACTTCTCTGACATTCCTGGGAGATCAACAGGGCTGGGCACCCAAAAAAGAGTGAATAAATGCTGCCAAAAAATGGTCAAGCTGCAGAAGTTCATCCCATGAGAAGGGACTGTCAGCTCCACAAGGATTAAAGGCAGCCAGGCAAATGAGGGGCATGGGACAGAGACAGAGAGAGAATGCTTGAGAGAAATTGGTCCAGCCTTGGAAATTGAGTGTACCCCACTAGATCCAGGAGGATGTTCTGCTGAGGTCAGTGAGGAAGTCAAGACAGTCAGGTGACTTTGAAATGAGAAGCAGAGTTCATCTTGCTCTACAATAAGCTGGACAGGACAGAGATCCTGGCATCTCTAATTTGGCAATGGAGTGAGGGCAGTATCTCCCACGTCCACTTGGGAAGTGAGGCTCAGCTGCCCCAGTCTCAGTCCTACTGTCCTGGGGTGATGGCCAGTACCTGTGGCTCCTCTTCCCCTCCCTTGACTTCTGGGTTAGGCTGGACTTCTGGGGCCGAGATGGGCTTGGGGTTCAGAGAAGGACTGCTTGGGCCACACTGGGAGATGGACATCCAGGTCCCAGCTCTGCACAATGCTCTTCTCATATGGATTAGAAGGAGGAGGTCCTTTCTGAGTGAGGACTCACATGGTGATGTTGCAATTTTAGTGCTGATGGTTGAAGTTCCACATGGAGAAAACCAGGGAGAAGAGGACTGGGTCCCCTGGCCATTGGTCTTTAACCAGTCCTCTCAGGTCATTTCCCTGAGTAGGAAGCTGAGGAGTAACTGCAATATCCTCTGAGCCTGGTGGGTCAACCCAGCCAGCCACCATGCTGAGGACTGTCTATTTCAGTTCCAGGATCCCAGACACCTTACTTCCTACTTTTCCACTCACTCTCTATAACAGGGTAGGTGAGGGGAGGCCAGGCTGGCTGAGGGCTAAGGGGTCCGCATGGGACCAGGGATTTCAGAGGCTGCTGTAGCTCTCCATGGAGTTTCCTGGTTAATTAATCAGTGGATGGTCCCCTCTGCTCTGGCCTGCCTGTCACCCCTCCCACCTTTGACTGTGGAGCCAAGTCTTCTCCACATTACACCTGCCATAATTCTCCCTCTTCTACAAGCAGACCAAACCCTGGGTCTGTGTTGTGGTAGCCAGAGCCTGATCATGCCCACAGGTGAGTTCACAGGCAGGAGACTTGTTGACAGGCAATAGAATAATCAGTGGAGAAAGGCAAGTTAGGTAGATCAAGTGCATGAAGAAGAGAGAGAAATAAGTACCTGCCCACATGAGGTAGAGAGCACAGGGTAGTGCCTGAACCACAGGTGGAATTCAGAACCTGGAATTAGAGTTCTGGCTTATCCCCTGATTGCTGAATGACTTCAGGCATGGTGTTCTCCAGGCGTTGTGTCCCCTGATTGTGATATGGTGTTGGGTGAGATGATATCAGAGAATCATTACCAGTTGCCTGATATCAAGACAATAAGAAGAACTCCTTGACTATGTCCTGCTCATCTCTGAATGCCTTCCCTGCCTGCTGCTCCACTACCTGCCTGACATGGAGTAGACACAACAGGTAATATAAGGTTATTGAAGAGAATTGAGTGAGATGTTGGCAGAGAGAATTAGAAGAGGGGAGGAGACGTTTGGAGTGGTAAAAACTCATTTCACGTTAAAACCGCTATCAAAGAGAAAGCTATTTCGCACCCTTGAGAGAAAAATCTGTACTGCAGGAAGAGACTGGATTCATGGAATTAGATAGAGACCCTGGGATTGACAGTGCAGGGGCCAGTGATGGTTTACCCTGTGTGCCATTGCCTGCTACCCCTCTATTAAAGCAGACCAATCTGAGCAGGGGAGTGAGGGGGGAGGGAGCTGTGAGCATGTGTGTGAATCTGTGGAGTCCCACTGTATCCGAGGTCTCTATATCTCTGTCATATCTCTGTGGGGCCTGTGTGTAAGTCTTCATGTGTAATTTTCTGTAGTGCATGGATCATGTGTGTTTCTGTGTCTGTGTGTTAGTGACTATGATTTTCTGTGTGTGCTTCAGGTGGTGATCCTGTCCTAGTGAGTGTGAGTGCATGTCTGGCATGCCCGTGTGTCTGGACATATCAAGATATGCCTGTGCCTTTGTGCAGGTGTGTGCCCTGTTGTAATTCTGTGTCTTGGTGTATCTGAGTGACATTGTCCACAGTGGGGTTTAAGGCAACAAATTGTGCGGGAGATACGATACTTGTCCTATATCTGATGCAGCCCTACTTCACTTTTCTATTTGAAGTGAGGCTTTCCTACCTATTTCAAAGCAGCATCTGTCATATCTGGGCCTCAGGAAAGAGCCCTGCATCAGTAGCAGCAGTTCAGAAACCAGGAAAGGCAGTCAGGTGCCTGACATTGCAGGGGAAGGTGACATAAATTCAGTGAACCTATCTCCCCATCACGGAAAGTAGTTATAAGGTGAACGGTCAACATTTACAAAGTGTCTACTATTTCCTGGGTTTTGCTTTAACCATTATACCATGAGGATGGTATAATAATCCATTTTTGGAGGAAAAATTTGTAGCTTAAATATATTAAGTAACTTCCCTAAAGCTTCCCTTGTAATTTCCTTTGTACATGCTATTCCTTCTCTCTAAAATCAACTTCCACTCTTTTCTGTCCAGTGAACACCTTCAAGTTGGCCCTGCTCAAATACCACCTCTTCTCTAGAGTTGTCTCTGTCAGGAGAGTTAGGACAAAGCCCTGTGCAAGCCCAAAGATTAGGTGGGAAAAGATAACTAAATATGTGTCCTCAGAAGCCTCATCCTCTAGTGGGGAAGATGAGCATCACAGCAGAAGCCAATTTAGTGTCAGCAAATGAGGTCTGAGTTCCAAATGAGAGTTATAAGAGATGGAGGAGAGAGGCAGATGTGGGGGCTGCAGAGTCTAGAAAGGGCACGGGACTTCTTGGAGGAAGTGGAACAAGAATTGGATATTGGGATAGGGTAGAGAAAGCATTCCAGGTGGGGTTGAGAGGGCAGGGGAAGGGCGTGTGAGAAAGTTGTAAGCAGCAGTGTAAAGGCCAGCCTGGCTTGGGTCAGGGGAAGTGGAAGCCTGTGGAAACAGTTGGGGGGAAGACTAAAGAGAATGCTGGGAGCCATGTTGGAAAGCTGTGGACACCAGGCTGAGCAGTCTGCACTGTATCCACCAGGCAGCACGGAGACTGACTGGGCAGTAAGCTGAGTGGGAAGAGCAGGGCTCAGGAATTTCCAGGGCTGTTGCAGTCTGTCTTTCTGCCTCTCTCTACATAGTACTGTTGTCCCAACCCACAGGATACACCCTGAAGTCTCTGGGCTGAGAAAGATGATCATGCATCTGCCTCCAAGACTGAGGACCCCTGACCAGGAGAGAGACCTGCCCCATACTCTGCAGAAGGGTATGAGTTGAGGTCTGGCATGCTGCCCTTCAGGTGAGAGAACCCTACATTTCTCTGCTATCTTCTTACTTTGTGTCCTGTCTTCTTCCCCACCCCATCTCCATCCACTCTGCATTAAATATTAAGGAGGAGGAAGCCACATTTTAGCTTCAACTCTCTCCCACTCACAAAAAACTTCCTTTGCTTTCACGTTCTCATTCCACAAACTGCTCTGCTCTTCCCATTCCCAAGTGAACTTCTACTCATTCTCCCCAACTTAATTCAAGCCTCATCTCTTCTTTGGAATCTTCCCCATTTCAGCCAGGAGAGGAAATCACCCTCACTTTGTTCATACAGTTAGTGTAGTGTTTATTACATTGTGCATAGCTAAGATGGCAAGGACAATGGCTGCAACCCCAGAGCCCACAATGCTTTCTCCCAGCAAGCACTCAATAATCAGGCATGAATGGTAAGCCTGAGACATCTTATTACCTCAGGGAACTCCACACAGACCAACCCCAGCTTGAACACTGTGCCCAAGTCCTGTTAAGAGAACATTGACAAAGCAAAGAGTGAATGAAAAATGACCTGGAAATTAGGTCCTGTGAGAAAGGATCTAAAGCTCCAGTGATCTTCAGGTTGAAGAAAACATCTGTAGACCTAGAACAGATTCATTTGATTGCTAAATAAAAACAAACAAATAAACAAAAAACCCAAGAAGCACAGAGAAAGTAGAGTTGGCATGTGTTGTCCCTAGAGGCCAAAATTGGTGCCTTTTATTGCAGAAAAGCAGGTCTTAGTTAACATTAAGAAAAATAACTAAATAACTGCAGTCCTCCAGTACTAGACTGAACAATCTCAAGAAACCATAGAAAAAAGCCAGTGGATTATATATGGTGGAAAGAGGAACAGATTCTGTGCTACTCCTTGTGCATACATTATCTCACTTAATCTTGACACCAGTCATGTAAAGCAGGAATCAATATCCTCATTTTATAGATGAGACGACTGGGATTAAATGAAGGTGGATCCATGTTCACACAGCAGTCGGGATGAAAGCCCATGTGGCTGTGACTTCACAGACAATGCTTTTTCTGCTGCATCATGCAACTGCCTAAGGAGATGTTGGGAAGTGAAGGTCAAGGGCTCTGTAAAGAAGGATGGTGCACTGAAAAAAATAATGGATGGATTTGAGGGGTACCGAGGTCCAGCTCTTTCATGCTGCTCTTCTATGATAGGCTAAGGAGTGGGGTTTGCAGGAACTAAGGAGGTGATTTCTCTGGGACAGCTAATGACTGACAATGACAGAGAAGAAGAAAAATGAAAGCAGGATACATCTGGAGCTTGTCCTGGAAGTTGACAAGTCAGGTATGGCTATTGAACTTTTCCCATCATTCTCTCTTCTTCACCATCCCTTGATTTCTATTTTTCACTTATTGCTCTTCAATAAAAGCTTCATTTAACAGATTTGTTTGGCATAAATTTTGTATACAGTTCACTGGACAAGGCAGGGAGATGCAGCTTCTTTCTGTGAGGAGGTTTTTGGTAGGAGCTGACTTGGTCCATTCTATGAGATCTCATCAAAGTCTGACCAGTGTTCCTGGCAAAGATGGGCAGATAAGTTTAGTAGCAGAACAACTGTAGAGACATTGGAGCAACAGGAGAAGAGTGTGGTGGTTTAAGGAAGAGACTGAATGGGAGACAAATTAAGTGCATTATTTCTGAAATCATTGAGGTCATGGCTAACTGAGAAATGTAACAGTTTTTTGTACAACTGATTTTATGTACTGTGATAAGAGCAAGAATAAGCTTTGTCCGGGTTCTTGGTGTAATAATGGGGATGCTTTGCCTTCTTCCTTCCATGCCTCCTCTACCAACAACCCCACACAATCTCTTCCCACTGTCAGGAATACCCTCTCCCCCTACACCAGAGCACGTCTTTTTGGTGAACTCCTATTCTTTCTTCAAGGGCTGATTCAAGTCCCACACCTTTTTGATTTCTTTCCCAACTCCTCCAACAATAATTTACTCCCACATGGTTCATAAAATTAGAAACATGCTAAGATACTCTGCATGTTGCTCCAGATCAAACTGTTTGAGGATGGAAGCTAAGACTTGTTCATCTCCCTGTCTCCCCCAGTATCCTATACAAGGCTCAACAAACCATGTACAACAGGGCAATTCCAGTCCTCAACCTGTTTTGTAAATAAAGCTTTATTGCAACATGTCCATGGCCATTCATTTACTTCTCATGGGATACTGCTTTTGCACTACAAAGGCAGAGTGGTGTGGTTGTAACAGAAACTGTATGACCCACAAGCCTAATATATTTACTATAGGATCCTTTACAGAAAAGATTGATCAATTGGTGAATTAGTGCATAATGAGTGATGAAAATAAATGGCAAATGCACTAAAGTGTTTTGTGAAGAGATTTAGCCTAATATTTAGATAGTGTGCTACCATGCCTGACCCACAATACTTTTTTCCCCCTGAATGTATGTACTATCTCTTAGTACTTTTTATGCATAAACAACATTGTACCACCTGTAAATCTAATGATGACCTTATAGACACCCACCTTTCTGTGCAAAGACAGAATCCATTGGGATGTCAGATATGAGTGAGGATAATACACCTTTATATCCCCCCAGCAGAGTGGGAGGATGGCTCAGACTGATTTATAGTCAAGTTGGGGATTTATTCATACCAATGGATTGGGTGATCTGTAAATACTCAGCACACTAGTAGCTGCTAGTGAGAAGGCAGTACAGAATAATCAAGAATAAAACCACCATAGGTTCAAATCTTAGTTCAACCAATGACTAGATGTGATCTCAATATATATCATAGTTTACACATACAATCCCTCATATATGGGGCACTGTTGAGTTTTGAGTAGGGCATGTGGAGTGTGAGGAAAGTGTTTCCTGAGTAGGTCTTGCAGTTCAGTCCTTGCATATCTTCAAGGGAACCTAGAACCATGACTGACCTTTGGCCCTCAGAATGTTCTTATGTTAATGGTTGATAATTATGTTTTGTGTACCTGGGGCAATGGATCATATCATTTCAGCCTGTCAGGAGTGCTTTGCACATACATCAGCATACTTGATAAGCTTCTGATTTCATCACTTGGATCTTATGTTTCAGTAACTGTGACTGTCATGTAGCATGTTGTCTCTATGTGACTGGCTCTCAATAAAAGCCTCAAACCCCAAAACTGGAACAGTTTTCTCAGTGCAAAGATACTTTGCACATGTCCAAATAGTTTACTGCTAAAGAGAAAGCATGTCCTGTATGGCCCTAGATGGGGAAATTGTCAAAAGCCTGTGCCCAACTTCTCTGGATTCCTCCTGACATTTTATTTTCACTGATGCTCTTGGCTTACATACTTCCATTCTAATAAAAATTATCCATAAGTATAAAAAACATATATCCTTGAGAAGATGATGCAGGAAGTCCCTGCTGTGAAGTTGGAGAACAATGGCTTGTGTCTTGCCAGAATGTTGTCACTATAGCTCACCTAGTTGCCCTGGAAAAATAAAGGGAGGAGTCAGAAATTGCCAACAACAAAACCAACTATGAACCAGTTGCCCTGGAAAAATAAAGGGAGGAGTCAGAAATTGCCAACAACAAAACCAACTATGAACTAGATCTGGCATTCAGGCAAACAGCAGTGTGTCAATTAAGTCATCCACAGCAGCAATAGCTGCAACATGAATGGTGGGGTCAGAAGTTTTATAAATGAACTAGATCTAAAAGGTGGTCAGAATACAGTTCATTAAGAGAAAAGAAAATTTTATAGGAAGGCAGAAGGGAGTTTACAATGTTTAAAATGTGAAGAAAGAGAATGCAAAAGAGGTATAACATGTTATGATTATAAGAAAGGAGGAGGAAAAATAAGGTAAAGGGACAGAGTTTGCTATAGTATGCCAGCTCCACAGCAGCAAGCTGTAGTGTGGCCTCCTTGAGATGGCTCCCACCTCAGCTGTCCATGGCCAGATGATAAATAGTGCACTTTTCCAACACCAGATGGCTGTGCAGGCTCTGGATTAGCTAAGTTTGGGCTGCCTTTCTGAGCTACAGGACTTTCTGTGCCAAATTTGTCCATTGCATTTCTGTCTCTGTTCTCCCTCCCCTCTGTGGTAAAGCAGCATGACTTGATTCCAACATACTCTTTCTTCGTTGTTCAATGCACCCAAATTTCTGAGTTTCTAAGACACTCCAATTATCCAATGTTGAATTTTAGTGAAATCCCTCTTTCGCCCACCTTCCTGAGAAACAATAGTCCCACTGCTTGAGTCCTGAGCCACAGAGCAACTGGAAATGTGGCCTTCCTCTCTCTGCCACCTTGGATGTCTCTACACTGGGCATTTGCATGGAGAATGTCTTCCCTAGAAGAATATTGGTTTCTATTCAGTTCCTTAATTAATAGTACAGCTCATTCTGTGTGTACTTTGCAGACACTGATTGACCATCTCAGACCCTTGAGAGGCAGGCAGGTCATTTATCTCCTTTGCTCAGAAAGGAGATTAGTGAACTTGCCCAGGCTGCCATAGGAACTCTCAGTTGAATTAGAGAGCTTCACACTCTACAAAATTCTCCATCTCTGTCACAGACCAGATCTGGATGGTGCTTCTACACAGGGAGGGGATAAGAGAACTTTAATGTACATGATGCATCCATCCTAAGGGTGCCTGAGAGAAGGGGTAGGGTATATACCCCAGGGGTTCAGGAAAGGGTAAATAGAGTTCTTGCTGAGCATCTTTGTGCTGGACACATGTGCTAGTAGGTATGTTTGTGAGGTTCAAGGAGCAATAGCATCCATGTGTGTAAGACAATGATAAAACAAAGTCTTATTCTGGAGAGCAGCTGGGTTATCAGAATGTTTGGGCCAAAGCATCTCTGAGAGGGTGACCTTGAACTGAGAGAAATGGAAAGTAGTACCCACCCTCTTTAACTTCCAGCTGGCATTCTGAGCCACTGCTTGCATCAGTAAGTCCAGCTCTTCAGCTGAGACATTCTGGTTCCACAGTGGAGGGTGATGGACTTGAGTGTATACCCCCAGACTGCAAGAACCAGATTGTGAACAGCAGGCAAAAGGATCTTCCAGGGTGCTGGAGCCCAAAGTAGAAAATCTCCTGGGAAATCCTGCAGGAGACTTGTGCCAGCAGCCTCCACCTACAGGCTCCAGGTAGCACCTGCTGTCCTGATGCTGGCTCAGGACACAGAGTTCTAGTGAACAACTCAGAAGAAATACAGTGATTGTACTGAGTCCAGGCAGAGTGATTCTAGGATGGTTGAACTGATGTGCCATGGGTGATAAGACCCTGTCCAACTGCTCCCAGTACCCTTCCTAGAGAGCTCAGGAGACCAGGCAGGGCATGGGGAAGCAGAAAGAGGGTGTTTAAGGAAACTGGTCCTTTTACCAGGTTCTTCTACAGTAAGGCTCTGTGAGTGGGCCAGTGTCTTCCACACACATGTGGGATTCCCCAAACACTGATGGACTTTGTTTCAATCAGCACATAAGGTATATGCCCAAAAGTGGCCGCCATTCTCTGGGAAGGTCTCTGAGCATGTGCCCCACAAGATACCCTCATCAGAGATGACATCCTGGACTCTCCTTCCATTGTTGAAAGACTTAGGCACCCACACCCAGTTCCTGACACTATTCTGGATGCCCTGCCTCCACTGGAATTCAGTAACACCGTGCCAAGGCCACATGGATGATCCTGTGGTCCAAGTTTCAGCTCCAAACTTCTCTGTCCAACATCAAGTTCGTGTCCATTCTCCAGGCTTCATATCCCACAAAAACAATATCTCCAAGCACAGCCATGGCCAAGCTCCAGGCTCCCTTGGCTCTCCTCACCTGAGAATGCCAGCTTGTTCTGCTGCCCTTCCTGACCTTTCCATCCAATCTCATGCCTGATTTGGTGGCAACCTTCCCTGTCCCCATACCCTGGGGATCTGTAGTTATTAGCCAGCATGGTAGTTGGTGCCTGGGGGGACATATGAGTCAGAGGTGGGCCTAGAGCCCAGCCATTTCCTGTTTTCCAGTGGGTTGATCTCTCACTTACTTAGCCCCACCAGCATCTGCACCCTGTATACAAAGGGAGATGATGAAGCCTATTTGGACACATTGCAACTGACAATTTATAGCAATCACATGGGAAAGTACTCAGAATGGAAGGAGAACACCCTGTGAATGCTAATTCTTGACATAAGTTCCATGCTCTGAAAATATGTCAGCAAACCATGAGGGAGAGGTTACCCAACTAACCACAGCTGTGATTCTCAGTATTTTCCTACCCTCCACCAAGGTCAGACAGTCTCCTAGCATGGGACGAACTTCTAGAAGGGCAGTTTAGCAGGAATAACCAAAATTTTAAATGTGCAATATTTATTTTTCAGAATTCTACTTGTAGGAATGAATTCAACAGAAATAGTCTGATTTGAGCACAAGACCTGTATAAGAGATAAGTAACCTGTCATCACAGAAAATCAGAAGCAGCTTAAAAGTTGCCATCAAAGGGATGGGTTACATTGGGTTCCTGAAATGTAAAGGAATTTGCTATATCAACATGAAAATCTAAAAGTCACTTTAGCTTCAAAACTCAAGGCACATTACTGGCCCCTCGGCTCCAATGACTAAAGATGCATGGGTGGAAGTGTGTGATGCACACGGAGGAAAGGTTTGGAGTCGGTCTCCCTATTCCTACATGAGTAAGTGTCTCGGTCACTCCCTTGAGCAGAGGAGAGGACCTGAGCCTGGGTTTTCTCCTCTTTGACATGTTTCTCCCTTGTCTATTTAAAAAAAAAAAAACAGTGTGATGCATTCCTGCATTTCTTTTGCAACAAATATATGCAGGGTGGTGTGTAGAGTCCACCATGCTGTCTTAGGGTGGGTGCAGTCACTCCTGTGGTGACCTCCAGCATCAAGTGCAAGCAGTCCTGGATTGTAATGAGAGGATCAGACCTCTTGACCAATCAGTCTCAAGAGAGTATTAAAAGGCACTGAAGCCAGGTGTGGTGGCACATGCCTGTAATCTCAGCAAATTAGTGAGATCCTGTTTCAGAATGAAGACTAGAGTGTGGTTCTGCGGTAGAGGGCACATAGATCCATTCTCTAGTACCACACTCCAACAAAAGGCTTTGAAACTGTTGCTCCTCTTCCTATGTCTGCTTTGGCAATTACTCCTCTGTGAGGGGTGGTGGGAGTGAGAAGAGGGTGCAGGGTCTAGGGCAGTCCCCAGGTCCTACCTCACCATCTGCTATAGCACATCATTAAGTTTTTGTGGAAACACAGGATGGATCAGATGATTTTTTGTCACTATCTGTCCAGGGGATGATAACCTTGTCTCTAGGCACTGTGGACCTGAGTGGGCTGTCTGTGGGATGGCAAGAAAGTGGATGCTGTAGGGTGCCTGGAACTGGAGAGGGTGCCAGAGTCACCAGACCTGCTGGGCATTGCCTGGCTTTGGCTCCAGCTGCATGTGTCCAGCAAACGTGGTCCTGAGTCTTCCAGATCAGGCTGGACAGAGTAGGAACTCCCCAGCAGGTAGTGTATATTTGAGAAGGTCATGTCCCTGACCTCTGGAGCCAGGCCATCTGGTCTAAAGCAGGATCAGTGCCAGATACTCCTTGTCTGGCTCCTGTATTTACCCTGAGACTAAACTCACTGAAGCACTGTGTGCAGCAACACTGCCACAGTGTCAGCCTCAGACCCCTAGAGAGGCCTGAGCCAATCCCAGGTAAGGTCATGACTCCACTGCTTGTCCTCACAAACCCTGGACCCTCCCTATGTGCCAACCACACTCTCCATTGCTTGTTGACCCCTGCACAGAGCTTGGTGCTGGGGCCCAGCCTGCAGGGACTTTGCAGCATGGAAAGAGGCTCATCAAGGGCCACTCTAGACCCTGAGCAGAAGGCATTGCCCACTAAGGGCTGTGTCAGGGGCTGGGCACAGCTTCTACCTCCCTGTTGATTCTATACAGGTGGGGGACAGTGACCCTGGCTGGGTGCAATGGGAAACCACCCTGGAGAAATCTACTGTCAACTGCCTGAGGAGCCCTGGCTCCTGAGAGATGAGCTCAGAAGGCTCCCTGCACACAGGTGAGCCCACAGCTCCCCACCATCCAACTGGCCCTGAAGGCTGAAGCCAGGGACCTGAACATACAGTAACTGGCATTTATAGGGAAGCCATACTAGGAGATGCTTTCTGTTCCCACTGCCCACGCACACACAATGAACTCATGTGACAGTCACTGCTGGATGCCTCAAATGTCCCACTGGTTGGTCCAGAAAACCCACCAGCTCTTGGGTAGAAGAGGGGTGCCTATTGGCAGAAGACTTAGCTGGGGACTAATTTTTTCCACAGTGGTACAAGTAAGAGATTTCCTTTAACCCAGAAGTTTTCAATTCTATGACCATGATAAAAACCCAAATGCCATTTTGAATTTGTCATAAGTATTTTATCTCTTGCTCTATTTAAGTTTTTATAGATGTCCCACCTCTGGGATGAGGGGACAAAGGGGATCTTGAGGCCTGGTACTTGGGTGAGGTTCAACTAGGGTTGCTGAGAAGCTGGTGACACCCTTTGATGACTGGAGTGAGGGGCCTGGTTACAGAAGAGTCCCAACTTTTTTAGAAAGGAGGTCCTGTTAAGTACTTAGGGTCAGAAGGGACCCCAGGCTAGCCCCAGTGATGCAGCAAGTGGGGAGCCTCTACACCGTACCTCCCAGAGAGGAGGAAGAGGGGAGGTGAGTGGTGAAGAGGGTCAGGTGAGAAGACAGAGACAACAGGGCAGGCTGGTGGACTTTCCATAACTCTTCCATGACCTGTTCTGCTGGCAGTACCTGTCCAGGCCCCACTGAAAAGAGCAGGGCAGTTGCTGTTTGGGTCTTCAGGTCTCTGAGGGGAAAGCCTGCTACATGTTCTGCTGGGAGGTAGTCACTCAAAAAGTGGATGATTCCTGAGGGTTGGTAAGCTGACACAGGTGTCACCCAGTCTGGAGGCAGAGAGGGGAGGGAGGCCTCAGGCTTGGCTCTGAACTAGCCTCACAGCTGGGTGAGGCCCAATCCTTGCTCTTCTTATCCCCATGCTCTTGGATGCAGCATGTACTGGAGTTCTTGCAGCTGAGATTCTAATGGGGATGGGCAGACCCAGCCCTGGAGCAAAGGTGATGCCTGGGCTGCAAGCACTACCTGTGCTGCCCCTGCTGCCACCAGCACTACCCCACATGAAGCTCAGGAGTCTGTCTGTCCCCATGTGGGCAACTTCCCCTGCCCCAGCCAGTAGAAGGCTCTGCATTTCTCCATGGTCTCTGGACTGCCTCACAGCAGCACGCCCGAGTGCTGGCAGCACAGCACTGGTGTTCCTCCTGGGCTACTGCTCACCTGGGGTGATGGCACAGGCCCGGGTTCTCTGAGGTTACTAGAGGCTTTGAGCCCTAGAGTAACAGTAAAGAGGAATAATGGCTTGGACTTCTAAAGGCTCCTGCCTCAGCATGGCTTAGCAACAGATCTACAACCAGGACCACCTAACTGCACAGCTCCTGGAAGCTGATAGGTGGTCAAATCTCAGCCTGGTGATGAGAAAGCAGCATCCTGGACTGTGACCATGACCTTGAGTGGTGTGTCCAGTGTCCTTTAAAGTCCACTTATGTGTTCATTCTGTTCTGGAATCCTTCTGGTTTGAAGTGAAAGTAACACAACAAGGCCACAAAGCATGTCAGCCACCGGTGGGACCTGGCTCCAGACTCCTAATCCTGCATTCTTGAGCACGCCTTGAACTGAGCTCCATCAAAACCTGCTGAGGCAGGTGCCCGAGATGCTGAGAGTCAGCATCCTCCCCTGGCACTGAGGCTCATGGTGCGGTTGCAGAGATCTACATTGAAACAGGAGGCTCTGGAGTAAGCCAAGCTCTCTTGAAAGCTGGGAAAGGTAGAAGCATGTGACATTATAACAAGCACTTGCTGTCCTGGTAGACCTGGAAGAGGCAAGACAGAGAGCTGTCTATTGAGGCCTGTGGAATCCACTCCTGCCCGTCTCAGCACACTCAGGCTTTTTGACAACCTACCTGATGCTTCCTCCTCACTCTCCCACCCCACAGGGAAGCACAGCAGGAGGTGACCAGGGTCAGGGCCCAGCATGTGACCACAACCAGGGCTTCTACCTGCTACTCTACTTTTCCCCCACTTCCTTTCTGAACAGCTGGTACTCTTGGGGACATTCTGAGCTCAGTGTTTCCCATGCAGTGTGTGAAGTGGACAGACTATCCTGTCTGCTCTTCTAAGATCATATGGAAGGAGGCAGCAGTGTTGTTCCCATTTTGTAGGGTGAAGACAGAGCCAGAACAGTCACAGCATTTGCCTGAACATTGGCCAGCCAATCCCAGTCCCTAGATTACAAAGGGGTCTTCCTGGGCCTGCCCTTCTGCTGGAGGCCCTGAGTGCCAGATCCACATTTCACCCATACCACCCCTTCCCCCACTGTTCCAGGTAGTCCGGCAGTATCAGGCGTTGGACTTGCAAGATGTGGGCTGGAAGCAATTCCTTGATGCCAAACATTCATGACACCTCAGGCCCTGGACTGGGGGAGATGTACCTTGGTTCAGGGACCCAGGCTTCCCACTCCACAGCCATTGACCCCAGGCATGGACCCTGCTGTTTGGAAAGCACCAACCTACCAACCTCCACCTCATTCTGGCCCACCTACATGAATGCCCACCATGGTAGACAGCCCACTGCTCGTTCTTGGAGACCACCACAAGTCACAGTAGCATGCCCTCTCTCCAGAGCAAGAATCTGAGGCTCTGAGCAAGTCTTGCCCTGCATCCTGGCCACTTCTCTGGGGAGTGGGGGGCCCATGATTCTGGGAGCATGACAACCTAGGTCAGCCCAGACCTTCAGGGTGGCATCCAGGATCCTAAGGGCCCTGGGGACATGGGGTAGGGCACCCACAGGCTTACCTGGTCATGCCAGGAGGTACTGAGTCATAAACCAGAGCAGGCATCTCATCCCTGGTCCAGGCAGGTGGGTGGGCAGGTATACAGAGCAGGTGTCTGGTCTGCATGAGGCCAGCTGACTTTTCTAGGCACCCCAAGCTGTGGTGGGTGGGGTGTCAGTCCTAGCTCACTCCTAGGTACTGACATGTGTCCACCTGGGGCTGTGGTCAGATGATGAATACTCCTGGCATTCACCTGCCTGGCCCAGGCCTCTGCCTGCCTCTAGACCCCACTTCCCCACTTCACTATTCCTGGCACAACCCTCCTTGCCCTCTCCCTCTACAGCCCAGACCAGCTATGCTGCTCTGCCTCTGCTGGGGACCCTCACCAGCAGCATTTTCTGCTCTGCCATAGCAAACACTGCAGAATGGGGCCAGAACCATGGAAGAGCATCTTCACATTTCGGGATGCTGAAGACCAAGATCCAGATGCAGGCAGAGCTGGATTCTCTGAGGTCTCTCCTTGCCGTCTTCTCTCTGTGTCCTCCCATGTCTGTCCCTCTGTGTCTCTGTCCTGATGTCCTTTTCTCACAAAGACACTGGGAGGATTCATCAGGGTCATTTTAGTTACCTCACAACCTGTGTCACTCCTTGAAAGACCCCATCTCTAGATAGCCACACTCTGAGGGACTGGGGGGTCAGGGCCTCAATATATGAATTTGGGAGACTCAATTCAGTCCATAACACAGGGGCTGTTATTTTTTGCATGCTGGGGTATAGATAAGATGCACAGTCACTAGGTGCACTGTGTGAGAGGCTGGCCACAGCCTCCCTGCAGAGGACATGGTAGGTGCCTAATGTGACTGATACTGGCCAAGAAGGAGTGAGAGTTGTCACACAGAGATGACATTGATTTCTTTGCCTCACCACACCATGGGCTGTAGGCAGACTTATTTTTTGTCCCAAAAAGAATGAAGAGGACAGAGTGGTATGTACAATCTGAATTTCAAAGTTGTGGAAACACTGGAGGGAAGAATGCAGCTGGCTGTGAGTGACCCTCAGAAAGCAAGGGAGTGCAGTGCTAAGGCAGGACCCTCTTGATGGTATGGGCATGACTACATGCCCAGGGAAACTCAGATGGACACACACCCTCTGCTCACCACCAGCAGAGACTGGATTCCACAGGCTACAAGGGACTGTGAGCCATGGACTCAAATTCAAGGGCCTTGACCTTGGGGAATTCCACACTGCTTACTACTACTGGTCAGATCCCTTCTACCTCAGGAACCCAGATGTCCAGAGCCTACTTGCTTGCTATTGATCATGGAGGCAATCAGTTGAGCCCAAACACACTCTCCAGGACACCCCTGACTAAGGTGTAGGTGCTCCAGGAATGAATTGAACACCACAACTGTTTCTCCACATGACCTTGGGCAGCTCTACACTCCTGGGTCCTGCCTCAGACTCTTAAGCCTGGACTGGGACCTGAGCTGCATTTTGCTTGGTGTCAGATGTGCCAGGGGGAAGTGCTTATCTGGACTGCTGCAGGTTCTCCTCCATGATTCTGGAGCCCCCTCTCATTGCCACTATGTTTAGTCAGGTCTCCTTGGCCCTGGGTACTGTCACCTTACCAAGTGCTCCATGGATCCAGAAGCCAAGGTGCTATGTGAGCCAGACCCTGCCCACATGAAGCAGGCAAGAGATGGGCAGGGTGGAGGGTCCTCAGCTCCTCCAGCTCCATCAGAGCTACTTCCCCTGGCCAGTGAGGGGCAGATGACTCCAGGAACACATCACCTCCACAACCAGAAGGGAAAATAGGGGTGAGGGGCAGGCATTGGCTGGGAGGCCAACGGTCTCTGGAAGGGTTTTTAGTCTCCACCAGCCATGTGTGGACTGACAGGGTTCTGTCCAGAAAAGTAAATATTCAGGGTGCAAAGTGTGGGAATTTGGTCTTTCTTTCCAACTACCTAGATTCCTGGTATGAATAATGGTCCCATTTCATGGTAAAGGAAACTGAGTACCTGAGGGTGGATGTGGACAGGCAGGTCACACCTGGTGTGAGGGCTCCTGTCCACATAGGGGACTGCATCTTCCAAACTGTGAGGAGACAGCTTTCCTTGATGTTGTGGCCTCGTGTCTGCTCTATATGTGGGGACAGTCACCACTCTCCTGGGGACCTAGCTGCCATAAGTACACTGGTGCCCTCAGAGCCCATATCCCACACAGCCTGATGGACTGGTCAAGACTCCTGGGAGCAGCCTGGGAGTGCCCCACATGATCAAGCCTAGACCTTGGCCAGCAGCCAGGCTCCTCAGTGACAGGAGGGGGAAGACATGCTTCCAACACCACTTCCATCTCCTTGAGTCCTCCCAGTATCCCAGAAGGAGGACTGACTCCACACTGACTTCCCAGGCAGAGAGCTCCAGTCACCCTGTTTGTGACATTTTTATGGGCTAGTGGGAAAGGCCAGGGGTCAGCCAAGAGGAACAGCACATTTCTGTAAGGGAATCAAGAAAATACCTGGACTCATCACAAGTGACCAGTCCATTGTCTGTGATGTATCTAAGCATCATCCCCTAAGTAACCTGAACAGTACAACAGGCAGCTAATAGTTCTGTAAGTAGAAAATTGCCCCAGAGACATCCTAGTTGTAACCCTGGGGACCTGCACCCACATCACCTCACACTGCAAGGGGACTTTGCAGATGGGATGAAGCTAAAGATCTGGATGTGGGAGGTGATTCTGGTTTTCCCAGGTATCCTGATGTCATCACAGATATGCACAGAATGAAGCAGGAGACCAGGGGGCAGAGATGGGGAGGTGGGAAGAGAAGCAGAGAGGGGGTCAAACCAGAACTGCCCCTGGAAGCTGGAAGGAGTAGGGGCAGAGCTGTCCTTCAGTCTGTGGGAGGAACACCACCAGCCACACCTTGCTTTCAGCCAGGAAGACCCATTTCAATCTTCTGTTCCCTGAAGTAATAGATGATAAATACATCAATATTGTTTCAAGCCATTATTTTGTTGTTTGTTACAGTGGCCACAGGAGACTAGGTCATTAGGGTCCTGCTTCCAAAGTGGACCCAGAGAAACAGAACTAGCCTAGAAGTTCTGCAGGGGAGGCGGCTCATGACCCCAATTACAGGAGCAGGTTCAGAGCACAGAGGCAGCGGACTCCTCCAAGGGGTCTGAGCTCTGTCCGTGAAGGGGTCACTAATCCCACAGAGCCCTTCCCATTTCCTGCCATGGGTGCTCCCTGGCCCTCCCTCATACGGCAGGCCTGCACTCCCACTGGCAATACTGAACTCCATGGCAGTCACCCATTGGGTCCACATATCCCCCAGGCAGTGAGTCCCTGGCACTCCACACACACAAGAAGTGACAGCTGCCCATCCCACCTGGCACCTCAGTCTCTGGGATCCAAGTCACTGTGGCCTGGAGCACTCCAGGGAGGCTTCAACCAGGGGCAGCACTAGGAGAAGGGGGTAGGTTTATTTTTTTTCTTTTTTAATTATTTTGGAAGATGATGGGATTAATTTTAAATATAAATTGTAATAGTAATCTTTCACCAGGCAATATGTTCTAATAAAAGCAAACTGCTTTTTCAAAAATGATCAAATAACAACTCAAAATGCAAAATAATGATGAGAAATATCTCACTGGCCAACAGATTTAGCTTTCTCACTGAAAGAAATTTGAACTACTCTTTTTAGGAAAGGCAAACTGTAATTTCAGTAGATAATCATACAGAAAGAATTTGTCACATAGACTTATTTTCATTTACTCAGTCAACTGTGTATAGCTGTCTCAACTGGGATGGATACATTTTTGTAACTGGCTGCATTGGAGCCTTCCTTGTGAGCACCTTGAGATCTGCAATGCACTTGGCCATCTTCCCCTTTTCTTGCTGTGCAGACATGCTCCGTACCACATGCTTCTCCACCCAGTTTATCATGTGCTCTTGTTCCTTTCATTGCATCATATTCTGCACAGAGATATGATAATCCAGGCAATTCTTTACCTCCTTATATACTTTATGTAGCCATTTCTGGTAAGTAACTTCCAAGGCCATAGCAGTGTTATTCCTTTGGACATCAAAGAGATAGTGGCACTTCTGAACCAGCACCTGCTGTGACTTCTCCAACTGAATTGTATTCTGGATTTGTTTGATAGAAGCCTGCTTTAAAATCTCTTCTACTTGGGCAATTTATTACTCATTGAGATTATCAGTGAGGCACCATATTTTTTAATTATGTAGACAAGTAACCATATATTGATATAGTAGAGAAGGTCTCCAGGGTAATCACATACATTTCTTTGGATAGAAAATACAAAATAAGCCCAGTTCCAAGCAGGTGGGGTCCTGTCACATCAGCTATAGGATAAAGATATTAGGAGAATTCCCCAGGGATCAGCCCAGGACAAACTTTTCCTCCATATTCAGGAAGAGGTGATAGAGGAGTAAGACATGGCTGCCCTGTGTGAAAAATCCTTGTTGCCTGCTCTATCCCTGGTCCTAGGAAGGCTGCATTCCTGAGACAGGGGACCTCTGTGGCAGAGGCAGAAAGTGCCACCTGTGAGAGCTTGGGCAGCAAATGTCCATGCAGCAGGCTCAGTGTCCCTCTGACCCCAAATGGAGACTCTTTTCAGGGCCCACTTTCCAGTTTGATTGTTTTTAATAGGACTTGGTTGCTGTGGTAGAATGTATGTCCCATCTCATTTACCATCTTGGTTACTCTTGAGCGTACCATTGGTGGCATAAAGCAGCCAATTCTCAGGACCTCCTCACCTTCCCAGACTGAAGCTCCATCCCACTAACACTAAACCCTCCCTGCCTCTGGCCCTAGCACTCACCACCCACTACCTGTCCCCATGGATGTGGCTCCTAAGGATCTCAGAGGAGTGGAATTCCTGACTCATCTCATTTAGTACAGTTTCCTCATGGTTCTTCCATGTTGTGCTGTGGGTCAGAATTTTGTCCCTTTTCACATGTATTTTCATACATGTAAATGTTCTAGCTGACTGAAGCTTAATTGGTAAACACTGTCCTTCTTTGTCCCAAGTAATATTATTCCAAAGTTTTGTATTTGTTTTAATTAATTAAACATAACAGTAGAATGAACTTTGATACATCATATACAATGGAGTATAATTTCTCATTCTTCTGGTTATATGTGATGTAGAATCCCATCTGTTGAATAGTTACATATGTACATAGAGTAAAGATGTCTGATTTATTCTACCATCTTTCCTATTCCCTAGCATCCTTTCAATTTCCTCTACCTCATCTAAAGTAACTGTATTCTTCCCTAGTCTCCCTGCCCCTTTGTGAATTAGCATCCACATATCAGAGAAAACATTCTGATTTTGGTTTTGTGGGATTGGCTTATTTTGCTTAGCATGATATTCTCCAGCTCTATCTATTTACTGGAAAATGCCATCATTTATTCTTCTTTAAGACAGAGTAATATTTCTTTGCATATATATAAATATGTATATGTGTGTGTGTGTATTCACACAGATAGGGGTTTAATTTCATTTTGTTACATGTGGATTTCCAATATTCCCAGCACATTTATTGAAAAAAAATATATATGAATATATATATTAATATTCATATATATATATATATATCACATTTTTTTTACCCATTCACCTGTTAAAGGGCAGATATGTTGGTTCCATAGATGGCTATTGTGACTTGAGCTACTATAAACATTGATGTGACTGCATCACTGTAGTATGCTGATTTTAAGTCCTTTGGGTATAAACCATGGAGTGGGATAGCTGGGTTAAATGGTGGTTCCATTCCGAGTTTTCTGAAGAATCTCCATGATGCTTTCCATAATGGCTGCACCAATTTGTATTTCCACCAGCAATGTATGAGTGTACCTTTTTCCCCACATCCTTATCAACATTATTGTTTCTTGTATTCTTGTATAATTGCCATCCTGAATGGAGTGAGATGAAGTCTTAGAATAGTTTTTATTTGCATTTCTCTAATTGCTACAGACATTTAACATTTTTTCTTACATTTGTTGATCAATTCTATTTCTTCTCCTGTGACGTGTCTGTCCAGTTCCTTATCCCATATATTGACTGGGATATTTGTTTTTTTTTTTTTTTTTTTTTTTTTGGTGTTAAGTTTTCTGAGTTCTTTATATATCCTGGGGATTAATGCTCATCTGAGATGCATGTTGTAAAGATTTTCTCCCATTCTGGAGGCTCTCTCTTCATGTTATCAATTGTTTCCTTTCCTGAGAAGCTTTTAAGTTTGAACCCATCCCATTTATTGATTCTTCACTTTACTTCTTCTACTTTAGGAGTCCTTCTAAGGAAGTCAGATCCTAAGCCTTCATGATGAAGATTTGGGCCCACTTTCTCTTCTATTAGGGTATCTGGTCTAGTGCCCAGGTCGTTGATCCACTTTGAGTTTCATGCAGGGTGAGAGATAGGGATTTTATTTCATTATGTTACATGTGGATTTCCAATATTCCCCACACCATTATTGAATAGGTTATCTTTCCTCCAGTGATTGTTTCTGGCACCTTTCTCTAGTATGAGATAACTGTAACCTTTTTTGATCTGAGGTCCATTGTGTCTCCTATTAGTATAGGCACACCTATTCCCTGTGGGTCACTGCTTACTGGATTTTTTTCTATCCCTTTGCTTTATACCTGTTTGTGTCTCTGGATCTAAAGTGAGTCTAAGACTGGAGATGTGGCACACAGGTAGAGCACATGCTTGGCATGCACCTGGCCCAAGTTTGAGCCCCATCTTGGCAAATAAAAAAAAATACATAATTAAAATAAAGGAATTACCCTGAGTCCTTCACATTTCTTCAGGGAACTGGACTCCAGTCACTGCCTCCCAGAATGCAGAACTGGAGAGGGGTATTAACCATAGGATGAGCCTCCAGCATGGGGCTCAGAGACCCTCATCTCTGGACTTCCCTCCAGCCATGACTGTGCCCTGAGAAGGAAGTGAAGCCCAGGATGAGCTGAGGTGGTCTGGGCTTATGGGTGCCCCATTCCCTTAGGGGGACTTGCTGTGGCACGTCTGGCAGAGAGAGAGAGGGAAGAAAGGTAGATGGTCCAGGAGGGGACTGAGGAGACCCTGGGAGCTGGGACACCATACGCCCAGGCTGCTCATGGCCACTGGCTGTGCAGGGAACATGGACAGTGACTCAGTGAGGGGACCAGGGTCAACAGGATGGAGATCCTTGGGCCCCCAGCAGGGGACAGGTATTGGTAAGGACCTTTAGTATTCCTGGGGCCCAAGAATCTGGAGTCCCTTCTGCCAGGATTGGGGAATTCATCAGCATCAGAAATAAGAGAAGACAATATAAAAAGGAAAAATAAATTTAATCACAATTTGGCAAAAATGGAGGAAGAAGTCGATCTGTCCCAGTCTGTCCCACAGCAGCACTTCAATCTACAGGTATAAAGCCAGGAGACAGGATGGAGAAGCTGATCTGCCTCTGCTGTCTCCCAGAAAGCACTACCATCCACAGGAAGGTATCTGAGGAACAAGATATGAGGAGGCATTGTGTTAGGGAGCCCAGTTCCCTTCAGCTTTGCATTCCTTCCTGGAACAGGGCTTTGGCCTGGCCAACACTTTCAACCTGGGCATGGAACAATTGCCTCCAGGGAAGTGGAAACATTGGCAGGAAATGACAGGGACTGAGAACAAAGCAGTTTGGAATTTCTTTGAAATTTTTTGATTTTAATTGAAGCCCACCAAGGGCCCCCATCTTGTCCATCCTTCAGTCTTGAGGGTTGTTGCTGATAACCCCTCAAGGGCACCAAGAGCTTCTGAGTGAAAAGACAACCTGCAAAGATGCTCACTGGCTCCACCCAGCTGAAGACTTAGGAATCCTGCTTCAAACCCTGGGCAACACCTGCTTTGGGTAAGTTTGGCACTTGGACAGGTTCATTCTGACAATTCCCCTGTCTCTAAATAACTTTTTCTGAAGGCATTACTGATTGTCCACCAAGTGATCTGGGCCCAGGTCGCCAGGATAAACTTGTCCCATTTTTGGTCTGATCTGGTCCCTTGTCAGAAGGGAAGTGACAGGCTGTTAGATTCAGGGTCAAAAGACCCTTCATGAGTGAAATTTGAGCAACAAAACAGGCTTACAAAAGTGGTTCCTAGGCTTAGCTTTAACCTGGAGTCCTGAAGTACTTCCCTGAGGAACATCAGGTGCACCACTGGGTGGGCTTGCAGTGGTGGAGTGGCCATCGGCAGCATCTGCTCTCCTGCCCAGGCCCAGACTCCAGGTTCCCTGGCTGCAGTCACTGTCCTGTACACATTCTCAGGAACCCCTTTCACCTCCTGGGGCTCCACTTCTCTCCAGAGCTCTGGGGTTCTCCACCATGAAGTTCACTGGGGATGAGTGTGAGGTCATGAGCCTCATAGCAGATGCTCAGACCTACCGCCCACCTCAATCGCCATCCTCCCTTGTCGCGTCCCCTCTGCCCGCAGAGAGAGACACGGCAAACGTCTGAAGCTTTGGAAGTTTATTGTGCACAGTTTCTTTCCTACGCTTCTCTTACCCCTAGCTTCTGCGCACTCTCAGCTTCCCTTTTCCCAGCTCCTTCCACTCCCGCGTACTCCCTCCTTCCAGCTCCGCTCCCGCTGCTGCCGCGGCCGCCGGCGCCGCCGCCGTCGCCGTCGCCGCAGCTTCTTCCGCTCCGTTCCTTCCGTTTCTCCCTTCCTCAGCTTCCGCCCCCTACTCTCCCACCCACCAGGCTTATATACACTTCAGTCAATCAGGGGAGAGTACACGAGATAAACGCGGACAGCTGCAGGCGCGGGATGGGTACACGAGGGGGCATGCTCTAGTCACATCGTTAACTAGCCAATTATTGGAATTCGCTGGTTGTTTACTGTATAGCTGGCCGCCTTTGGCTCAGCGTCAGGCGCCATCTTGACCATGTCTAAGGCCGGGGGCTCTAGAAACCCCGACACTCCCTACTCTGTGTGCATTGAGAAATTTACCATCTGAGTCCCCACCATCTCCCCATAAACCCTTGGGGTACATGCATCTGAGAGAGGTCCCAAAACCCAGACCGTTTCTCTAATGGTAGAGCTAAGAACTCCCGAATCTCCTCTGCCTCATCCTTCCCCTTCAAAAGTGGGGCCCTGTAGTTCTAGCTGGGAGTCTGTCTGTGATAGGTGGCAGGCTCCCAGGGGCCCCCGCTGTGGAGTAAATGAGGCATCAGCACAGTGACCAGGTGACCCTGGCTGCTAACTCAAACTAAGTGTCTTTGAATAAAAATTCTATCTGCAATTAAATTCCTTATTGTGTTAAAAACAGCACACATTGCTGTGGAAACCTTGTGGAAGTTGGAGAAGATCAGAGCAGGAGAAACCGATGGGTTCATGGAGGAGCACCTGAGACCTAGCCCCCACAGCATGGCTGATTCTCTGTGATCTAGGAGCAGGGAAAGTGATGCGAGCAGAAGCAGCAAAGCCCTGTGCATTCTGCTGCTGAAGCTGACCTGGAAGGCACTTGGTAGATGCTTCCACTCCACATCTGACCAGGGCTGTACATGGCCTATGCCTCCTCTCAATTCCACTCTGCAGAACTGAGTGAGGACATTATGGCCAGGGACATCTGCAGTCAGAGTTTTCCAAAAGAGCCCACACTGCCTTCATATCTGGAGGATGGCATATATTTTCATTCACATTTCATTACAACCACTTCTTCCCTGCAGGGGCAGAAGCACCTCTTCGGGCTAGTTTCATTCCTCAAACCACGTGGGTCATTTTCTTTTTGGTAGTTATGGTTCCTATCATTCTGTCCCCTTTCATCTGTGGACTGGACCCATCATCTCAGGCCTGGTCAGTACCAACAACTGCAACCATATTCCCCGTTAAAGTCAAAAACTACCCCAGCACCCACTGTCCTCAAAATTCTCGGAAGACTTTCCAAACCTGTCAGAAGGTCACTCCAGAAGAGATCTTGGAACTCATCCTGCAGTGTGTGTGAGTATTTCACTTAGTGTGATCACTGCATTAAAATGTCCATAGAGCCTGGTGCAGTGGCCACAGCTGTAATACCAGCTACTGGGAGGATGAGTCAGGAGGATCACACATTTTAGGCCAGCTTGGATGATTTTGTGACATCCTGTGTTGAAAATGAGAAGAAAAAGTCTGGCAGAGTGCCCCTTGGTTCCATACCCAGTACCAAAAATCAACAAATATATGTATGCTTTTCAAACATCCATACACTGATGTTGCAAGAGCCTGGATGAACACAGACCTGCCTGGGGAGGAAGTGAGTACCCAGCACAACCATGAGTGACCCTGCCTCAGCACACCTGGCCCTGCTGCCTATTACATCTGTGAGCTGAGCTTGGCTACAGCGTGTCTAGGACAGGGTTGCCCTTGTCTTTATTTTGGCATTTGGCCTCGTCATCTTGTCTTAACATGGCTCACCTCAGACCTGGACTTGATCTGGGCTTTGGTTTTAGTCTTGAGTGGACCCTTGGTCTTGTGTTCTATCCTGCTCTATACACACATGCTTCTATGTGCTGCTAGATTTAACTTAAATCTACGTATGTCCAAGTCTCTGAATGAGCCCACCAACTTAAGTGGCTCCCTCATGGAAAACTCCTTGGTAGATGGTGCCTGTCATTTCACTGGAACACCCAGGCAGAACAACCTTGCAGGCAGCAGGACAGGACCCAGCTCCTCCTTGACCTGCTCTTCTCTGCATCCTAACCTGGAGGGTGCTGGTAGTGCCGTAAAAAAACATGGCCCCTGGGACAGACGGGCCTGGTTTCTGGTTCCTTCTCTGCCCCTGGCTGCTTGGGTACCACTGGAAAATTTGCATCAAACCCCTGAGCATCCTGTGCCATTTGGAAATTGAGGTGATCACTGCTCCCTTACAGACATGAGGCAGAAGGTCCATGACATCAGGTGTGTCTTGCATCCTGTCAGATTCAGGGCAGTAAAGGTGCTCTCAACAAGTGAAATCTCTGCCCTCCCTGAACTTACCAGCAGGATGCAGCCTGGAGTTCCTTCTGTCCTCTTATACTGAGATCTTTGTCTCCCAGCACCCATCACTTCCTCTTTGCTCACATTCTCTCCTTCTCTCCCAACAACTTCTACTGCCTGGATTCCCCTATACTCACCAGAATCCCCCAAAGATGCCTCAGTCCCAATCCTCGGGCTGGGTGCTAGGGCAGAGGCCAATCCTGCAGCTCAGGGAGGGCCCAGCATGGCCTGGAGGAGATGGTCCCACCTCTGTGGCCATGCTCTGCTTGAAGTTGGCACAGAGACCTGGCCAGGGCACTGCAGAAGGATGGAGCTTTGTAGAAGAATGCTCCAGGTCTTCTGGGAGAGGGGCACAGTGAGTGGCAGGCAGCAGTGCAGGACTCTCCAGGCACAGGACAAGTAGCCAAAGCAAAGCCCCCTGTGGGAAGGACTGCTATCTAGCATCTACCAGACAGGTTCCCCAAAAACCCAGCTAATGAATGCACAGTGTCCATGAGCAAGTACTTATGGACAAATGCACGTAACTCCATGGTGAAGACTTCAAAATCAGAAATGTGCAGAGCCTGGGGTGCCATAGCCTGAGTCCATCCGACAGGCAGGTCTGCTCCTGCTCCCTGTGAACTTTGCTGAAGATGTACCTCTGTGCTACACAATATCCAGCTTCTCAACTTCTTCACCAAAACTCTTCATCAAACAAGTATTTCCACACTTCATCTAAAAACAAATTTCTCTGTCATATTGGATCCCACATTTCATGGGCACATCCTGTCTTACTGGATAAACATCCTCCTCTCCCCCTCTCACACCCAGGGAAAAGGGAGGACACTGAGGAATTCTGGGTGATTGGCACTCACACACAGGGCCCAGGGGAGACTAATAGAGAGAGGGAAAGTGGCACTCAACCCAGAGGACCGAAGGAGACAGGACACTTGTGGGAGAGGGACTCTGGCAATTAAGGAGCGCTTTAATATGTGCACCTGAGAACCAGGGGGTGAGGGGCGCTCACCACAGACACAAGGAGCCTGGGCACTTGGGGGAAATGGGTGCTACCCCCGACAGGACCCAGGGGAGACTGGGCAGTGGGGAGGGAGGGGTGCCAGCCACAGACCCCAGAGGCCACTGAGCAATGCTGGGCAAGGGGTGCCCACCCACAGGACCCAGAAATGACCACGCACCAGGGAGCCAGGGGCCCACACCCAGGGGAAAATCAGGGGACTGAGGACTGGTGGACGAGGAGTGCTCACCCACAGGCCCCAGGGGAGGCTATTGGAGAGAGGGTCAAGGGCGCTCACCCATGTGACCGAGGAGCCTGGGCACTTGTGGGTGAGAGTTGCTCCCCCACAGGGACCACAGGAACCTCTGGATCTGCGGATCTGGGACCTGGGGAACTGCGGGTGAGGGGCGCTCTCCCTCAGAACCACCAGGACACCCAAAATGCGGGGCCACCCTAGCCAACCTCGCCACACACAGGACCCTGAGGAGACTGAAAACTGTGGGCGAGGGGCGCCCACCCTTAGGACTCAGTGCACCCTGGGGCATAGAGGGGGAGTGGGGCCCAGCTCTAGGAACCAGGCCACACCCCACAGTGCTAAGTGAGGGGTGCTCACTCACAGCCACTGGGCGGCTCTGAGCAAGGAGGGGTAGGAGTTGTTCACTCTCAACATTCAGGGGTGTCTGCTCTGGGCACTGCTAGGTGAGGGGTGCTCACCCACAGGGACCCAGAGAAGACAGACTGAGCACTGACCAGGAAAGGTGCTCACATACAGGCACTGTAGAGGCTGAGCACTGGTGGAAGAGGGGCGCTCACCCACAGGACCCAGAGTCCTTGGAATCTCATGGCACGTGGGAGGGAATCCCTCAGGCCTAGTTCTCACTCACCTCAGTGAGCACGAGCCAGCCATTCTCTTCCACGGTTCTCAGGAGGTCCTCCAGGACGGGGGCAAGAGAGCCCGTTGCCCTATATCCTACTGTCCTCTCTGCTGGGAATCCTGCCTGAC
Organism: Sciurus carolinensis; assembly: GCF_902686445.1. Classification (NCBI taxonomy): domain Eukaryota; kingdom Metazoa; phylum Chordata; class Mammalia; order Rodentia; family Sciuridae; genus Sciurus; species Sciurus carolinensis. The sequence goes on along the minus strand of NC_062215.1, from coordinate 53,746,895 downwards.
TCAAAGGTCCCAGTGGGTTTCTGCCAGGAACTAGGAGAGCACCTCGTGGCAAGGCACAGAAGATGCTGACAAGCACTGAAAATGTGTCCTCCATCTGGTCTGGTCCTGGTGCACAGGGTCCTAGGCCATCCTGGGCCTGTTTTCATCATGCCTAGGAGCACAGGACCTTGAGGCCAAAGAAATGTGCAGAGGAGATGGTGACTGATGAGGGGGGATCCGGGTCCTAGGTGCACTTGGAGATGAGATCCAAGGGCCAAGGCCTTGTGGTTGCAGGCTCTGTGGAGAAGCCTGTGTGAGTGGCTGCACCAAAGGCCACCCAAGGCTTCAGCAGGTAGGAGCACTCCTCTGCCCCTCTGTCCAGGTGTCCTATGCGGTGTTGAACACGGTGGCCTTCTAAGGCCAAAGAGGGTGTCCTAGGCTTGGAGGGAGAGGCACTCACCCACACAAGTTGTGCAAGGAGGCAGGTGGCAGTGGCATATCGATCAGGGGCAACTGAGCACTGCAGGGCCAGAGGTGCTCCCCCATGAACCTAGAGGATCCAGAGCAGGGGTGGTCAGGAGGTGCACAGCAAGAGGACACCTAGAAGACTGAGTACTGGTAGTCGAGGGGCGCTCACCCACAGGACTCAGGGCAGACTGGGCACTTGGGAGGGAGGGGCAGCACACACAAACCCCAGTGGTGACTAAGCCATTCTGGGGGAGGGGTGCTCACCCACAGGACCCAGAGGAGACACCAGCACCAGGGAGTCAGGGGTCCACACCCTGGGCAACCTGAGGAGACTGAGGTGTGCTGGGTGAGGGGCGCTCATGCAAAGGGACCTCAGATCCTAGGGACCTGGGAACCAGTGGATGAGGGGCGCTCACCCACAGGACCCCCAGGACACCTAACACTGATGGGCCACATTCACCTGAGGAGACTGAGCAGTGCGGGGCAAGGGGCGCCCACCCTTAGGACCCAGTGCACACTAGGGAATGGAGGGGGAGTGGGGCCCAGCCCAGGAACCAGGCAACATCCCATGCTGCTGGGGGAGGGACACTCACTCACAGCCACTGGGCAGCTCTGAGCAAGGAGGGGTCCCGGGGTTTCGACACTCAACACTCAGGGGTGTCTGCTCTGGGCACTGCTAGGTGAGGGGTGCTCACCCACAGGATCCAGAGAGGCCCCACTGAGCACTGGGGGAGGAATGGTGCTCACATACAGGCACCATGGAGGCTGAGCACTGGTGGGAGAAGGGCGCTCACCCACAGGACCTAGAGCCTTGGAACCTCATGTGTGGAGGGAATCCCTCAGCACTAGGTCTCACTCACCTCAGTGACCACGGGGGAGTCGTGGTCTTCCATGGGTCTCAGGTGGTCTTCCAGGATGGGGGCAAAGGGCCCTTTGCCCGATATCCCACTGTCCTTTCTGCTGCGAATCCTGCCAGACCCAAAGATCCCAGTGGGTTTCTGCCAGGAACTAGGAGAGTGCCTGGTGCAAGTCATAGAAGATGCTGACAAGCCTTGAAAATGTGTCTTCTATGTGGTCTGGTTCTGGTGCACAGGGTCCTAAACATCCAGGGACTGTTTGCATCATGCCTAGGAGCACAGGACCTTGAGGCCAAAGAAATGTGTGGAGGAGATGGTGGCTGATGAGGGGCGGATCCGGGTCCTAGGTGCACTTGGAGATGAGATCCAAGGGCCAAGGCCTTGTGGTTGCAGGCTCTGTGGAGAAGCCTGTGTGAGTGGCTGCACCAAAGGCCACCCAAGGCTTCAGCAGGTAGGAGCACTCCTCTGCCCCTCTGTCCAGATGTCCTAGGCGGTGTTGAGCGCCTTGACCTTCTAAGGCCAAGAGGGTGTCCTAGGCTTGGAGGGAGAAGCTCTCACCCACACAAGTGTTGCAGGGAGCCAGGTAGCAGTGGCATAGGGATCAGGGGCGACTGAGCACTGCAGGGCCAAGGGTGCTCCCCCAGGGGCCTCAGAGGATCCAGAGCAGGGGTGGGCAGGAGGTGCACAGCAAGAGGACACCTAGGAGACTGAGTAGTGGTAGGCGAGGGGCGCTCACCCACAGGACCCAGGGCAGACTGGGCAGTGGGGAGGTAGGGGCGCCATCCACAGGACCCAGGGCAGACTGGGCATTGGGGAGGGAGGGGAAGCATCCACAAACCCCAGAGGCTACTGAGCCTGCTAGGTGAGGGGCGCTCACCCACAGGACCCATAAGAGACACAGCACCAGTGTGCAAAGGGCCCACACCCAGGGCAAACTGAGGAGACTGAGGACTACTGGGAGAGGGGTGCTCACCCACAGGATCCCCAGGACCCTAACACTGATGGGCCACACTCACCACACAGGACCCTGAGGAGACTGAGCACTGCAGGGTGAGGGGCGCCCACCCGCAGGACACAGTGCACTCTGGGGAATGGAGGGGGAGTGGGACTCAGCCCCAGGAAGCAGGCCACACCCCACACTGCTGGGTGAGGGGCACTCACTCACAGCCACTGGGCAACACTCAGCAAGGAGGTGTCAGGGGGTTGCTCACCCTCAACACTCAGGGGTGTCTGCACTGGGCACTTCTGGGTGAGGGGTGCTCACCCACAGGACCCAGAGAGGCCTGACTGAGCATTGGAGGAGGAAGGGTGCTCACATAGAGGCACCACGGAGGTCGAGCACTGGTGGGAGTGGGGCGCTCACCCACAGGACTTGGAGTCCAGGCAGACTGGGGAGACCCAGTCCAGGCAGACTGGGCCGTGTGGAGGTTTGTGGTTCACTGACAAATCCCAGTGGCGACTGAGCACTGCTGGGCAGGGGTCCAATAGATAGAACACCAGGGAGCCTGGGACCCATATCCACAAGAACTGAGGAAAGTAAGGTGTTCTGGGGAGCGTTGCCCACCCACAGGACCCCTTCACCCTTTAGAATGGAGAGGGAGTGCCTCCCACCCACAGGAACCAATCAATCTCATTGCTGTTTTTTGAGGGGCACTCATATATAGAAACTAGGTATTACTGTTCTCCCAAGCTGTAGGGGTGCTCGCCCTCAACATTTAGGCATGTTGAGCCATCATGGGTGATATGTTCTAACCCATAGGATTTTTAGGAGACTGAGCAATATTCTTTGACTGGCACTCACCCCTAGGACTCACCCACTGGTAGTCCCCGATTCCACCTACTATCTCCAGAAGAGTGATTTTCCTGACCCCAGAATGTCATCGGTGTGACCCAGAGCACACAGACAAGCGGAGTCTGAGTCCTGCTCATCCACAGGACCCAGAGATGACTGAGCCCTGGGTGTGGACTGGTGCTTACCCATTGGAACCAGGGGAGCTGAGCCCTTCTGGGGGGAGCACTCACCATCAGATGGCAGTGCAGAAGGAACTAGTATAAGTAAGGTGCGCCTCACAAAGGTGAACATTTAGTCAACTGAGCAGCGGCGGAATCAGGTGCTCACTCAAAGGACACTGGGTTTCCTGAGCACTGCTGGATGAGTGTCCATTGTTCACAGGACATTTATCTTCTATAGTACTCACATGATGTATTATTCACTCTTCTCAGATGTCTCAGGTTCTGATGTGGTATTTTTCCTGATCTGTGGGTCTCACGTGTTCTTCACTGCTCATGAAAAGGTGAACATGTCCTTTCCCCTGGCAGACTGGGAAGATCTCCAGGTAGTTGGCTAGGGCTCTGCCCACCCTCCTCTTTGTATCCAGGAAGTTTGTGGTGTCACAATGGGCTGGGGGAGGGGCAGGCACAGCTGCTTAGAGAGGGTGTTGGTGCCCTCATGATTGACTTGTCCCCTAGTCTAACCATCCTTGGTCCAATGACCTCTGCCCCACTGTTTCGAGTGAAGAGCCTTGGTCAAATTCTGTTTCTGACTCTCTTGACCTTTGAGTTCTATGAATGATTCAGTAGAGGGTCGTCCTGTGTCTCAGGGATTTGGGTCACGATGTGACTGTGGAGTTTGAGGATGGGAGTCTCAGTTTCCCATCTAGCCCCTGCTAGATGCAGTGCCTCTTTGCCCTGCTTCCTCAGTAGGGACCCTGGGCCTAGTCTGTAAACCTTGTTTCTTCTGTGCTCTGCCCTGGGACCCTTGGGTCTCCCTTTTCCTTCCTGCACTCCTACAGCCCTTACCAGGCAGGTGCAGACTGCGTGGTGCCTGGCCCTGCTGGGAATCCCACCCAGCCATGCTGTACCTTTTCTTCTGACCCTGACAGGAGTCCCATAGATTCCTATGTGATCCTCATTGAAGGGTGGGTAGAAAGTCCCACCACAGGCCCAGGATCTGTCCTAGTCACCAGGGCTCCTCAGCCAGTGACACTTGTGACCAGGCAGAGCCTGCTCCTCCCCGACAGGCTAGCCCAGTCTCCCCATTGCTACTAAGCTTGGGCATATCCATATTACCTACTTGCCTCCCCCAACAGACTTCCCCAGAGGAGAAGTTTTAGACAAGGGCTGAGACATCTGGGCTCCCTGTGGATGAAAAGGGACAGTGATTTGGCTGCAGGACAGCAGCTCCAGATGGGGGTGCCTGGGTGCAGAGGTGCCCTGGAGCTTTCTCCTCCACTTCACTCTTCTTCCTCCCTCAGAGGTTCTGGTGATGATTCAGAGGGCAGTGTTCCCAAACCCCAGACTCCTCAAAGGACCAAACTGATGGTGTGCTCACATCACAGGGACAGCCTCAGAGCCTGGCTCAGAAGATCCCCTCAGCCCAGGTCCATCCACCATTGGACGCTGCCCTGAGTCCCTCTCCCCTTCTGCTCATCTCCTTTGTCAGGGTTGGGAGGGGTACTGGAGTAAAAACCCAAGGGTACTCTACTACTGAGCCATACCCAAGCCCACTTTGCTTTTTATTTTGAGACAGGATGGCTTCAAGCTTGATCTTCCTGCCTCAGCCTCCTAAGCAACTGGGAATATAGGTGTGGGTCACTGTGCTCAGCCCCATCCTCCTTCTTGTTAAACAGAGACCTTCCTTCATAATGTCCTAGTGTGGGGAAAAGCTGTAAGAGTCAAACCTACAGGGAGGAAGCACAGTAGGTCTAGTCACACATAGTCACACTCACAGACAGACCCACACACTTATGCTCACTAGTTTGCAATGAGGTTGAAACTCATTTGTCCCCACTTTGAGTAGGGCCAAGCACAGAGCCTCTGATGAGGCTGCCCACATCCTACAGGGCTCCAGATGCTCACGTGGCTGCCACCCCACCTTCCAGTCCCCAGCCTGAGGAAGCTCCAGGCTGGTCACACAAAACTCCCTGAAGTGATCTCTGGGTTCCAGAAAGGAGGAAGGCCCACTGTGTCTCAACAAGAAGTTCCCCTGAAGTGGGTTCCCCACAGGGTCTCCCTCTAGTTGTCCTTATCTGCAGTGGGGAACTTAGATAGATAATAAATGCTTTCCTGTCTAGGTTCTCAGCTGTCACATTTCTTTCTGTCCTAACACACATCACCAACAAGGCTTCTGGCGTCAGGTACCCCAGCTGGAGGCTCACAGCAGGGCCGGCTTACCCACACCCAAGGACTCTGCCCAGCTCTGTCAACTTGATGGATTTTCTGTTGTCCTTGGGAACCCTCAGCAGGAACTCTTTCCTCCCATGGTCTTCTCCAGGAGCCCCTCCAGGACCCTCCATGGGGCCTTCACATTGGTTTTCCTGGAGGGATCTGATGTGAGGAGGCCCCTCAGTAGAGGCAGGTGCTGGTAGCCATGCCTGTTTCCTTCCCTGCCAGAGTCAGCCCCCAGGGGGACGTATCTTCTGGAGTCTGGAAACAAAGCTCAGAGGTCCCCCCAACCCACAAGTCTCCCCTCTAACATTTACGAGAGGGACAGAGAGAACTTATTGGAGTAGTTATTCTAAAGAACTCTCACACACAAGCTCTGCACAGCAAAGCTCAGGGTTCTGCTGGGAGGGCTCAGTTGCCAGGTGCCTGCACTGCTCAGAGCACTCCTGCTTTTGACCCTGACAGCTCAGAGGAAAGCCTGAGCACCTGGAGTCCTTGCCCAAAGACTCCTGTTTTTTCAGGTCACATCTCACAAGAACTCTGTTCTTGAACAAATTTTGTCCAAGCTCCTCTTGTAACAGGCTCCCTTCAAATGGAATTTTCAAGAATCCTTAAATTGCTTTTTCCCAACCCTAACCATTGTCCTACTGACCTATTCTTTATTGTCTCCACCAGGGCTTCCCACAGCCAATGCTCTCAAGATGAGAATGGAAGCCATCATTGACCCCAAAGCCCTGGCCCTGAGGTCAGGAGGAAGCAACAGAAGCCAGAGGACTACAACCCCAGCCTGTGCTCTGCTTCTCTGCTTCCCCCCACCCAACAGCCTCCACATTCAATGACCCCTTCCATGGGGCTGGGGGGAAGATTCACTGTATTCCCAGGAAGACCAAGCTGGGATTCAACTTGTTTTTCCTGTCCATGTTGTTTTTCTCTCCTTCGTGATGTAGGCAGGCCACCAAATCCAGTCAATTTGGACCCCAGATTCAGGCCTCTGGCCTGGGCCCTAGGACAGAATTTGGCCATGCTGGTGGGACTAGAGCCCTTTGCTGGAGTCACTGGGAAAGCCCCCAGGGCTTCACCCAACGTTGCTGGCACAGGATGGGAAACAGGTAAAGGGAGTCCCTGCAGCTACAAAAGTCAGTCTTGTCTCCTGACTTTCTGTCCCTTAGAGCCAATGTTGGTTCCATAACCCCTTCTGAAAAGATGGAGAGATGAATTCTGACCATGGTTCCAGAGTCCAACCATAGTAAATCCTTCTCAGTGGGGACAGGACTGTCCACCTCCATAGGGTCTCTACTTTAGCCCATGAGGGGTTCTTCTTGAACTGTTCTTCTCCACCTCTTTTTCTGAAAGGGCCATTTGAGTGTGTGTTTGTGACTGTGTCACCATTTGCAGGAAGAGAGGAGGGAGGCAGAGCAACTGGTGTGTTCTGGGACCTCTGCGAACATCTGCAGGAAGGTGGAAAACCCACTCCAGGTCACAGCTCCCCAGAGACTTGTGCTTGGTTCATGGGAACATGTGACTCAGGAAAATGTGGCTTGGTTGTTGCAACCCAGGTGCTGCATATATATCTGAAAGCCCACCCTGGTCACCTGTGCCTAGTTATGTTTGCTGTTACCTTGGCTGTCGGGCTGGCAGAGGCCAGGGGAATTGTTGACTGGTGGCAACTGCTGAAATCATATTCACTGGGACTCTGAAGAGAAGAGACAGACACTCCCTCCAGGGTGCCACAGGGCAGGTCCTAACAGCAGTTCAGTGGACTGTGATGCATGGCAGTCTCACAGTGAGGTAGCATAAAATAAATAAGAACCTGGGGAAAGGAGACAAACAGGGAAGGAAGGATGAACTGCTACTCTATACCAAAAAGATCACCCTCACCTACATCCCTAGGCCTGTTTCCCTCCAGGTCTGGAATCTTTAAAGGTCCTATAAGTCTTAGAATCCTGTAAGCCCAAGTACTTAGTGCCTACAAACTCTCTTACTTTGCAGAAAGTATTTTTCGGCTGATTAAAAGAAGCCTGGAGAGAGATTGTTCAAGATCCAGGATGTGGGTTTGGTCCCGCTGCTGTATATCAACTAGGTAGGCTCAACCTGAAGGTCATGAGGGGGAACAAGATGACCATCACCCACCCTGCACCTTTTCAGCAGCACACTCACTGCCCCAAGCTCTGCAAGAGCTGGGACCACAGCTCTGCCACCAGACTAGCCTCTGCCAGAAGTCACAGCACTAAATCAGAACTCACCTGAGAAGACTGTCTGGAACTCCCAGAGCAACTTCAGCTAGAATGTCCAGGGCTGCCTCGTTTTTGTCCTTTTGAACTTATGGGTTTGGGGGTGTTTCCTGGTCAAATCACTCTTTGATTTTGCACACTTAAATTATATATCTGTTTTGTTTGAAAGGAGGCTTTTGGCTCTGGAACCCTCTCTGCTCCCTCGCTGGTAAGTTCCAATTTTTCAAGTTTCCTTAGGGGACTGTCCACCAATCTTCAGGTGAACTTGCCTGCACCCTTGAATGTGAATCTGCATTCCTAAATAAATTGCCTCTCTGAAAACAAAGAAAGAAGTAAAATGAACTCTCAGACTGTTTGGGCATTGAAGACTTCTAGAAGACTTGCATGCAGAATCCTCAATTTAAGTCATATGACCAAGTGACCTCAGTTTATTTCAGCAGATCACAGCATGACTCAGATCTAACTGTTGCTGTATAGATTTGGTAATTACTTTATCATATACTTTGTGCTTTGTCTCATGGCTAAAATTTTAATATAGCAGGATCTCTTACAAATGGGTTAATTTAGATTTGTTAGAGAAAATAAGAGTCTTCAAAACTGTAACACAAGTGTATTTTTTGTTTTTTGTTTTTTTTTTTTATTTTTTGGGGGTTGGTGTTGTCTGCCCTTCAGAATTATTACAGCAATGTTTAGTGTTGTAGGATTTGACTATGCTTCTCTGGTATCTCAAATTTCCTGAGTAGGTAATCTAGAAATAACTTAAAAATGAATTTGGTGGCTGGGCACAGTGGTGCATACCTGTAATCCCAGCAACTCAGGAGGCTGAGGCAGGAGGATTGCAAGTTTGAGGACAGGAACAGTAAGTTAGTGAGACCCTGTCTCAAAATAAAAATACTAAAGTCTGTGGATGCAGCTCAGTGGTAGAGTGACCCTGGGTTCAATTCCCAGGACCTACAAAAATTTTGAGCTTTTCACACCCCAAAACTGTTGTGTGTTGTTGCTGGTAATGGGTGGTGATCAGCTTTTATACCTGCACATGGCAGTGGTCCAACTCAAGTATGCACGTGGTGGCATTAGAGGGTCTGAATCTGCACTGTCCCCTCAAAGTCCTGTGTTAAAGACTTGGTCCTCAATGCAGCAGTGCTCAGAGGTGGGACTTGGGGAAAGTGATTGGATCAAGACAACTCTGACCTCCCCAATGATTTTTTCCTTTACTGGGTCATCTTCAGCAGAATACTGGAAGATGGGGGAGGTGGAGGGGCCTAGGCAGAGGAAGGGTGATCTCATCCTCAGGTCTGCCCACTTCTTCCCAGCCCCATTAAGCCAGCAGCTTTCCTCTGCTATTAGTTCCCAGGCATGATGCTCTGCCTCAGGAATAGAATGAACAGAGTCAGTGACAATGGATTGAAACTCTGGAACCATGAACCAAAATAACCTTATAAGTTGATTTTTCGGGTATTATGTCACAGCATATGCATTACCTACAGGACGATGGAGCTGAACTTGATGTCGGGTTCCAGGTAGGCTTGGCCTAAGAACAACTCCTTCTAAGCCTCTCAGTCACTCAAGTTTGATACAAAGAGCCTTTCAACACTGACTTCTCCTCTGATGTGGGACCAGATGAGACCAAGGATGGGGCAAGTCCACCTTTGCAATTAGGGACCAAAACTCCTCGTGTAAGATTAGCAACATCTTTAGAGAAAGCCACCCAAGAGGAGGAAGTTGTCAGAGTGAACTGGAGTCACTGGTGGCAGCCCAGAGTAAGTGAGGCATCCTCCACCAGGTGCGGTCACTGGGCTTCCTGGGCACCTCTGCACCTGGGCTCCTTCTTACCTCCTGATCTACAGTTTGTGACCATGCTCTGTGTTCAGGAACAAGCATCTGCTCTGCCCCAGGTGGCTTGAAAGTGTCCACATGGCAGTCCAGGAGCAAATGGCCAGCCAGATGACACAACATTCCAAAGCCCTCAAGAATGAGGAACAGACTGGACTTGGGAGGAGCACTGTAATGGGCCCACTTAAAGTTATAAAATTTCTAAGAAGCCTCCAAAATATTTTTCTTAAAGTCTCCAGCCACTTCCTGCTAACCTGTTCATTTCCTCCTACCCAGCTTCCTACAGGTAAGCATCCAGGTGGAGAAGGAAAACTGAAACTGACCCACAGCCCTGGTCTAGGCTTCAGGAGGATGCAGCACAACTCAGAGAACTGATGGGCAACACATCGGTCTGTGGGCTTCCATGTGGGGCCCCAGCTTGGCAGACTCTACATTTGTGTGTTTCTGATCTTTTCCTCTTCCTGAGTGATACCTCCCACAAGTTTCTATGCTCTGTAGTTTGGGAAAAGGCAGGTTAGCTGTCTTCCCAGGGTGACCAAACTGCAATTAGTTTCATTTTTCCTTTTTCTATGATTTTCTCTTATTCTCATGTAGGTGGGGGGACTCAGACTCAGGGTCCAGCCTGGGACCCAGCAATACTCAGGGACCAAGCACCTCCTTCTACAGGAGCCCAGAGGAGCTCTGTGCCCCCTGTGCCTTGCGTGGTCATCTCTTCCATTTGGCCCTTCCTGAGCTGACCCTTTATGATACACCTGTACACCTTTCTAGCTAACTGTTGATCCTGGGGGTTGGGGGTGTCATGTAAGCCCCAAATCTGTATCCAAATTGGACATAAGTATGGGCAGCCTGAAAAAATGACAGTTTTCTTGGGGTCCTTGTCCTTTACCCTCTGGGTCTGAAACAAAGAGGAGAGAAGAGTGAAGAGAGGGTTATTACTCACAGTCAGTTAGGAAAGCACTGGAGTTAATTCTCAAAGCAGTGTGTCCTCAAAAATAAAGCAACGGGCTTTTACTGGGCAATGTGAGCATATTCCCCTAGGAGACTCATGGCCAAATGCAGAGGTGGGCACAGTTCTGGGCATGCTCATTTTCTGGTCACACAGCACATAATCAAAAAAAGAAAAAAACTAAGAGAGAAAAAAAAAAAAAAAAACAGGCAGCTGGGGATGCCTCTGTGCAGAGAATTCAGTGAAGTTCACTCTAAGTCACCTAAAACCACTGAGTCAGTCATCAGTGGCTGGTTCCTTGTAAGTCGTCCTGGAGAGTTTGGTCTGAAAAAAAATATCTCTGATGGAGCATTAAGTCATTTACAGGGGCAGCAGCTTCTCCCTTCCCCTGAAAACATAGGAGTTTTCCCCTGAGTGTACCTGCCCACCCCCTGACACTGATACTGGGAGATTGGAGTTAGAACTGAATTGAAAGTGCACCTTCCCTGGACAGAATGCAATCATAGGTCTGAGAGAGAGTGGACATGTGTAGGTACAGTCCAGCTGACAGCATAGAGTGCCGCTCATGCAATAGGGAGTGGCCTTCAGAGCAGAACACTGCCAGGACGCAGCCAGAGGTTACAGAGCAGTAGGATGCAACAGCCCTGAGGATGCCTGTACCTCAGGGACATCTTCAAAACATGGGGTTAGTGATGAGTGGGGGAATGTACAGCAGACAGTGTAAGAAACATCAGAGGCACAGGCCTTAAGAGTGAGCAGAGAGAAACAGGGAGCTCCCTGGAGGCTGACTGGGGAGATGTGGCAAGAAAGAAGGATTCACAGAAGGATTCATGGGGCTGACTCCTGGCAGGTCCTCTGAGGCCAGGGGAAGCTAGAAGCTAGGCCAGAGGGGTCACCATGCATTTCAGAAGGGAGGCTTTCTTGGTAGAAAAGGAGGACTAAGACCACTTCTAACCCCAGTGCCCACACCAGCACAGGAGTGACTTGAAGATGAAGCCCCCAGAATGGTGGGGGGCACTATGCCAGTTCCATAGAGGACCAACTGGATCAGAGCTTCCCCCAGCCGCGCTGAGTGGTGCAGGTTGCTGAAGGACCTCAGCTCCTGAGACCCGTGTCCACAGTGAGAAACCTGCATGGCACTGCCTGTGGTCCCCTGCTGGGAGCCTGCTCACTCCCCACCCCTCCACAGGGCTCTCTGCTCCCATTGGGCCTCCACTCCACCTTCACTCATAACAAAGTTCTCTTGCATGACTTCCTGTGTCTGTCCTGGAACTTTGACCAGAACACAAGAACCAAGGTTTGGAGCTTCAACTCCCTGCTCTCCTGTGACAAAAGTATGTGAAGAAATAAAACATAAAATAAAGGGAAAAGTACAATCGTAGCTGGAGGTCCTAACTTCTCTAAAGACTCTCTAAGAATACAATAGACCTGAAGGACACAAATAACCACTTGCCATACCCCATACCTACAATGCACTGTAAAATGAACATTCTTCTCAAATTCACCAAACCATCACCAGACAGCCCCATCCCGACCAACAATAAAAGCACTACTACCTCTCAAAAGATGGAATTGCTTCAGAGTAAGACCAAGACAGAAGCAGATTTGCAGCAGGTAAAGTAAGACACAGAAATCACTGTCCAGTCAGAATATAATATGTCATAAATGCATTATAAATTTATCAATTAAAGAGAAAAAGAAAAAAGTGAAATTAGTGTTAGTAACACGCTTATTTAAATCAGTATATCCAAAATATTATAGTTTCACCCTGTAATGAACATTCTTCTTTCTTTTTACAGTGCTGGGGATCAAACCCAGGGCCTCACACATGCTAGGCAAGTGCTGGACTTCTGAACTACACCGGAGCCCTGAGATATCTTGTGCTCTTTCTTCTGAATGATTTTTAAAACCAGGGGTATTTTGTACTCAAACAGTACCTAAATGTGTAGTAAGCGCATGTGAGGTTCCCAATAGTCACACATGATCAGGCACACTATAGAGCTCAGAACTGGAAAACACCCCAATGTCTAAGATATTGTACACCTCAAATTCCTGTGGTTCAGAAAAGAATCCACCAGACAATGTGTAGCCTTGGGTGACACAGAAGGCCCAATGTATCAAAACATGTAGGAAGCATCAAAAGTGGCTCTTAAGCCATGCACAGTGGGCATACCTACAATCCCTGCACCTTGGGAGGCTAAGGTAGGAGAATAGCAAGTTCAAAGCCAGCCTCATCAACTTGGTGAGACCCTATGAAACTCAGTAAGACCCTATCTATAAATAAAATATAAAAAGGGCTGGAGATGTGTCTCAGTGGTTGAGTGTCCATGGGTTCAATCCCTGGTACAAAAAGAAGAAAAAGAAAGAGAGAGAGACAGAGAGAGAAAGAGAGAGAGAGAGAGAGAGAGAGAGAGAGAGAGAGAGAGAGAGAGAGAAAAGGAAGGGAGGGATAGAGGGAGGAAGGAAGGCAGGAAGGAAGGAAGGCAGGAAGGAAGGAAGGAAGGAAGAAAAGACAGAAAAGAAAGAAAGAAAGAAAAGAAAGAAAAAGAAAGAAAGAAAGAAAGAAAGAAAGAAAGAAAGAAAGAAAGAAAGAAAGAAAGAAAGAAAGAAAGAAAGAAAGAAAGAAAGAAAGAAAGAAAAAGTCACTTAAAGGGAAATAGATCATTTAAGTTCCAAACTGGAAAAAATACAGAAACAAAGAATACCCTACCCATGGGAGGAGTCTGCTCCTCTAGAAGATGAAAGGAAAGAGGAAAATGAAATGCAGAACAAGTGCTCTGTGCACACCTGGCATCTTGGGTCAGCTGCCTTTGGTCCTACAAGCAGACCTTTCCGGGGGAGCCTGCAGGGTACCATAAGCCTGCAGGAGGCTTTGCTCAGGCTGCTTCTTGGTTGGGATCTCAGCAGTGCTCTCGTCTGGGAGCCAGTCACCTACACTGACCTCCAACATCAGCTCAGCTCTCCCTCCTGCTCAGCCGAGCTCCCAATATTCCCAACAAACCAAGTCAACAGTTTCAATCACCTAGATGGAAAGGCAACATTCTTGAAAACACACAACTTAAGAAAACTTTTCAAAGAAAAAAAAAAAAGAAAGAAAGAGAACATAAGAAAATCTAAGTAATCCTGTATCTAAAAATTTAGTTGAAATAGCTATCAAAGAAATCTCCAGGCCCAGGTAGGTTTGTGCATGGGTTCCACTGTCATTTAAGGACAAGGTCATCTCAGTTGTAAGCAAACTTTTAGGAATATAGGAGAAGGACCCCATCTGCTATGGACACCTGAGAAAGGTTTTGCCACCAAAGGACTTGGACACAACCTTAGGCCATCTGGCCGTAAGAAAGGCAGAGCTCACAAGGCCTCAGAGGGACATCTGGGGTAGGAGCCTGTGGGTCCCCAATGATTCCAGGACACTGTGAGAGTTCTGGGAGCTGTGCCTCCCCACAGCAGAGCAGCTGTTGGACATGCTCTGGGGAAAACTGACAAGGAAGACCTGGCCAGGGCATTCCCACAAAGAGGCTGCCAGGAAGGCCTTCCTGGAAAGACACAGAAGCCAGGAGGCAGAGCAAGGGCCTTCCCCTGGCCTCACTGGGCAGATGTGAAGGGTAGACAGCTGGCAAGGCAGCCTCCAGGCATGCAGGGCTCCTGGGGCTGTTGGTGTCAGTCAAGGAGGGAGGCACAGGTCCTCACATCCCAAGCCAGATGTGGAGAAGCAGCTACAGCTTTCTGGCATCTCCCCTTAGCCTCCAATTGTTGGTCTGGGCTTAGGAAGAGGTTGGATTTCAGCCTCTCACTCTCTTCAAACTCAGAAAAAATCTTGAAGGTAAGGAGGAGCCAAGGCCTGGGGGACCCTGACCACAGGGTAGCTAGGCCTCAGCTCCCCCAGGTCCCCCGCTCTTTCCATTGAAGGCTGAATCAGTAGGTGAGGGTGTAGTTGGGAGGTGGGCCTTTGGGTAGTTTGGAAACTGCTATTAAAAGGCCCCTGGAGTGGATGCCCTCCTTTCCTCAGCCACCTAACACAGCATCCAGAATGTACCTCAGAACCAGAGTTGGACCTGCTGCATGGTCTTGGATTTCAGACTACAGAACCATGAGAGTAAATCTCCTTTCTTTATAAATAGCCAGTCTGTGACATTTTGTCACAGCAGCACCACATGGACTAGGACCAGAGGAAGACCAGGATTGGACAGGGAGGGACGCCATACCTGAAGTCACCCAGAATGTGTGACCCTTGCTCCAGGTTCTGGGCTGGTCTGTCTGATTTCTCCTTGGCACCCAAAATGGGTCTGAGAAATGAATGAATGAATGAATTAATAGTTAGTAGTTAGTTAGGACTGACCGAACACAATGGTGTGGGATGGGTCCTCACAAACCATCTGGCCACCCCTTGAGTCCTTACAGCCACATACATAGGGCTTGCTTCGCTGTCCTCTCACCTGGCAGATGTCCTCTCACCTAGGCCCAGGTGGCACCCAGCACAGACCACACCTGCTCCTCTTCTGTCCCTGCCTGTGCCCTCCACCTCCCTGGAGCCTCTACAGTCGCTCCCACTCCCCATGGGCAGCCTTGCTCCCACCCCTTCCCCATGCATTTGCTGTCCCCAAGTGGGCACCAGGCCTCAGTTCACCTAGGTATGACCTCCTCAGAAGGGGTGTGGCTTAGTTCTCCCTACAGGATCTCCTCAGATGACACTGGTGGACCCCCAGGGGCTACACTCCTCACACACACACACTCACACACACACACACACACACACACACACACACGCACACACACACCCTCAGGCCACACATGGATATATGCGCCCACATGTACAGTCTGAATGGACAATGGAGACCTTGGGTCTCCAGGGCCCACGGGTGGCAGGGCTCCTTTTGCGATGGCTCACACCAAGTTCACTTCAATTGATCATTTGATTCTCCAACATGACTTTTATTATTAGAGATGTGACTTGACTCCTTGCAGAAAGTTCTGTCAGTCATCTCATAAAGAAACATCACACATTAGGGCTTTTGCATTACTTTCCTAACTGGATTTGGAAAAGATAGTGACTCTTGGATAGATTTTTTAAAATGAGAAATAGAACAAAAGAAGGTAACACTGACCAGGATAAAACTATGGAGCACACCACATACAGGTAGGATTTATATGCACTAGGCAGGATTTATATGCACTAGTCATGATGCAAAATACTTTCTTTCCAGTGTCTTTTAGTTTAAAAAGTAAGTTCAAAAATACACTTAATAGGCCTGAGTCTGCAGCACAGCACATAAAGGGGGAAGTGTGTGGCAGAGGAGGCCTGTGCACCTCATGGCAGATGGGACACAAAGAGACAGAGTAAGGCCAGACTTTGGGGGTCCTCAAACCAGGTCCATCTCCTGAGGGTTCCACTGCCTCCCTATAGTGCCACCAAATGGGGACCAACCTTCAACACATGGACCTCTGGTGAACACTTATCTAGACCACAGCAGGGTGAAGGTAGCCTCCAGAAGCAGGGGGTCAATGTGGTCCATGGATGTGCTGGGCAGGCACTGGTCTCTGACCTGGATCACAGGATCAGTTATCCCAAGGCTAGAGAGTTTTCCCAGCACAAACCCAGCTGTTTGGCCTGGAGTGTTGTCACACAATCTGAACCCCTCTCCTGCCCTTCTATAGTCTGAATGTTTGCCTGCCCCTAAATTCACATTAACCACTCAAACCAAATGCTACGCCATCAGGAGGGGGCCATTGGGAGGTGACTATGTCAGGAGAATGGACCCCTTCAAAAGTCCCTTAGACACGGAGCCCAGTGAGCTCCCTGCTCCATCCACCAGGTGAGGTACAATGGGAAGACCAGACTTCAAATCTTCTGTGCCTTGATCTTAGACTGCCAGCCTCCAGAACCCTGAACATAAACTTCTGTTCCTTATGAGTTGCCCAGTTTGGTTTTGGTTGCGGAAGCCTGAATGAACTAAGACAACTGGTACTGGGAGAGGACAGGCTGTAACAAATATGTAAAATGTGGAGGTGTTTTTGGAGCTGAGTGAAGGGTAGAGCCCTGAGGAGGTCTGAAGTGTGTACTGGAGAAAGCCCACCTTGCCACACACAGACCTGTGCTAAACAAAAAGCCAGGTGCAAAGGTGCAGTAACTCTGGAGGCTGAGGCAGGAGGATTGGAAATTAAAGGCCAATCTCAGCAACTTAGAAAGGTCCTGGTTCAAAATAAAAAATAAGCAAGGCTGGGGATGTGGCTTAGCTGTTGAGCACCTCTGGATTCAGACTTCGGTACCAAGAAAAACAGGAGAATAGAGGGAAAAGCAGAGAGTCAATGATATTTAAGTGTCACAAGGCAGATTAGTGAGGATATGACAGGTAGTGGGACCACTGCCACCAGGGTTTGCAGTGGGCAAAAGAGATTGGGCTCTACCCTCAATATGGTGTGGACAAGGTAAATTTATAACCAAGAGGCAGGCGGAGTCCATGGATGGAAAATGACCACCATAGTATGGACATGAGGTGTCCACTGAAGCTCATGTGGAAGAGAGTGAAGGAACCTTCTGCCGGGGTGCAGCCCTAGCAGGAGTCCATGGGTTCCACACAGGTAAATGGGGTGCGGGGAGACAGCGTCGGCGATGGATGGAGAATGAAAGACACAGACTCTAGATCTGGTGCAATCACTTCCACTTTATTCTGGGGAAGGCTGGGTTTATATACATTTTTCTTCAGCTATAATGGCAGTCTTGTGGTTAATGAGATTAAAGAAGTTTTCCAAAGCATAGGCAGAAAATAGTAACCTTACAGATTATCCTTACCTAATCACAATTGTTTTAAGAATATCTAACTACCTCAATGAGCTAATACAATGTTTATTTCCTTAATATCTAAACTCTATGTGACCTAAGACTATTCTTACTATTCTCTCAGTTAAAGCGATAGACAAGTAATCTCACGTGACCATCTCTACTAGGTCCATCTGGTCAATATCTAAATTGCTGAGTTAAGGGCTACAGGAGGGCAGCAGTCACAATGGTTATTGTGTACCAACGTTTATTGTAGGGGTGACCTATTCTTTGTAGGAAGAAAGGAATGTTGTGAAATCTTATTCTTTTACCTTACCACCACACATAAACAAAACCATCGTTAGAATTTAACCAGCCTGTTGGAGACAAAGGCAGATCTATATCTATTTTCTCCAGAGGCTTTCAGGGACTCATTGCATGTTTGCAAAATTATTTTTGACTTTGTTAGTGGTAAAGACCCATTGTTTTTCAGATTGTAGGTAATATTTTCTGGAAATTTTGTTGTATTCCCCTCATCCCCTTAAGCAATCTTTTCAGACTGAAGTGAGTAATATATTATCAGAAAAAAACAGCAGAAAAAACACCATGCTCCGGAGCAAAACATTCGGGAATTCCTTTTAGGATGAGCCTTTGTAAAGATCCTCCAGAGGATCTTTGTCAAGCACTGGATGGAATTCTGGGCACCCCTGCAACCTTCAGAGGTGAAGTGATTAGATCATGATGGATGGATGGATTAATAATGTGAATGGGTACTAGGTGTCACTGTAGGCAGGGGTGTGGCTTGAGGAAGGAGATCACTGGAAGTGTGCCCTTGGGGACTACATCTTGTCCCCTTGGCCTGCCCCCTCTCCCCATCTCTCTCCTTCCTGGCTGCCATGAGCTGAGCAGCTTTCCTCTGCCATGTGCTTCTGCTGCGATGTTCTCACCTTGGGCCCAGAGCAATGGGCTCAGCCAACTATGGACTGAACCTCTGAAAGGGTTGAGATGAAATAAACCTTTCCACTTCTAAATCGTTCCTGTCAGGCATTTTGGTCAGAGTAACAAGAAACTAACTAGCACAACAAACAGGAATGAGGGGACTCTGCCTAAACTGACCTAGCAGGAGTCACACTGAAGGCAGGCCAGGGTGACCAGCTATCACCTGGGGATCCTGGGGGTGGGAAGGGACTGCATCCAATCATTAGGGTGATCAGATATTGAGGACGGGGGTTCTTCTAAACTGACTTAGCAGAGCCCTTCCTCAAACCAGACGCTAAAGGAAGCACACAGCTGGGCACAGGAGAAGATTCTGAAGCCTGATTGAAGTGGAGTCAGTCAATACAGCTCTGTCACATTTATGGGTGATTCTGGTACACACCCAGGAAGAAAAGACTTAGAGAAAGCCTCAGCCTGCTGCAGGCTACCTATGTAGTCATGAAATATGGGCAGTGAGGCCACTCTGGTAGGTCTCGGACGGGAGCGAGGACTGTGACAGGACACAGGAGGAAAGGCCACCCTTGGTACAGGACAGCCAAGAACTGATCTAAGTGCTCTGCCCCAGTGTCTGGCAGCAGCAGGCAGGACGTGGGAGCAAAGAGATACTTATTGGCTGAAGACATTTCTAAGCTTGGTGCTGAGGGAGGGGCTTGGCGCTGTTGAATGCTTCCCATAAAATGGGAGAAGAGGGATTAAAGGTGATAGAGTTTTAAGAAAAATAAAAAAGAGAGACATAACTTAAAAATTCAGAAAGTTCTCAGTCTACTCATCAGAGGAGTGAGAGTGAGTTCTGGAGAGGAGGAGATTGTGGTGCTCGACCATTACTCAAGGAGATTAGGACAGATCCACCCTGAGACAATGCAAGACAGCCCCAAGGGCACTGGAGAGATGTGGGCTGTCCCTTCCATCACAGGTCTGGAAGAGAGATGAGCCCCAAGGACAGGCTGCTGCCAGGTCCCCCTCATATGGTGGCTCCATCCCCACACTCCTTCCTCAGCTCTGTGTGCACATGGCCACCCCCACCTGGACTGCAAGCTATGAGCCCCAGGCAGAGATCCACTGTGGGCAAGGCCACTGCAGAAGCCCACAAGCAGAGCCACGGAGTTACAGCCGTCCCCAACTCCCAAAGCAGTGTGTCTCCAGATTCCTAAGGCTGTCCACAGGTCATTCCTCTCCAGCACTCTAACCCTAGTCCTGTGGGCCAGCACTGCTATTCTATGCCTGTCACATCTGGCTCCCTGGGGACTGCTTCCTGCCAAGCAGCCATGGAGGTGTCTTCTGTCACCCCAGGGATTCCTCATCGCCCAAATTCCATTCTCACCTTCTGCCCCCTGGTACCCAGGAGCATCCCTAGCACAAGACCACACTTGGGTGTAACTGGTCTGATACTTCTGCCAGCAGGCAGAGATTGGGGACAGTCCATGTGTGGGTATCTTATGGGCTGCTGCTTTCAGTCCAGAACCCTGAAATGGGTCCAGGCACCCTCTGGCCTCCAGCCCAGGGTAACCCCTTAGCATTGCCAGGTTCTGGTGAGGCTTTCAAAATTGGACCTCTGTCCACCCAGCCTGCTCAAAGTCCTGGGCTTCCTGCCTCTAGTGTCAAAGGGGCCCCTGAGGTTCTTCTGAGCCCACCAGCATCCTGCAGCCACTGGTGGGACTCGATATCCTCTTTGTTTGGCAGCACTGCCACCGACTCACAGCACCTGATTTTTCCCTTTATTTTTATTTAATTTATTTAATTAATTATTTATTAGTACTGAGAATTGAACCCAGATGCACTTGACTCCTGAGTTACAGACCTATTTTTATTTTACTTTGGGACAGAGTCTGGAAGTTGCTGAGGCTACCCTCAAATGTGTGATCCTCCTGCCTCAGCCTCCATAGGTGAGGGAGTTACAGTCCTGTGCCACCACACCTGTAGCTGGCTTGTTGAAGAATCCTCAGCATCTTGCCCTGACTTCTAGCACAAAGGTTTGTCAAAAATGAGGAGGGGTGGGGAATGCGGGTAGGAAGGTTGGTAGAATGAATCAGACAGTATCACCCTGTGGACATATAGAACTACATGGACTGAGGGATTCTACATCATGAACAACCAGAATGAGGATTATACTCCACCTATGTATGATGTATCAAAGTGCATTCTACTGTCATAGAACTAATTAGAACAAATAAAAAATATATTTTTAAAATAAAAAAACACGACGGTGTGTTAAACGTCTATTATTTTCCATTTTAAGTTATATAAAATAAATATTAGTAAAGCCAAACCCACAACTTGCCTTGTCATCGCAGACCTGGCCCACACTGTTTCCTAGAACCATCCTCTGGCCATGGAGATCTCTTTTTTTTAGCCATCCTCCGGTCTGCAATGTTTCCTTCTTGAAGAATTGGCGGCGCGAACAAGTTTTCCTTCTTCTAACCTTTGGGTGCGCGCGCAGGCCATGGACTTCAGACCCCGCGGAGGTCACGGGGAGGCCCACCTCCCTGCTTGCAGCAGGGAACAGTGGAAAGCTGTTCTCGGGTGGGGCCTTGCAGGCTTCACAAATATGCTCAGCTGCAATGAGTCTGGTGGTCCCAGCAAGGGAAGAAGACAGGGCAGCTTGCAACTCCCTCCCCCAGGCTTCTGACCCAGCAGGGCTCTAGCATGAGGAAGTGCCTGCTGCTCTGGAGTCTCTCCCTCCTGGCCATGCTTCTGATCCCAGCCACCTGGGATGCTGAAGAAGAAGGATTTCAAGGTGAGGCCAGCCTGTGCTATTTATGGGGACCCTGCCTCAAAATAAAAAGGGCTGGGGTGCAGCTCAGTGGTAGGGCACCCCTGTAGGGGGATGCTCTCCATGCCTCCTTGGCACACCCGGCCAGCACATTTCCATCCAGGAACAGGCTTCCCCCACGACCAAGAGTGAGTGGTGTAAAAAAAAAATCTGTGAATGGGGTTTGAGATTGGCCAGCCCCCACTGCCTGACAGGAAGACTGCACCAGTGAGGAATGGGAACAAGGACTGACCCCCAGGAGGCATTGGTGCTCACTATGGTATCATTGTCAGTGACCCCAGCAAGGGTCCCCAAGGGGGTCATCTTTGCCCATATAGAGGTTCAAAAACGTGAAAAGTAGGGGCAATGCCCACGAAGACAACCGCCTGCCAGTGGTTGCTAAGTTGCACTATATTTTAAAGGGACACTGAGACCATGCAAGGATCATTAGGCACGTAGGGTGAGTGTGAAACTGTGAGAAACAGAAAGTCTGGTGGTCCATTTTCAGAATCTAGTGTATAGCTAGCCTCCTGTAAGAGCCAACTGCAGCCATTTTAACATCTTAAAGCCTTCTCTTTTTCTGTCCAAGTTTTAAAATGAGCCAATCACATAGATTGTAGTCCTCAAGTGCTTCTTATCAGAGCAAGGGGCGGTGTTGCCTTAGGGATAAAAAGAGGCAGCCTGTCCATGGAAGGGTGCTTGCCCCCTGGACTATTCCAAAGCACATCCTTCTGCAGAAGTAATGTTTGCCTTCCTGAATAACTTGAGCAGTGGCCGATTTCTTGCAGCATGGGGTCAAACCAGCCTGACGACCCCATGCAGCTGCAAGGCAGGCACTGCAGGGCGATGGAACATGGGGTGAAAACCCTGGGTGACTGAGAGAATGCAAAGCCTTCCAAGCTGACTCTTGCCCCACTGGCTGCAGGTGCATTTGAATGTCAGCTGCCCCGGCCCTCACAATGCACTCTGTGCCCTTGCCTGAGTGGGGAGACATAGCCTGGTCTTTATTATTTTTTATATGTTGTCTCAGTCTAATCTTGAGATTCCACCTGGAGATGGCCAGTGCCCTTCTTGAGCAGCCAGTTAAGTTCAGCCCCCAATCACTTCCCTCCTCCTCCTAATCCTCCAGACCACTATGCTCCATCCTAATAGCCCCAGGGCCCAGTGCAGCACACCTTCGTGCAGTCTTAGGCCCCTTTGTCCACCAAAATTGTTCAAATTACCCAGTCCACAGGGAGCCGGAAAACCCTAGCTACCCCGACCCTGCCAGACATTGTCAGCCCCCTTCAAATCTAGAGGGCTGTCATCAAGCCCCATGGATACCCCTGTGGTTCTGCCTGGCAGCCTTCTCTTGCTTAGAGCTTTGCCTTCCATCTCCCCAGAGTTATTGTGCAAATTCACAATGAATGACACTTTCAATCTGGACAAAGAGTCTGTGTGGCCTCTGTCCCCAGCCCCAGGAGGATGAGGCAGAGTGTTCCTTGGAAAAATGTCCTGAGTGTAAGAAATGAAAAGTCTGGTGGCTCTTTTTCACAAGCTAGTATTCAGTCATTATTGGATCCAAATGCAGCCCTTCCCTTTTGCCCATCCTAATTCTAAAATTAGCCAATCATATACATTGTAACCTGGAACTCATCTGAAGAGAGTGAGGGTGACGCTGCCTTGGCGTGGAGATATAAACCTGCTGAATGTTCGCCCAGCCCTGCTTTCTGGCCAGTTTCCTTAGCAGCTGTCCTGATAGAAGGAAAGTTGGCCTTGCCCACCCACTTTTGATCACAGGTTTGATTTCTTGCAGCACCTTGGTATTCCTAAAAATTTTGGTGACCACCCTGGGGCTTCACACACCACCTAGGGGTTACAAGGACCCTCCTTTTTGGAGAAGACATGTCCCACTGTTTTGTTGGCTTGGTCCCAGAGCAGGAGGGAGGAAATTGCCATCTCTGAGGCTGACAAAAGTTGGAAAACCCAAAGAGGATCAAAATTGCTTCAGCAATGCAGGGAAAGGACCCAGACCAGGCCTTTAACAAGTGGGCCTGGAGGACACTCCTTCTTCCAGGCAGCCCTGCTGAGATTCACTCCTCATGCTGCATGAGACGCACCTAGACTAAAACAATTATTCATGTTTCTCTGAAACCCAGATATAACCAGCATCCAGTCTGCCAAGCCAAGGCCAGGGCCTGTCTGGTTTCCTGTCCTCATCCTGTGGGGAAAGTGTGAGGTCTACCTCTTCATGGATGAGTTGGATCTAAGTGGCAGGACACAGGGATCTGTGACATGGCCAGGGTTTCTGGTTTCTCCTGCTTCACTTGCTGTTCCCATGACTACCCCAGTGGCTGACGCTCTGCTGTCTCAGCCAGAGCCTTCTCTGCCACCTGGATGGGGACTTAGCCTCTCCTCTGGGCAGTGGCATGGCCTCCCTCCTCAGCCACGTCACCCTCCCAGCCAAGACCACAGGATGACTCCAGGCCTTGGAAAGAGCAGGAAAGGGCACAGAGAAGGATTCAGAGCAGAGGGGGTGCTGTCGGGGGTGTTAGGTGGTGAGAGTCTGGAACGCGTGTATGTTCTACAAAGCCACCTGGGCAATCATAGCACTGGAGGTATTTTTGGAGGTGTGCAGGGGGACACCAAAAACAAAACATCCAGAAAGATAGCACTCCTTTCATTGGAGAGCACCCTGGTCCAGGAGCCCCAGAGAAAGAGCCCTCCAGACCTGTCCTGATCAAGAGGCTTCCCTTGAGCAGGTATCACCCCAGATGTTGAAGAGGAAGCTCCCAGGCTGGAGGTGCTACCCTGCTGTGACCTCGACAAGGGGCTCCCCTTGTCTCAAGCTTGATGATTTGAGTAATGGAATGAGGGTGGGGAGGGTGTGGAGAATGGCCCTCATCTGTCCAGGGCCTTTGTCAGAGCCACTGGCCAGTGGAGAGCACTCCCTGGCTTCCTACTTCTGCCTTCTCTACTGTGTCTGAGCACTTGAGGCTGCAGTTGCAGAATCAAATCCATTAGAAACGTGGACACTGAACACACATCTTGGTTTCTGTGGATTTTTATCCCTGTTGCCTTTCCAGCAGTGCACAATTCCGCTCCTGGGGGTCCATGAGCTCATATGAGCATGTGCGGGCTGTGGGAGGCTTTCCTGGGGCTGCCACAGGGAGGACCGAATGCCTCTCAACCTGTCCGCCATAAGGTAATTGGAAGCCATGCTCCTGCTGGGCACCAGCCCCACCAGCTGACTGCCATCTTGACACTGAAATTCTGTGGTGGACACTAGGGCCTTGACTTATATGTCAGTTTCAGGAGTGTTCCATTCTGCTGCAAGCAGTCCAGTGGAAACAGGGTTATTGTCATTGCCATGACTGCCATTCGCCACCAGAGGGCAGGGTGGAACCAGCTCTGCTCCCTGTGATCCTGAGGGCCTGGCTCTGTGAAGCCAGTCACCCTGGAATTGATGGATAAAACTCCCCCCACACACCACGTGCATATGCACAACCCAACACACGCACTCAACACAATACAACTCACTTGCCACAAAACACTCCATCCTGTACAGTGTTGTAGAAGAAATACATGACATGCACAGCACCCAACATTCATAAACACAGCACACACATGGCATGCACACATCACACTTCACACACAGCACACACGTACATCACACTGCATGCCCACACCACACTTTCAACACTATTGAAGTTTTGTTGTGGTGCATTCTATAGTCATTGTTTGGAAATATCTATGAACATGTGTCCTTGTGTCCTGTAGCTGTTGATCATGGTTACTGTGCCATGTCAAGTGGCCAGGGGGGCCTTGGGACCTGGAAGAGGGGCTCAAACTCTCCTGGAGATAACAATCCTGGGCCCTGCTGAGCCACTACCATCCGAGCTGAGGGATCAGGACCCAGCCCTTCTACTGCCCATCAGCCAAGGCCACACCTGGGTGCCCCAAGGACAGCAGCTCCATCACACAACACAGCATCCCCACGCCCTAGAGCTGTGGGCTCCCTCTACCCATCAGCCATGAGCCCTCTCCTTCTGCTAGTCCCGATGCCAGGGGTTTCCCACCAAAAGACTTTGCCCAGTGTCCCTCACATTTCTCCAGGGGGCTGGACTCCAGCTGCTGCCTCCTGCAATGCAGAACTGAAGAGGGGGATATTAACCATAGGGTGGGGCTCCAGGGTGCAACGCAGAGGCCCTCTTCTCTGGACTCTCCCTCCAGCCCTGACTGTGCCCCAGTGACCCACCCCCGAAACTTACTTGGGGTGGTCTGGGCAGGTGGGTGCCCCATGCCCTTAGGAGAATTGCTGTGATGGTCTGGCACAGGGGGAGAAGGGAAGAAAGTGGGGAATCCAGGGGGTGACTGAGGAGAGCCTGGAAGTTTAGACACCACAGGCTGCTCACGGTCACCAGCTGTGCAAGGGACATGGACAGTGCCTCAGTGAAGGGCACAGGGTCAGCAGGACTCTTAGAAGTTCCAGGAGGGTAGCAGGAATGGGAGGAGGACCTTTTGTATTCCTGGGGCCCAAGTATCTGCAGTCCCTGCTGACTGGTTTGGGGTGTTTGCCAGCATCAGAAGTAAGACATGACAAAATAAAAAGGAAAAATGAATTTAATCACAATTTGGCCAAATCGGAGGAAGAAGCTCATCTTCCTCAGTCCATCCCATAGAAGCACTGCCATTTAAAGAACTGAAGCCTGGAGTCACAGATATGTAGACCAGGGGGCCTGCTGGGAACTCAGTCATTTCCCTCCAGCACTGCACTCCTTCTTGGGACAGGACTATGGCCTGGCCAAAGCTTCCATCCTGGGCATGGGCAGTTTGCCTGCAGGGACTTGGGACATTGGCAGGAAATGCCAGGGACTGAGAAAAATGCAATCTGGAGATTCTCATTTTAATTGGGCACCATCACGGTCCCCCATCTTGTCCTTCCAACAGTTTTGAGGGACTTGGGGCTCCCTGTTATCTGGCAATTTACTGCCCGCTGGTACTGAGATTCCCTCAAGGGCACCCAGAGCTTGTGAGTGAAAAGAGCCAACCCGCAAAGATGCCCTCCAGCTTCACCTAGTGGAGCACATGGAAACCCTGCTCCGAAGCATGGGCAAGGCATATTTTCGGGAGGGTTGGCACTTGGCCAGGTTCATCTGGTAATTGCCCTATCCCTGAATAACTTTTTCTGAAGACACCACTGATTGCCCACCAAGTGTTCTGGGCCCATGTGGCAGGGATGGACTTCTCCTATTGTTCGTTCTGATCTGGACTCTTGTCAGAGAAGTGACAGACTGTTAAGAGTCAGGGTCAAAAGACCATTTTTTTAGGCAAATTTGAGCAACACAGCAGGCATAGAAAGAGTGGGTCATAGGTTATGGTTTTACCTGGAATCCTGAAGTACCTGCCTGGGGTCTACCAGGTGCACCACTGGGTGGGTTTGCAGTGGTAGAGTGGCCATGGGCAGCATCTGTTCTCCTGCCCAGGCCCAGGCTCCAGGCTCCTTGGCTGCAGTCACTGTCCTGAACATGTTCCCAAGATCACTTTTCACTTCACAGGGCTCTGCTTCTCTCCAGGGCTCTGGGGCTCTCTACCATGAAGGTCACTGAGGATGACTGTGAGGACATGGGTCTCACAGCAGGTGCTCAGACCTGCCTCTCACCTCATTCCCCATCCTGACTACCCTGTGTGCATGGAGAACTTTGCTCTGAGCCCCCACAGTCTCCTCTTTCACCCTTGGGCTACCTGTACCTCAGTGCTGTCCCCAAACCTGGACATATTCTCCAAAGGTAGAGCTAAGGGCTCTGGCATCTTCTCTGCTTCATGTCCCTCTTCTAATGTGTGGATCCTGCAGTTCTAGGTGGGTTTCCATTTGTGCTTAGGGGCAGTCTCCCAGGGGCTCCAGCTGTGGAGTAAATGAGGCATCAACCCAGTACCCAGGTGACCCTGGTTGCTAACTCAAACTAAGTTTCTTTGGATAAAAATTCTATATGCAATTAAATTCTCTCTTTTTTGTGTTACAAAACAGCACACATTGCTGTGGAAACCTTGGGGAAGGTGGAGAAGATCAGAGCAGGAGGAACCCGTGGGCTGCATGGTGTTGAACAGAGACCTTAGCCTCGACCCAGGCTGGCATCTCTGCAGTCTGTGAGCAGGGAGAGGGAAACCAGCAGAAGCAGTAAAGCCTTGTGCATTCCACTGCTGAAGTTCACCTGGAAGGCACTTGGTGGGTGCCTCCACTGCACCTCTAACCAGGGCTGGACATGGCCCTCACATCCACTACACTCCACTCGGCAGGGTTGTGCAAGGCCACAGTTGCAGAGGCCAGGGACATCTGCGGTCTGGATTTTCCATGCCTTTGCATCTGGAGAATGGCATATATTTCTATTTATCTTTCATTACAACCACTTCTTCCCTGCAGGGTCACAAGCACCTCTCAGGTCAGTGTCACTCCTCAAGTCATGTTGGTCAGATCCTTTTTTCTAGTTACAGTTTCCATCATTCTATCCCTTTCATCGAAGGACTGGATCCATCAGGCCTGGTCAGGACCACAATCTGCAGCCACATGCCCAGCCAACGTAAAAAACTACCCCAGTCCCCACTGTCCTCAAAAGACTCAGGAGACTCCCAGGAACTGCCAGAAGGTCACTCCAGAAGAGACCTGGGAACTCATCCCAGTGTGCACAAGTCTTCCGCTGAGTGTGATCATTGGGTTAAAACATCCAAAGGGCCCGGTGCAGTGGTCACAGCCATAATGCCAGCTACTGGGAGGATGAGGCAGGAGGATCACATTTGAGGCCAGCCTGGATGACTCAGTGAGATCCTGTGTAGAAATTAAAGAGAAAAAAAGTCTGGTAGAGTGCCCCTGGGTTCCATACTCAGTACCACCAATGAACAAATACATGTATGCTTTGCAAACATCCATACACTGATGTGCCAAGAGCCAGCATCAGGGCTGAGTATGATCTCAGATGTGCCTGGGGAGGAAGTTGGTATCCAACGCCACCATGCCTGGCCCTGCTGCCTATCAGCTATAAGCTGAGCTTAGCTTCAATGAGTCTAGGATGGGGTTGGTATTGTCTTTATCTTGGCATTTGGCCTTGTCCTAGCTAAGTCTTAGACGTGGCGTGAGCTTTGGTTTTAGACTTGAGAAGACCTTTGGCCTTGTGTCCCATCCTGCTCTACACACAAATGCTTCTATATGTTCCTACATTTAACTTAAATCTTGGTATGTCCAAGTCTCTGAATGAGCCCACCAATACATGGGTACAACTGCTTGGTAGATGGTGCCTGTCAGTTCACTTGAACACCCAGGCAGAACAGCCTTGCAGGCAACAGGACAGGACCCAGATCCTCCTTGATCTTCTCCTGCCTGCATACTCACCTGGAGGGTGCTAGTGTACCACCCAAGGGCAGATGTGCCTGGGTTCTGGTACCTGTTCTGCCCCTGGTTGCTTGGGTACCACTGGCAAAATCACATCAACCCCCTGAGCATCCTGTGCCATTTGGAAACTGAGGTGATCATTGCCCCTTTACACACATGAGGCAGATGGTCCATGACATCAGGTGTGTCAAGCATCCTGACGGCCTCAGGGCAGAAAAGGTGCCCTCAACAGACAAAAACACTGTCCTTCCTGGAATTAGCATCAGGATAGAGCTGGGAGCTTCTCCCGCTCTTGCCTATTGTAGGTGCCCTCAAGTTGGTGCCCACACAAGTGGCCTCCCCTTCCACTGCCCTGCAGCTCCTGCCCCAACACTCATCACTTGCTCTTTGCTCCTCTTCTCCCCCTCTCCCCTTCCAAATTCCAAGACCTGTCTCCCACTGCTGCCTTGAGAACCCCCCAAAAGAGCCTCAGTTCCCCAACTCTTGGGTGGGTCCTTGGGCAGATTCCAGCCCTATAGCTCAGGGAGGGCCCAGCCCGACCAGGAGTGTGATGGTGCTGGCTCTGTGGTCATGTTCTGCTTGGGGCTGCTGGGAGAGTGGCACAGGGAGTGGCAGGCAGCAGAGCAGGGCTCTCTAGGTACTGGGCAAGTGGTCAAAGCAAAGCCCCCTGTGGGAAGGACTGCTGTCTAGCATCTAGCAAACATATAGACATTCCCTGAAGACCCAGCTAATGAACACACAGTATTCCACGAACACATACCTGTGGATAAATGCACACACCATCACAGTCAAAACTTCAGAACCAGTAATGTGCAGAAGCCAGGGAATCCTCGGCCTGAATCCATTCAACAGGTGGG
The DNA here is from genome assembly GCF_902686445.1 of Sciurus carolinensis. Lineage (NCBI taxonomy): Eukaryota > Metazoa > Chordata > Mammalia > Rodentia > Sciuridae > Sciurus > Sciurus carolinensis. Next base: position 53,717,698 of record NC_062215.1, on the reverse strand, counting down.
TCTGTTCCTGCTTGCTCCCCGTGGCCTGCTCTGCAGCTGCACCACAGGCCTGTGCACTCTGTCCAGCTTCTGGGCTCCTTCACCTTTGCTCTTCATCACACAAGTGTTTTCTTTAGTCTGAAAGAAAATTTCCATATCATATTGCTCTGCACATTTCATGGGCACAACCTGCCTTACTGGATAAACACCCTGCTCCTGCCCCTTTGAAGTGCTTTACAATTTTTAAGTGGACAAGGGAGCAGAGCTTCTTATGATTGCTCCATCTGCATCACTAAACCTGAGGAATGCCAGCTTGAGGCTGGGTTTTGATATCTAAATTCTTCCTACTGGTTTATTGGGCATGTAGTGTATTTGGAAATGTCCATTTCAACTCATCCTCACTGGCACTTGGTATTTTCATTTTAAGAAAGGTTTTCTCCAATCAGGAGGTTGAGGTCTGACCTTCCCACTTGACTTTTATATGCGTTCCTATGTGCCATGTCCTAAGGTCTCACAAGGGTGGGTGGGTTTGCCTAACCCCTTAGTTTTCAGTGCATTCTTGTTCTACTGAAAGTCCCACTGATTGCTCTGAATAAAGGAAAGTATGATTTCCTTAAACTCTTGACTTCAGGTTTAGAGGACCTGTGCAGAGCCCAAGCCCAGCTCACACAACAGGTTTGATTTATTCAAGAGGAATGCAGGGAGAGGCTCCAGGAGAAGAGTAATTTGGAGAGGACAGAGGGCCAGGAAGAATCTGGGGAGGAGAGCAGCCCTGGATGCTGGAGGGGAGCAGGGAAGGCAGCTAGGTGGGATAAGCCTCCACAGTTGGGCTACAGGACAGACTGGTTGTGGCCCCAAACCCTGACATATCTGCTGCACCCTCCTCAGTGCTATTTGCATGTGTACATGTGGAAGGGAATGTGAGTACACGCCATGCATTGTCCTGAGCAGGGCTCGCTCTTCCACCTGTCATCCCTGCCTAAGCTGCAAAGACTCAGAAACTGAGGCTCCTGTGCCCTGCTCTTTTGTGAATCTCTACCAATTCTGGCTATCACCCATGCTCAGGACACACCTGACATGACCTGAGTCATGTTCAATTGCAAACACGGTGCTCTACTCCAGGTCCTTTCCTGACCATGCACAGCTCCAGTTGCAGGAGGCATCTACAACACTGAAATGGGCAACTGCCACATTTGTGAGCTGGTTTGTTGTTTTGTGCACTGTCTCAACTTAATGAAGGGACAGAGAAGTTATTTATGCAGGAATGATTATGTATTTAACTATTCCATTGTGAATAGCTACAAAACTACACTTCCAGTACTTGAGACTAGCATCCATTCCACAAAGAACACACAATTGTTCTGCAAAGTAGCACACTATACACATGTTCTGCTTGCTTAATTTTTCTTACTTATAAATGAAATTTATCAATCAGCATTCTTGTCAGAACTATAACTATCAGCCAGTAAACACTGTCAGCAATTTCTCAATTGAACCAGACATCACGGAGGTTCCATGGCAACTGTCAGCTGGCTACAGACACAGAGTCCTGCAGAAACTAAAGCATTCGGAGAGAGTCACTTGATGTGTGGAATCCACAATTGACAGAGATTCATTTTAAGTTCATTTTAAAGCAGGTGTCACACATCCTCTGTACCAGTGAAGTTATTAATGAGTGCACAAGTGCTCTTCAGAAAGCCTGCTGACCACCATTGACTGGAACCCCAGGTAGATTGCAGGGTGAAGGCCACTGGGGATAGAGGACTACAGGGCATGATGCACCACTGGGTGAGGCCCAGGACCCAAGCAGGGCCAAGGCCCATCCCACTCAGATCCTTTATCCACACACGCTACATCTAGAGTTCCATTCATCTCCTCAATGCTGCTCCTCCCACTGGGTACAGAACTCAGCATGATGAATATAACCCCAAAATGCTGGGACTAAAAATGGGGAAGAAGAAGACACACTCAATCCCCATGCTGGGTAAGAGTCCAGGTGACAGAGGAGGCAGACAATTAGGTTGAGACTGGCTATCATTGGACAGAATGAGAGCTGAGCAATGACAAGAGAGCCTGGGAGGAGGACAGAGCCCCTGATCTCTGTATTTCTCAGAGAACCATGGGAAGGAGGGAGCCTGTGCAGGAAGAAGCTCAGGGAGGGGTGGGTTCAGGAAATCTCTGCCTCAGGGCTTCTGAACCTCAGGACAGCCAGCTCTGGTAGTGTGGAAAGGCACCCTGCAGAAAGTCTGTCAGCAGTTGCAGATCTACTCACTGAATTAGCATAAAGAATACTTCAGGCAGGGCAGCCAATTATCTCCATGAATGATCATAAGCTGGGGAGATGAAGGACTACCACAGGTTTAGAGCACTCATGTGCCACACCAGAGGCAGCCAATAAATTCAAACTTCTAGCATCTTAAGAGACCAAAAGAAACCACAAAACAAGCTCTACAAGGGACAGTTGAGAAAGGAAATACTGAACAACAAAGATCAGCGAACTGGAGGAAAAACACCCACCATATTCTTATGAAGAAGTAACACTAGAGAGAGGGTGGTGCTCACCAGTAGATGACCAAGGACGAAATGCAATGAAGACAGTCTCGGGGGAGGCTTCAGGACTCGAAGAACCTGAGCACTGCTGAGAAAAGGAGCACACACCCAGAGGACCCAGAGGAGCCGAGCACTGGTGGGCAAAGGGTGCTTACCCACAGGAACCTAAAGACACTGAGCACTGCTGAGCAATGGACGCTCACCTGGAGAACACTAAAGAGACTGTATGCTGGAGAAGAAGGGGTGAAACTTAGGTTTCAGTACATGGAGTATTTTGGAGAATATCCCTCAGTGCAATGTCTCAGGTACCTCTATGATAGTGGGAAACTGTTCTTTGCCACTTTTCCCACTGTCCTCTGAAAGGGGGAATTGCTTCTGATCCAAAGGCCTCAGAGGGTCTTTATGTGGAACAAAGATAGTCTGCAGTGACAAGTCATAGAAGATCCAAACAACAGCTGGAAATCTGGTTGTCATCCACTGGTCGCAGGGACCTCAGAAATCCTGGGCATGTTTCAATCATCCATAACAACAGCCACATGAGCAAAGGTGTGGAAAAGATAGATAATAGGGAATGGATCAAGGTCTTCAGTGCTCTCAGAATTGAAATTCACTAATAATTTCCTTGTGGATTCAGGCTCTGTTGAGAAGCCTGTCTGAATGGCTGCACCAAAGGCCAAGCAAGGGATTTGGAAATTGGAACTATCCAGATTTCTCCAAATTTCCCCAGTAATGTTGATGTGGAGAGTCTTTTAAAGTCAAAGAGGTTGCCCTTGCATTGGAGGGAAGGCATTCACTCACATAGTTCTTTAAATGGGCCGGTGGCATAGGGCTCTGAGGAGACTAAGCACTGGGGTGAGGGGCACTCACCCAGAGAACTCAGAGAATCCAGAGCAGTGGAGGGACAGAGGTGCTGAGCAATAGCACCCAGAGGAGACTGAGCACTGGTGAGGGAGGGGCACCATCCACAGGCCCCAGAGGAGACTGAGCACTACTGGGTGAGGTGCTCTTACCTGCAGGCTGTAGTGCAGAATAAACAATAGGGGAGGGGCCCTCACAAAGAGAAGCTCCAGGAAAACTGGTGGGAGTGAGGTACACACACAAAGGACAGCGAGGACACTGGGGAATGGTGGGTGAGTGGCACTCACCCACAGGAACCAGGCAGACCCAACATAGCTGGGGAGAGGCACTCATTCACAGCAACTAGGGATGACTGAGCACCAAGCGGGGACTAGGGGTGCTCGCCCTCAACACTCAGGGGTGTCTGAGCCCTGGTGGGTGAGGGGCACCCCACAGGACCCACAGAAGGCTGAGAACTGCCGGACAAAGGAACCATGGAGACTGAGCACTGGTGGGAGAGGGGAGCTCACCCACAGGACTCAGGAGTCCTTGGAAACTTGTGCAGATTCCTCAGAACCATGTCTCAATTGCCTCAGTGATGATGGACAGTGGTGCTTTTTCACAGATCTCAGGAGGTCCTCCATAATGGTGGGAAATTGTCCTTTGCCACATTTCACACTGTCCTATTAAGGTGAGAATTGTTCCTCATCCAAAGATCCCAAGGTGTCTCTTCCCTGGAGAAAAGGTAATGCTTAGTGGCAAGTCACAGAAGATCCTGACAAGAGTTGGAAACTTGGCTATCACCCACTGGTCACAGGGACCTGAGCAATCCTGAACATGTTTCATTCATGTGTGAGAGCACAGCCACTTGAGCCAAAAGGTGTGGAAATGGTGATTAGTAAGTGATTGATCTAGGTCCTCAGTGCTGTTTGAATTGAGATCCACTAACAATTGTCTTGTGGTTGCAGGCTCTGTTGAGAAGCCTGTCTCTATAGCTACACCAATGGCCAAGCAAGGTTTTTAGAAAGAAGAGCTACACAGATTTCTCCAAGTTTCCTCAGTAGTGTGGATATGGACAGTATTCTAAGGCCAAAGACTGCCCAGCATAGGAGGGAAAGGCACTCACGAACAGAGTTAAGCCTTAAATGAGCCAGGTGATATAAGGCCCAGAGGAGACTAAGCACTGGACGGCAAGGGGCACTCACCCACAGGACCCAGAGGAGACTGAACACTGATAAGTGAAGAGCATTTACCCCAATGACCCCGAGGAGACTGAGCACTGCTGGGTGAGGGGTGCTCACCCACAGGCCCAGAGGAGTGTGATTAATAATGGGCAGGGGAAGATCACCCAGAGATCCCGTGGAGACTGGGCACTTGTGGGCAATGTGCATTCACCCACAGGACCCAGAGGAGACTGAGTACTGGTGGCCAATGTTCATTCCTCCACAAGATCCATAGGGACTGAGAAATTATTTAAATTTATGCAAAACTCATAAGGTACACTTTTTAATTTTCACACATATAACCTTATAAAATAAGAACTTTTTAATAAAGTTTATTAAACAAGTATATTTCCTTAGTTTTCTTTTCAAGCTGCATATTACCATAATGAAAACATTTGTTGGATAAAATTATAGAAAAGTACATTGTTTAAGGATTTATTTTTGTTTCCATGATTATAAGTAAAGCTAGTTATGAAGAAAAATTATTATCTTTGTATATGATTTGAAAGTATCTCAAAAATACTAGAGACATATATATATATATATGACACTGAGAATTAATTTATTTCTCCCCATCACAGGATTACTCCTGAAATTAGTAACTAAGGTGTACAAATTAAAGAGAATCCAAAATTGTCCTGAAACTTTCAAAAATGTTCATCCATATGCTTGACTCTTCTTGTTCAAAGACACAGGCCAAATTATGTACTGATGGCATCTGTTTTTCTTGAAAAGAATGGAGAGAAAATGGCAGGCATACAGAGCCTCATTGGTGTCCCCTAAATATTGAGGAGTAAGAACTGGAGGTAATGGTAAGACATGGGACAAATTAAGAACACTATTGTCTCTCATCACCAGCACTTCAAAATGATGATTTTAGAAGGCTAAGTGGAACGTGGTGGTGCCAATCTAAGGAAACAACAGCAAGCACATTGCTCTCTATTTGGCAATATCCCTATCCTGTGACTCAGTACAGGGTAAAAGGTGATGGTCCAGTGTTATTCTTTTCCATGTGGCTGAGAACAATAATCCTTTTTGTGAGCATATACCCATAATTACACGAACATAAAATTTATTAGGCAACTATTTGGAAGGTGATGTGGATCAAGAAATGAAAAGTAGGACAAACAGCGTATGTGGGAGATGATAAAAGAGGTCAACTTTGTGTGTATAAGAAAGCATCAAGTGAAAACATGTATTGAAACATCAGGATAAAAATTAGGATGTGCTGCAGAGATGTGGAGGTCAGTGACAGGAAAAATTGAAATGAAAAATTTGGTTTTCATCACTTGCAGGGGACAAGGAAGCTAATGACCAAGAATGGAAATCTAGACAATGACACAAGCAGCACACATCAAAAAAATGTAAGCTACAAATTCTATTTCTGAGGTCTGCAGTCTTAAACAGGTTCAATACTGACACATAGTGGAGCACAGACATATTCGGATTCCCCATTCTTCAATCTTTGACACCATAATAAGATTCCCCTTTCTTCATGGAATCATCACAGGAGTTAAATAATATCATGGATGTAAAGTTTATTGATAATTTGAAACACCAAGGAGGGAACAGTGATCCTTAGAGAGAGAGGTTAATAGCAGACTCTGGCCTCCTTGAAATACTTGAGGAAACAACACTTAGGGCCCTAAGAGGACTTTGTTTCCAGCAAGTACAAGCTAAGCTGCTATAAGAAAGCAAATATAATTTGCATTTAAATATAGATCAAGTAAAAAGGAATGGAAATGCATACATGAAAAGGAAAAAAAAGGAAAAAAGTTATGAGAATGATATGAACACTTGCTCAAAAACAGTTTTCTATTTAAGAATGAAAAGTTCAATTTAAAAGAGCGACCATTGACCTGACCTGAGTTGTTTGAATCTTAGCTTTGACCTAGGAGAACAAGCATTTAAAGTCAAATTTTGGTTTTCAAAAAGGAACACATGATAAATTAGTAGTTTAAGAGCTTCAGACAGAAATTCAAATTAAATTATTTAAATTATGCCTTCCATTGTCAGCTAGAAATAACTAACAGGAAACCTTCCCACCAGGTCATTGAGAACATATTTTACATCAGTACACACCTCTGTTTCAGTTTTTATTTACTGTAAAATTATTTCACTTGATCAGAAACATGGAAAGAAAAATCTGCAATAGTATTCAAATATCAAACTCAATGTTTATACTGGACAAAATTTGTACATATTTCAAGGGTTACCATGATACAGAGAATAGAATTGTCTTCTTACAAAAGACTCTTCTCAGGGCTCCCTTCATGTCTCTGTTCCTCAGACTGAAGATGTAGGGGCTCAGCATGAGAGTTACCATATCACAGCCTTATTAGATTTGTTAGTTGATGAACATAAATATTGACCAATAATGGCCCCATAGAATAGTGACACCACAGACAGGTGGGGCCCACTGATGAGAAGGCCTTGTGGGCACCACAAGAAGGAACCTTGAATATATGAAGGAGAACTTTCACACATAGGACAGGATGATCAGTAGGAATAGGATGACAATAATGAGTCCTCTCATGATGAATGTCTTCAACTCATTGACATGAGTGTCAGAGCAGACCAGCTTCAGCAAAGCAGAGATGTCACAGAAAATGTGTGGGATCATGCTGTCTGAACAGAAAGATAATCTGGCCAGGAACAGAGTGTGCAACATGGAAGGGAGCACGGTCAGCACCCACGACAGCACCACCAGGGAGAGAGAGAGCTCAGGGCTCATGACAGCAGTGCAGGGGAAAGCAGATGGTCACAGTGCTCATAAGCCATGGCCACAAGGAGAAAGATCTTGAAGTTTCCAAAAAGCTGGAAGAAGACATTTGAATCCGGCAGTCTTCAAAGGGAATGGATGAAAATTAACTCTGCTTTTTCTGTAGCAATTTTGGCACTGTGACAGAGGAAAAGCAGAAGTCAGAAAAAGACAAGATGCTGAGAACAAATATATGGTTGTGTGAAGACAGGAGTCCAGGTGAATGAGAATGACGATGAAGAGGTTCCTCAGGATGTGGCATGGCCAGGAACAGGGCACAGAACATGTTTTAGTGCTCTGACTGGATGGACAGACCCAGGAAGAGGAACTCTTGAGAATTTGGTTTCTTCCTGTCATGCTCTATCTCCTGTATATTTATGGGAAAATAACAGAATCCCTTAACAAGACAAAGAAATGAACACTGTTCTAATATCATACATTGTCTGATACTTGTTCTATAATAAATGATCTCATTTTCTGTACAATATTTGGAAGCATTAAAGCCCAAAAGTCTGTTCATTGTATAATCATTTGTGTCATTTCTTATTAATCTCCCTGTAAAATGTTTGAATATTTCATCCTTTCCTAACACTCTTATACACTAGCTTCTGAGACAAAATGCATTCATACCTGCCTGGCTGGTAATCCCAGGGAAACATAACTGGTTCTTGTTCCATCTGTATCTTATATGCTGATTTTTCTCAAGGACATTTTATGTGCTATATTCTTATAAATCTATACATACCCCCAAGAAAAACTCATACACTCCAATGTTGAGATCATCATTTAAAACTCACATGTAGGGGCTGGGGATTGAGTACAGTGATACAGTGCTTCTCTAATATACTCAAGACTCTGGGTTTGATCCCCAGCACTCCAAAAAATAAATTACAACATAAAATAAAAATCAGTTAGTAATCTACAAATCTCTGTGTCCCATAAACATTGTTTCCCTTCAGTGAATCAAAGGCTCCTTAAGCTGAACAGGTCCCTACCAAAACTCATCAGATTGCATTGCCTGGGTACCACCCTCCTCATCTACTCTCTCACGTTTTAGAAAAGGAAGGCAGCATAAGATCTGAAGTCTCTGAATTGTTTCATTCATTCTTTTACCTTACCATCAACTCCAGCATACCATGTCATATATATTCTACGCTGCATTCTCCTGCCAATTCATCCACTCCTGATCACAAGGCCACATTCCTAGTCCATGATGGAATCTTATCTCACCCATACTATTGAACAGTCTCTCAAGTAATGTCCCTCTTTCTATGCCTCAAAACCCTTCACCTTCAATATGCTTCATTCACATAGTAGTAGTCTTAAGTAGAAATTTGATTGACCCTTTCCTGATGAGTGCTTCAGAGGATTGGCATTGCTCTTAAGATAACATTCCTTTGAGGGCATGTTGCTTTATCACCTGACAAGTGTCTACATCCACTATCTCACCTGTCTCCACAGCGACACTTGCAATCCACTCTGCAGCAATGCTAGACTTAATGGCATCTCATACTCACTGTTCCTCCTACCTATCACTTTATCCATCTGTTCCCTCTTCACCCGGCTTATACACAATTACTTTCAGGCATATTACATGACATTTACTAAGCTACAACTCCCTTGTGTCCACACACTAGGTGAGTCCCACAGTAGTTTCCACATCATAATGTTCTCATGTAATATGGCTCATGTCCTGATCACAGATTGAGAGCTGACTTCTCACCAGGTTGTGAACTTCACGCAGGAAAGGCCATGTCTGCCTCACGCCTACAGCAGGGCAGGGCCTGGCATGGTGCCTGATGTGGCCAATGCTTCATCAATATTTGTTGGCTTTCCTTCAGGATGAGACCTGTCCCTTCAACTTTAAGGAAGTCAACTCCCCTTAAGTAGAATAACTGCTGCTTTCAACCTCCCAGAATACAAACTCTTTAGACCTCACCACCTAGCACCACATTTTGTCACTACATTTCCAACTTTTCACATATAGCCTTTCTGCTCATGGAAAAATTCCAGGGAACATCAGATGCCCCGCCCATTTCAGCAATACTGATGCCAATTAAGCATTCTTATACTTTAATACACAGGATGCCATCAAATCAATGTGATTAAAATAAATATGACAGCAGTATCTAAATTACTGTAAAAGAGGAAAGAAATCTAATTTTTAAAGCTCTCCTCTGAGTTCCTCCTCAAATATCTATACCATATGTGATAGTTAATTTTATATGTCAATTTTGCCAGGTCCTGAGGTCAAGTTTTCATCAAATATGACTTTTACATTGCCATGAAGATATTTTGTAATGTAATTAATATTTAACTGAATAGACTTTAAGAAAAGCAAATTACCTTCTATGTGATAAGCCTTGTATCATCAGTGGAAAAATTAGAGGAAAGACTATTCTACTGATCAAGAATTTGCCCCCAGGCAACTATATCTATGTTGAATGGACAAATGCTATTTGATAACCCAATGCTCATCAAAATGGATGAGAGGGTCTTACCAAAGGGAGACTTTTTCCCTCCTTAATGTCCACAGCAACTTCCCCATGGACTTGGTGGTATTGGCATGGGTTAGGACAAGGAGGGCAGCCTACTGATGCCACTCACCTGAACAAAAACATTGCAATGAAAAACACAGGGTCTGTAGGCATGGAGGGACCCTTTGGTCTTAGTATGGAAAACAGGACTATATGGATCTGGGATGAACATGGACCAAATAAATGAAATACAAAGTAATGTACTGAGGAGAGAAGAGATCACCGCAAAGCAAGGAGGAGATGGAGATGGAGGCAGCATCCCTGAGATGGAAAGGGACATTGACTGCATTGAGGGTGCTGGCATGGAGTTCATATGCATAGACCTGGAACATGGAATGAATCAAGTGGGCTGTGAGATCCAGTGCATGGCCTGGTCATGGACTCATGGGCTCTGACACTGAGCACATGGGTCTATGGGCCTCGACCACATGGTCCCCAGAATCAAGTGCATGGGCCAGACCATGGAGTGTGCTGAGTGCATTGGTGCCACCACGGGTTTCAGTGTGAAGTGCATGACTGCTCCCATCAACCATATGGACCCAACAATTGAGCACATGGGCTCTGTGATAGATCACATGTCTACCAGCCTGCAGTGAATAGGACTTAACAACCTGGAGCATATGGGGCTGGAGCACATGGGAGCCAACAGTCTTGAGCACATGGGCCTGGAGAGAATGGGTGCGAACAACCTTGAACACATGGTCCTAATCATGGGTCTAGCCCTGGGTGCTGATATTGACCACAATGATCTGGCCACGGGGGGGGGGGCGGGGGTAGGTGGTGGTGCCAGCTTTGACCACACCATTGAAATGGAACATGTCAACTTTGGAGGAAGCTTCATGGCTTCCTTTGGCAGAGCTGGAGGCCATGCTTCTGGGTGACTAGAAAGGCCTGTCAGATACTTGTGAGCAATCTCCCATTTGATTTTACGTGGAATATGCTGAAGGACAAATTCAAAGAATGTGGCCATGTGCTCTATGACAATATCAAATGGAGAATGGGAAGTCCAAGGGGTGCAGTGTTTTTAAGTTTCAGTCACCACAGTCGGCTGAAGGAGCCTGCTGGATAATGAATGGCATGAAGCTCAGTGGCTGAGAAATTGATGTTCAAATTCATAGAAACACTTAAGCAGTTGCCTTTTTCTAAAACATCAATAACAGACCTCTGAATTTGTATTTTCTCTTGCTATCCATTTTAATTTGTTAGCTAGTTATATAAATATGTTTAAAAATTTTAGCTGCTTTTGGGGTAATTTGAATTAATTTTTTAATAACAGGGGTTCCACTTGACTGTTTGTGTTGAGATTGTGATAATGCATAATTTTTTTTGTACTTCTGGCATCTTGTTGACACTGAATATAGTTTGATAATAAATACCGGTTCCTGGGGAAAAAAAAAAGATTTTGGTACTCAAACGACTTTGTCCCCCTAAAGAATTCTGCCTCCAGAATGCTCTGCATTCAAAAGTGTAACATCCATCCTTTCCTGGGCTACAGTTTGCTGTTTTCCACTGCAGATTGTGAATTTAGAAATACTCAATATCATATGCACTAGGTTCTTAAATTTGAATACATAATCATACACATATCCATCCTAATAATTCTTCTAGTTGGTCCTGACTAATAACCCCCCCCCCATGTCAAAAAGCTGTCAAGGAAAGCAGAAGAGGAGCATTAGCAGATGTGGAAAGCCATTTTGCTAAGATGAAAATGAATGAGTACAACTGCTGGTAACTTCACCCTGCTGATGGTGTTCCACACTGCCACATTAACAGTATGTGCCCTTGAATATCAGGTGTTGGCATTAAAGTGGGAAGAAACATGTAGATCATGCACCAGGTGTCTCACAATTCTGAATTCCCTGACGAGTGAGTGCAATGATCTCGTGTGTAAGGAGTATATACAGGAATCACAAACCACAGACATCATCTGCCAATGTCACTGCTGATAGCCCAATGAACTTCTAAAAGCTGTTAAATCCATAGTTCTCAACCTGAACTGCACATAACAATCACCCAAAGCAGTGTTTCTAAAATTTAATATGCATGCACATCACCTGGGGATTCTGTTAAAAACCTAGTCTGGTTCTATAGTCACTTCTACATTTTAAATGAACACCAAGGTGATGTCAGTAGTGTTTTCAATGAACTGCACTTCAGTATCAAACACATATTGTCATTAGAAATGTAGGTTAGTGAGCCCCTTCAGATAAATTTAATCATGACCTATGACAGAAGGATTATGCAAAGTTTTTTAAACTCCACAAGTGAATGTAAACAAAAGAATGTTCAAGAATTATTACAGCACTGAACCCTTATTCATAAGACATTTTTCACGTGAAAATGATACAATCATTTCAAGTACATTGCACAATGTTATAGTAATCAATATTATTAATAAAACATGAATATACTGAACACTAATCGAATTATTTAAACCATGTGAAAAAGTCTTGGAAGGTTAAAAGATGGGGAAAAAAAGATGAAAAAAGGAAACTTAAAAACCTGAAAAATTATTCTGCTGAACATCATACAACCTGGGAATTTACGACAATCACATTCAAAAGACAGACAAGAACTCATACACCCACCTACCAACTCACCCAGGGTGGTTGATTGTGACACCAGGGACCTGACCTGCTCCCGTTTATTCATTAGAGGCACAGGAAGTTATGGCCTCTGTAGTCTTCACATAACTGCAACATCCCTTCTCATTCTTCCCCTTCTACACACAAGAGACCAAGGATCTCTGCATCCCAGAGGAATACTGATGCTGGAAGAAGTAATGGAAGACAAAATTTTTCAGGACCTCTCACAGATTAATTCTCCCAGAGTCCTGAAGTGGTGACTTATGACAACCTCAGTTCACATCTGTTCCCCCATCCTTTGGGGGAAGAGGAAGATGCTGAGCAGCTCAAGGCACATGCTTTCTTTTTTTAAAAAAATTTACCATTTATTAATTCAAAAAAATCTGGGTGCTGGTATGTGGAGGACAATAACCTAGTGTCAGCAACCAACGTCCCTATAAGACACATGCTTTCTTGTTGCCTGTGTAGGGAAGGGGCAGGAGATCTGTGGGCTGCAGCCTACATTTCAGAAACTGAAGGTGGATGGCTACAGAAACCAGCAAGATCATCAGGGATGACATTGTGAGTGTTCCATAATATCTTAGGAGTCTAAGAGTTTAGGCTTTATCCTTTGGAAAAACCACCCGTGGACTTCAGGAGAATAACATGTAATGCCAGTTTCAGAAATATTACAAGGATGGCAGAACCTTTTATTACTTCCCATCTTCTTGTCCACGTCCTGAGGAAAGGAAGAAATGTATTTAACAAGGATCAGACTGCTATGATTAAAACACATGAAGATATACAGATATCAGAAGAATAAGAAAAACTGAACTCCCCAGACCATTTCCAATCAATCCTTCCTTACACAGTGTTAAAAAATTGACTTTGCACCACATTTGCCTCATTTTTTATGAAATCCTTAAGAGCATCCAGAACAATCATCATCCCTTCCTCCATCTATTATTATGTCACTTCCTAATGCCAAGAGAATTCTCTTCCAGCATTTGACTGAGAAACCAGGTTTGGCATATAAAATTCAACTTCTCAAAATCCACTCCTCATTGGTCATCATGAGTTGGAGGATCTTCACATAAGGACATACTGAAAACTTCCTTCGTAGGTACCTGCATCCTTATTGGTGTTGCCTATATTGGGTTTTATAGTTTTCATTAATGTTTGCTAACAGACTTGGAAATATGTACTGCCACCCAAACTCTTCACAGGTTTTCAAATACCAGTTGTGCAGAGTAACCAAGTTTCCCCTTGGTGATCAATATCAACTACCCCATGCACAGGAGCAGCCCTGGTGTTCATACATTAGCTTACACATGAATCAGAAAATGACCAAATAATAGTCTAAGGGATTGTTATGCCCATTGGAAGAAGAGAATATCCTTTAAGAACTACACACTTTTGGTGCCTCTTATTCCAGTTCATGTTGCAGTGATCTCAAATGACTTTAGTGGCTAAACGTGAAAGCACTGCATATCTGTTTCATCTGCACCCTGGCTTTTTGCTTTGGGACATCTCGAACTTCACAGTGTAGGATGTCACAGGCATCTCCTCAGTACTCACGGAAACATTAAGATCGATGATCCATTATCTATTAATTGTGTACAGAGTGGAGGTGTGAACTAAAATTTAAAAATTGTGAATACAGAAATCCAATTTTTCCCTCACCATTTATTAAACGATCCAATGTACTAGCTTTCTACAAGTACAATAAAATATCTAGCACAGTCAACTTACAAGCAGGTTCATTTAGCTCACAGTTTGAGGGGTTCAAATGACAAATGGCCACCTTGGCCAGGTCAGCCTTGCATTATCACTTCATGTTGCAGGATAGGAATGGCAGGACACATAGAGAGGAAGGATCACATCTCCAACTAGAATGGAGAGTTCCAGGATCCTTTTCAAAGTCATCCACAATGATCTGAGGACTTTCCAGAAGGTCCTGCTACTTAACCATAGCAACTCTGAATACTGTAATCCTGAATCTAGACCTTTACATATGGACCCTTGGGGGTCAGTCAACATTAAAACAATAGTAAATTATGCAGAAGAAAAATATTAACAACATCTACTCATAAAACAAACAAAACAATATACTGTATCAAATGTTGTCTTAGTCATCTCTCTATTTCCCTCTCTCCCTAAATCTTAGTGTACTCTATTCATTCTTTTTCCTGTCACACTGTATCATGATAAAATTCCTACAGGGAGAGATGACGTGAGGTGAATGACACAGGCTTTGTTACAGAGCATTAGCTACATAATATAATGCTTACTTGAAGGTTCACTTGAAACTTCCCAAGTTAAGTTTCACTCTGTAAGGTTTACTCATTGTACAGCAAGGCAAAAACATGCAATCTCATGCCTTGTATAAACTGTTACACTCCTAAGATATTTCAGATCATTCACAGTCTAGTACTTGATTTATTTTTATGGATCATTCTACCATTTTTCTTCAAGTCCCCAATGTAGGCTCCACCAGCACAAGATTCCTGTCCATGCCCTAAATGGGCAATGACTGATCATTCATCTCTCGACTCTCCACTCCATCCCCTTCTTTTCCCAAAGTAGAGTCAGGTGTGATCAGTGGCTGTAATCAGTCACCATAGAGGACTGTGAGACTGAGAATTTGTCTTAAAAAGGCCCTGGATAATTACTTTGTGCTTAATAAGTTATGCCCAAGTCTGGATTTCCCTGGGATGCAGAGCCTGTCAGGCCCATAGATGGCTAGAAGGTGAGACATGAAAAGGTATGGCATAGATATCTATGTGATGACTACAGAGGATGTTACTTCATATGCTTATAATGAATAAAGGAGAGCAGGATCTTGGGTCGGGGACTGGGACTTGACCCTCAGACACCCTGGTTAATTTGTCTGCATGTAAAATGATCCAGTACCTTTCCAACCTGAGGGTCATGATTTGTCAAGTTGTATGATGTTCTGCAAGGTCATTTTTCAGGTATGATAACTTTCCTGTTTTCCACTGATCTGCTTTCCAAGATGTTGCCAGGGTACAGAATATTTTGATAAATGTTCATCACTTATAATACTTTTTGTTGAAAACACTGTTCATTAACATTACTTACTGGGCGGTGAATCCTCAAAGATCACAGCATTTTGACATAACAAGCCTATAAGGTAGGGTTCAGTACAATAACAATTCTTAAACTTTCTTTGATTTACATTTTCCTGAGGAACTTTAGAAAGATTTTCACAGGTCATTTCTCAGAGATTCCAAGTAAACTATTTGAATGGACGCAGCAATCTTCATTTAATTACAATGTGCGTATATGCTACTCATGTGCAGTCCAGTGATCACAGTGTTGACACCACTTCTTGTGTTTCTGAGCTACAAAAACAGAATGAATGTCTTAATGATAATCTGCATGTATGTTACATTTACAAATTTTGTCCTACTTAATTCTTATGTGCAGTACAGAATGAGAATAATAGATTTAATGGCTAAAGAAGATAGGAAGTTCAGTGAATTATGAAAATATCTTTAGATGATTTCTCTGGTTTTGTGATCCCTGTACATGTTCTTGACACAAAGATAGTCCCACAAACTCAAAAGGTGAGCAAAAGTCTGAGAAACCAGGAACATGGTTTTCTCCACATTTCTTCCTACTATGATATAAACACATGGTGTCCATATGTATAAACTGTTAATGCACTTGTGTTAAACACCATCATCAGCTGGTGAACATCCCAGCAGAATTCATTTAAATCATTCTAGTGAATGATCTCACCTCTCTTAATGCTCCTCCTCTGCATTTTTGACGGTTTTTAGACATACTGGTTTATTTTTGTACTTAGGATTGAACCCAGGGGAGCTCAACCACTGTGCTACATCCTCAGCTCTTTTTTATATTTTATAGAGACAGGATCTCACTGAGTTACTTAGTGCCTCACTAAGTTGCAGAGGCTGGCTTTGAACTTGCGATCCTCCTATCTCAGCCTCCCAAGCTGCTGGGGTTACAGGCAAACTGCATAGTATCCCCAACACACTGGACTTCATGAGTCGGCATTATTCAAAAGAAAGCTGTGTGTGTGTGTGTGTGTGTGTGTGTGTGTGTCTGTGTTTGAGATTTATTTTGAGGATATAGCCCACAGAATACTACAACCATTAGGTAGGCCTATAAGGCCTATAAGGTAGGCTTCAACACAATAACAATTCTTAACGTTTCTTTAGTTTACATTTTCTAAAATCTACAGGGCAGTACTGTCTACTGGAGTTCCTGGAAGAGTAGATAGTACAGTCTTGAGACCACAGTATTCTGGAGATAGAATTCTTCCTCTTATGGAGTGGGAAGTCTTTTAAGACCATCTACTGACAGTAGCAAAGCTCATCACATTTTGGGGTGGACAATCTACTTCACTCAAAATATACTGATTTAAATTTCAATATATTATAAAACACCTTCATACCAACAATCAGAACTGGTATTTTACAAAAGCCTGATGCCAGAATCTAGCCGTGTTGACACATAAAATTAATCATCATAAGTGATATGGAGATCTGAGGAGGAACTCATTGGAGAGCTTGAAAAAAATTCAACATGATCTGCTTTCTCCTAGTTTCTAAAATGCTCACCATACTATTTTATCTCACATCAATATTCCTGAATTTGTGTGGATTAATATATAAAGATGGAGAACCAAGATGGTGGACTAGAGGGTGACTGCATCTCATGTCACTCTAGAACTCAGGATTCAAGAAGAGGAGGTATTGAGAGACTCAGGACCAACTCAGAGTCACTGGGTGAGTCTTTCCCAGTGGGCGAGGCTTGGCCAGGGAAGCAGACCCGGACAGCAGGTGGCTTCATGGAGCAAGGGATGGGCAGCAAGAGGCTTCCATGAACAGCCAGTCTCCCCCTTCTGCACACAGCCAGCCCCCACCCACAGACCCAGCATTGGGCCTGCACAGTGGGCAGCTTCTTGGACTAGGGCCAGGCTTCCCAGAGCAGCCAGGCTCCCTCTGGCGGCAGGCCCGGTCCACAGGCAGCTTCTCTGAACAGGACCCCCCAGTGAGAGGCTTTCATACACAGTCAGCCTCCACCCTATAACCCAGTGGTGGGCCCCGACAGCAGGCAGCTTCTTGGAGCAGGGACGGCCAGCAAGAGGCTTCCAAGCACAACTAGTCTTCCCTGGCCAGGGCATCAGGTCGGACACTGGCCCAGACCAGCCATGCCTCAGCCTGCAGTCTAGTTCCCCTTTGGCAGACCATCAGTCAACAAGTGGAGGCGCCTCTGCCCACTAGCAGAGAATATGCCCCACCTGAATGCCACCACCCCTAGTGGGGCAGCTTTCTTGGGGAGCACTGCATTATCAAGTTCCTCCAACACTTCAGGCTACTGAAGTCTAGGAGGTGATATACTGGAAATACACAGGGATGCTATAAGCCAGTAGAGGAAATCTGTAATATCTCAGAGTTCCACTGATACCTGACCAATATGAGAAAACAAGGGAAGAAAATGTCCCAAACAAACCTTGATGCTACAGCAATAAAATCCAATGACAGCATGGCAGAAGAAATGTCAGAAAGGGAGCTCATATTGTACATAATTAAAATGAACAGAGAAGCACATGATGATATGAAAGAGCAAATGCAGGCATTGAATAAGCACACCAATCAACAGTTAAAAGTGCAAATATGGGAAGCAAAAGATCATTTCAAGAGACTTAGAGATACTGAAAAAAAAAAAAAAAACCCAGATATCCTTGAAATGAAGGAAACAATAAACCAAATTAAAAACTCCACAGAAAGCAAAATCAATAGGATAGAACAACTGGAAGAAAGAACATCAGACATTGAAGACAAAATATTTAATCTTGAAAACAAAGTTGACCAAACACAGAAGATGGTAAGAAATCATAAACAGAATCTACAAGAATTATGGGATATCACGAAAAGGCCAAATTTAAGAATTATTGGGGAGACGTCACTTGGTTGCGCCGAGTAAGGTCGCTGCTTACCAGTTGCTGGGAGGAGGCTAAAGGTGAGTTGCTGGGTCAGGATCATGCCTCACAGGGAGAGATTTCCTGGGCAGCAGAGGCCAGTGGGCTTGGGTTAAAAGAAGCAAGGCAGATGGAAAATCTGGAGAGCAAGGAGGCCGGGGGTCAGTCAGCACCCAGACTGGCAGCATGACCGGTCAAATACCAGGAATTTCTAAAGTCAACCTTTTCACTCTGCCCAGTCTCTGGATGAAGCTCTTCCCAGGAGTAGAAGCTCAAAAGCAAAAATCTCAGGAAAATAAAGAGGACAAATGTGGACCCTTAGGAGATAATGAAGAGATGACCAGAGTATCTACAGACAAAAAACAGGATTACATAGATGACTTGCCAAGATGTTAGTGAAGTGAAGCAAAATCAAGATCCAGAACAGTGATTCACTGAAAAGATTCAGTCTTCTGGGAGTTGCAGTGAAGAAAACTGGTCTTGTGGTGGTGAAAAACATGAAAATTGTTGGTCTCCATTGTTCTAGTGAAGATCTATATGCTGGGCAAATTGCTCTTATTAAACATGGATCAAGGCTGAAAAACTGTGATCTTTATTTTTCCAGAAAACCATGTTCTGCCTGTTTGAAAATGATTGTAAATCCTGGAGTTAATCTAATTTCATATTGGCCTGCTGATCTAGAAATAAGTTTGCTTGCTGAGACTTCTAGTTCTGAAGATGCAAAATTAGATGCCAAAGCAGTGGAAAGACTAAAAAGTCAAACAGTCGGGCTCATGTGTGTGTCTTACTTCAACCTTTGGTGTGTTACATGGTGCAGTTTGTACAGGAGACTTCTTACAAATGTGACTTTATCCAAAAAATTACAAAGACAGTACCAGATGCTAACGTTGACTTTTATTCTGAATGTAAACAAGAAAGAATAAAAGAATATGGAATGATATTTTTGATTTCAAATGAAGAAATGCATAAGCAAATCCTGATGACCATAGACCTGGAGAACCTGTGTGAAAATCCATACTTTAGCAATCTGAGGCAAAACATGAAAGACCTTATCCTACTCTTGGCCACAGTAGCTTCCAGTGTGCCCAGCTTTAAACACTTTGGATTTTACTGTAGAAATCCAGAACAGATTAATGAAGTTCACAACGTTTGCCACAAGAACCTGCAAGGTACTGCATGGTTCAGGCCAGGTTATTGGCATATCAAACTGAGAATCATAAAACAGGAGTTAGAGCAGTCATTTGGGCAGAAGGGAAATCTAGAAGCTGTGATGGAACTGGAGCTATGTACTTCATAGGATGTGGCTATAATGCCTTTTCTGTTGGATCTGAGTATGCTGACTTCCCACACATGGATGACAAGCAGAAAGACAGAAATAAGGAAATTCAGATACATCATACATGCTGAACAAAATGTCTTGACATTTAGGTGTTAAGAAATAAAACAGAAGAAAGAAGCATGATTTTTGTGACAAAGTGCCTGTGTGATGAATGCGTACCTTTAATTATAGGTGCAGGCATAAAGCAAATCCATGCAGGGGATGTAGATGTTGGAAAAAAGGCAGACATCTTTTACATGAGGTTTGGGGAACTTGAGGGTGTTAACAAATTTACCTGGCAGCTGAATCCATCTGGAGCTTATGGTCTTGAACAAAACGAGCCAAGAAGGAGAGAAAATGGTGTGTGCTGAGTGCCCTGCTTGGGAGCGAGGAGCAGCACTGCAAGAAACTGTGTCTGGGAAAGCCCTCAGAGGACCTTTCCACGCTGCAATGACGGTCTCTGGAGTGGTTGATACACCTCTGAAATTCAGCCTTCTTAACTCAGAAAATGAGGATGGATTTCATGAATCATTGAAAAGTTTTTTAGGCTATGAATTATGTTGATGAAGACATTTTTATTCTACACTTATTTATGTATTTTTCAGGATATGAAATGTGTTTAATACTTTAATGATATCAATGCCATTACCAACAGGGATTGATTTCTGTTTATCTCAATTTCTGTTTGAAAGCCAGTTTCAAAGGGGCTGGCTCACTGGAGTCAAAAGGGAATTACATATCTTTTGAGAAGTATTAATTCCTTTGGATTACAAGGGTGACAGTAAATTGTACATGGAAATAAGTGACAATCTGTTCATCTTTTAAGAATCCATGTACAACTAACCAGAAGGGTCATGTTTATACTCAAATCTTTCTAGCATTCAAAAATTGCTTAATAAGTGTTCCATCCAGCGGAACCAGCACGGAGAAAGGAGGCACCACCAATCTTTAGTTGACCAGATTTACTGCGTCCTCCCTGTTTTTCTGCCTCCTTTGTTCTGCCACTATCTCCCTTCTTCTACCCTCTCCCTCTCTCCTCCCCCAGGCTCCTAGCTTATCAGCCAATTATAGCAAAGCTTTCCCTCATGCAGGAGAGCATGTAGAGGAATGTCAGCATAGCAATATATGAATCACGAGCTGTCCACATGCGGCACGATATTAGATATCCAATCCTAGAGCCTGGCGTTAACACGTCATAAGTCTCCAAGGAACTAGCAGGCAAGCAACCTTTTTGGGTACTTCCTTATTTTGGTAGCCAGTTCCCTATGGCTCACTGCCAGGCGCCATCTTGTCCAAGATGGCCCTCAACAAATAAGGATTGACTAAAGTCTCTGTTTTGAAAATATATTTTTAAAAATAGTAATCTCTTTGGCTGGAGGCAGAGCTCAGTGGTAAAGCACTGGCCAGCATGCACAAAGTCCTGGGATTTATCCCCAACACTGCATAAATAAATGCATGTTAGTTTATCCTAAAAAAAAAAAAAAAAAGAATTACTGGGATTGAGGAAGGCACAGAGAAACAAACCAAAGGAATGAACAACCTATTCAATGAAATAATATCAGAAAATTTTCAAATCTGAAGAATGAAATGGAAAATCAAGTACAAGAGGCTTATAGGAATCCAAATATACAAAATTACAACAGACCCACACCAGGCACATTATAATGAAAATACCTAAATTACAAAATAAAGACAGAATTTTAAAGGCTGCAAGAGAAAAGAATCAAATACTTCAGGGGAAAACCAATATGGATATCAGCAGATTTTTCAATCCAGATCTTAAAAGTTAGAATGGCCTGGAACAAAGTTTTTCAAACCCTGAAAGAAAACAGATGCCAACCAATCTTATACCCAGCAAAACTTACCTTCAGATTTGACGATGAAATAAAATCATTCCATGATAAACAAAAGCTAAAAGAACTTATTAAAAGAAAGCCAGCATTACAGAACATTCTCAGCAAAATATTCCATGAGGAAGAGATGAAAAACAAAGAAGCAAATCAGCAAAGGGAGGAACTATTCTAAAGGAACAGCCAAATAAAGGAGAAACCGAGTCATGCCAAAAAACAAAAATGAGCCAAATGACTGGGAATACAAATCATATCTCAATAATCACCCTGAATGTGAATGGCCTGAACTTCTCAATCAAAAGACAGAGACTGACAGATTGGATTAAAAAGAAAATCCAACAACATGCTACCTGCAAGAGACTCATCTCATAGAAAGATACACACAGACTGAAGGTGAAAGGAAGGGAAAGATCATACCATGCACATGGACTCTGCAAAAAAGCCAGGGCATCCATCCTCATATCAGATAATGTGGACTCCAAGCCAAAGTTAGTCAGAAGGAATTATAAAGGACATTTCATACTGCTTAAGGAAGGCATAAAATTATGATTTATCAACAATCATAAATATCTATGACCGAAATACTGGCTCATCCATATATGTCAAACAAAACCTTCTCAATTCCAGAAATCAAATAGACCACAACACAATAATACTAGGTTATATTAACATATCTCTCTCACCACTGCACAGATCCTCCAAACAAAAATTGAACAAAGAAACCATAGAACTCAATAACACAATCAATAATTTAGACTTAATGGACATATGTAGAATAACTCATCCAACAAAGAGGGAATACACTTTCTTCTCAGCAGCACATGGATCCTTCTCTAAAATAGACCATATTTTATGCCATAAAGACATGTTAGCAAATACTAAGACAGAGATACTACCTTGTATTCTATCAGATCATAATGGATTGAAATTAGAAATAAATGACAGAAAAAAAAAACTACTCCAACACCTGGAGATTAAACAATATCTTATTGTATGATGAATAGATAACAGAAGACATCAGGAGGGAAATAAAAAATTCATAGAAGTAAACAAGAACAAAGACACATCATATCAAAATCTCTGGGACACTATGAAAGCAGTACTTAGAGGAAAATTTATTTCATGGAGCGCATTCAATAAAAGAAGAAATAATAAACAAATAAATAACTTAACACTACAGCTCAAAGCCCTAGTAAAAGAACAGAGCAACACCAAAAGTAGTAGAAAACAGGAAATAGTTAAAATCAGACTTGAAATCAATGAAATTGAAACAAAAGAAACAATACAAAATCTGACAAAATAAATAGCTGGTTCTTTGAAAAAAATAAACAAAATTGATAAACCCTTTGCCACACTAACAAAGAGAAAGAGAGAGAAAACTCAAATTACTAAAATTCGTAATGAACAAGGAAATATCACAACAGACACAAGTGAAATAAAAAACGTAATAGGAAGTTATTTGAAAATCTATACTCCAACAAAACAGAAAATCTCAAAGACATCAACAAGTTTCTAGAGACATGTGAATTACCTAAACTGAACCAGGCGGACATACACAATTTAAATAGATCAATTTCAAGTAATGAAATGGAAGAAGTCATCAAAATCCTACCGACAAAGAAAAGTCGGGGACCAGATGGGTTCTCAGCCGAGTTCTACAAACCCTCTAAAGAAGAGCTCGTTCCAATACTCCTCAAAGTATTCCATGAAATAGAAGAGAAGGGAGCCCTCCCAAACTCATTCTATGAAGCCAATATCACCCTGATACCTAAACCAGACAGAGACACATCGAGGAAAGAAAATTTCAGACCAATATCCTTAATGAACACTGAGGAAAAAAATTATCAACAAAATTTTAGCAAATCGCATACAAAAATATATTAAAAACATAGTGCACCACGATCAAGTGGGTTTTATGCCAGGGATGCAAGGCTGGTTCAATATCTGGATATCAATAAATATAATCCACCATATCAATAGACTTAAAATCAAGAATCATATGATTAGATGCAGAAAAAGCATTTGATAAAATACAGCATCCCTTCATGCTCAAAACACTGGAAAAAAAAGGGATAGAGGGAACATTCCTTAACATTGTAAAGGCCATCTATGCTAAGCCCATGGTCAATATCATTCTAAATGATGAAAAACTAAAAGAATTCTCCCTAAAATACGGAACAAGGCAGGAATGCCCTCTTTCACCACTTCTATTCAACACTGTCCTTGAAACTCTAGCCAGAGCAATTAGACAGACCAGAGAAATTAAATGGATATGAATAGGAAAAGAAGAACTCAAACTATCCCTATTTGCTGATGACATGGTTATATATTTAGAGGAACCAGGAAATTCCAGCAGAAAGATTTTAGAACTCATAAGTGAATTCGGTAAAGTAGCAGGTTACAAGATCAATGCTCATAAATCTAATGCATTTTTATACATAAGTGATGAATCTTCAGAAAGAGAAGTTAGGAAAACTACCCCATTCACAATAGCCTCGAAAAAAATAAAATACTTGGGATTCAATCTAACAAAAGAGGTGAAAGACCTCTACAAAGAAAACCACAGAATACTAAAGAAAGAAATTAAAGAAACCCGTAGAAGATGGAAAGATCTCCCATGTTCTTGGATAGGCAGAACTAATATTGTCAAAATGACCATACTACCAAAAGTGCTATACAGATTCAATGTAATTTCAATTAAAATCCGAATGACATACCTTAAGGAAATAGAGCAAGCAATCATGAAATTCATCTGGAAGAATAAGAAACCCAGAATAGCGAAAGCAATCCTTAACAGGAAGAGTGAAGCAGGAGGTATCGCAATACCAGATCTTCAACTATATACAAAGCAATAGTAACAAAAATGGCATGGTATTGGTACCAAAATAGACAGGTTGATCAATGGTACAGAATACAAGACATGGACACAAATCCAAATAAATACAATTTTCTCATACTAGACAAAGATGCCAAAAACATGCAATGGAGAAAAGATAGCCTCTTCAACAAATGGTGCTAGGAAAACTGGATATCCATATGCAAAGGAATGGAACTAAACCTCTATCTCTCACACTGCACAAAACTCAACTCAAAATGGACCTCGGAATCAGACCAGAGACCCTTCAACTTAAAGAAAAAAAAGTAGGTCCAAATCTTCAACATGTCAACTTAGGATAAGACTTCCTTAACAGGACTCCCATAGCATAAGAAATAAAAGCAAGAATCAATAACTGGGATAGATTCAAACTAAAAAACTTTCTCTCAGCAAAGGAAAGTATCAGTAATGTGAAGAGAGAGCCTACAGAGTGGGAGAAAATCTTTGCCGCTCATACTTCAGATAGAGAACTAATTTCCAGAATAAAGAACTCAAAAAACTCTACACCAAGAAAACAAATAATCCAATCAACAAATGGGCTAAGGAAATGAACAGACACTTCACAGAAGATCTACAAGCAATCAACAGATATATGAAAAAACGTTCAACATCTCTACTAATAAGAGAAATGCAAATCAAAACTACCCTAAGATTCCATCTCACCCCATTTAGAATGGTGATTATCAAGAAGACAAGCAACAATAAGTGTTGGAGAGGATATGGGGAAAAAGGTACACTCATACATTGCTGGTGGGGTTACAATTTAGTGCAGCCACTCTGGAAAGCAGTGTGGAGATTCCTCAGAAATCTTGGAATGGAACCACTATTTGACCCACCTATCCGATTCCTTGGCCTATACCCAAAGAACTTACAATCAACATACTACAGAGATGCAGCCACATCAATGTTCACAGCTGCTCAATTCACAATATCCAGATTGTGGAACCGACCTAGATGTCCTTCAGTTGATGAATGGATAAAGAAACTGTGGTATATATATACAATGGAATATTACTCAGCCATAATGAATAATAAAATTATGGCATTTGCAGGCAAATGGATGAAACTGGATAATATGCTAAGTGAGATAAGCCAATCTCAAAAAAACAAAGGATGAATGATCTTGCTGATAAGTGGATGACGACACATAATGGGCAGGTGGAAGGGGGGCAAGAATGGACGAAGGAGGGACTGTACAGAGGGAGAAGAGGGGCGGGAGGGTTGGGGGGAGAAAATAACAGAATGAATCAAACACCATTACTCTACATAAATGTATGATTACACAAGTTGTATGTCTTTACTTCATGTACAACCAGAGAAAAAACATGTATCTCATTTGTCTATAATAAGAAATATATATATATATATATATATATATATATATATATAAAGATGTTTAAGTCATTGGTCTGACTGAAACATGTAGTACTTCTAAATACCCTAATTTTTTTAATAAACATAAAATTACATCTTTGAAGTTGGTAACAGAGTGTCAAAATTTAGTGCTATGTGGTGAAGTCTAGTGAATTTGTACTCTGAGAGGATTTTAGAATGGTGGTTTTTTAGTTAATGGGAGTTTTCTGCCCTTAAAGTTGAAGGAATCTGTCACGTCCTGATGGACAGCCAAAAAATACTAATGAAGCATTGGCCACATCAGGCACCATGACAGGTGCTGCCCTGTTGCAGGCATGAGACCAACATGGCCTTTCCTGTGTGGACTTCACAATCTGGTGGAAAGTCAGTCATCAACCTGTAATAAGGGAATTCACTGCTATGGGATGAGAATTGGATGCTGTGCAAACAGCAACACAACTCACCAAGGGTGGGGTACAATGGAGGTTTAGTTTCATAAGTGTCATCCAAAGTACATGAAAGATAAATCAGGATAAGCTAAATGAAAGAGGAAGCAGAGGGGAGAAAGAGATAGGTTGGAGGAACACCAAGTATGAAATTCTAGAGGCAATAAATTATGATTTTCAGTCCAGCACTGCTGGAGAATGGAAGGCTTGTATCACTTGGGGGTCAGATGAGACTGTGGAGGTAGACATGGCTGAGGTAATGAAGCACCATTTGTACCCTTCAAAGGAACTTCACTTTTATCTTAAGAGCAATGATAATATCCTGAAGAATGAAGCAGGAGAGATGATCTGATTTCCATCTCAGAATGACACAGTGTGAATGAAGCACACTGAAGGAGAAAGGTATTTAAGGTATGAAAACAGGGACATGACTTGAGTCTCACCAGGAGTACTTACATAATCCAGGTGTTATAAAATTATCAAGGTCTATGAATGCGGTTTTGTGATAAGGAGTGGGGGGGCAGCAGAGGAATGAAATGTAGAATATAGGAAATGTGACACATACAACTGGAGTTGATGGTGACAGAGAAGAATGGAAGGAAGAAAGTTCACAGTTTTCTGATCAGATCCTCCATTATTTACAGAAACATGAGAGAGAAGAGGAGGAGAGTAGTATGGATGCCAACACAACATGTTCAGTTTCATTAGGGACCTGTTGAGCTTAGGACGCCGACGCCTGTGATACATCGAAGGGAAGATGATCCATCAAGCAATGGCACACAGAGTTTTGTGGGTGAGAGAGGTGTCTCTACCTGAGTTTTAATGATAATCTAAGTATTTGTCATAGATGAGATTTTCTTGGGGTTATACAAAGAATTAAAAGAGGATAGGGTTTACAAATATTTTTGAGGAACATCACCCTATAAGATGTTATATAGCAGACACCAATTACAATTGGTTATGATAAGCAGGGAGAGATGTAACAGAAAACCCAACTCTCCTTTAGTGATAGAAACTAAGAAATACGTATTTAGGAAAGAATGGACTACTCAAACATGTTTAAAATTTAGGAAAGAATGGACTACTCAAACATGTTTAAAATATGACAAAAAGTAATAAATGATCATAGAGATTAAGGACACATCTAAGATTATACTTATTATGATGATAGTGAGATCAATTACTGTAGAACATGTAAAGACTGTGTATCAGAGAAAACAATCATTGTCACAAGGATTTTTATAGGGCTAATTTCCCTAAAAGGTATTGGAGACAGATTACAATGGGAAAAATCCAAACTCTCAGCTCAGAGTTCCTCCTCCTGGACCTGACCATCCAGTCAGAACACTAATACCTGTTCTATGCCTTACTGCTGACCATGTATCTTGCCACATGATAAGGGAAACCTCTTTATCATCATCCTCTTTTGCCTGGACTCTCATCTCCACACACCCACGCATTTGTTTCTCAGCATCTTGTCTTTCTCTGAAATCTGCTTTCCCTCTTTCACAATGCCCAAATTACTACAGAACATGGAGAGTCAAGTTCCATGCATCCCCTATGCAGGCTGCCTGACCCAAATTTATTTCTATTTTCTGGAGACCTTGGGAATTTCATCTTCATGGCAGGGTCTATGACCACTATAGACCATCTGCTTCCCCCTGCACTAAACCACCATCATGAGCCCCAAGGTGTCTGTCTGTAGTGGTGCTGTCCTGGGTGCTGTCCACAATCTATTCCTTGTTGCACACCCTGCTCATTCCCAGACTGTCCTTCTGTGCAGACAATGTGATCCCACACTTTTTCTGTGAAATTTCCACCCTGCTGAAGCTGGCCTGCTCTGACCCTCATGTTAATGTGCTGGTGATATTTATTACAGGATTGTTGTCATACCATTGTTACTCATTCTTGTGTCCTACACAAGGATCGTGTCCTCTACTCTCAAGGTCCCTTCCGCTTGATGTATCTGTAAGGCCCTCTCCACCTGTGGTTCCCACCTCTCTATGGTGTTGCTCTTCTATGGGACAGTCATTGGTCTGTACTTATGTCCATCAGGTAATAATTCAACTGTGAAACATACTGTCATGGCTCTGAAGTACACAGTGGGGGTTCCCATGCTGAAACCCTTCATCTATAGCCTGAGAAACAGAGATATGGATGGAGCCCTAGGAAGGGCCCTTTGGTGGAAGAAAATTCCCTTGTGTGAGAAGGGCTTTTAACATAATTTTTACATTAATATTATTAGTGATTATTAATTTTGGAATACAGTTTTGCCTCACCATGGGAACTTGAGTTGAAGTAGCATACTACATAATTATTCAATAGGTAAAGGGAAGGAGGTTTATCTGAGTAGCGAAGGAGGGAAGGTGGTCTTAGAGAACTGACTTTGCCCTCCTCTGTCTTTCCCAGGTGATGATGGAAAACCCTATATAAAAGCTACATTTTATGTGCTCTCCAGTTCTTATATTATTAAGTTATTCCTAGGTCTTTAATTTTTTTCTCAAATCTGCTTTTACACTGGTATCATTTAAAAATATTGCTCCATAATCTTAAGATTAATACTCAATAACTTCCCAATAGGTCAATCTCCCAGAAAACCTTTAGAGTCTCCTACATAATATTCCTGCAAAAATTCTGTCATCATTCTACCTTTTAACTTTCCTACACCCTTTATTTATTTTCATGTCTACACTTTTATTCCCTGTTCTGTCAAAAGTTTTCTAACTTCTTGTGCAATCCTGTCATTGACAATTTTATGTTCACCTGTAATTAACTAGTCCAGGACACACAGAATTTATTGACCCAGGATGGGGCATAAAGGAAGAGGCTGTCAGAAAATTTTAGTTTTTAAGGTTGCTTCTCTGTTTGTTGACTTTGCTGAAGGTCCTTGTATGATTTATTGTATCCCCATGACAATTTGATGGAAATAATGACATTATGACTTATTTGCATACTAAAAGCTATGAAGTTCACCAACTTTCCTTGCCACCCACTGGACCAGCTGTTAAGGCTGTGAAAGATCAGAGACTGAAGATTCTTCTCATTTTCTCCCACTTACAAATGAAGGTTAGCAACTATCCATTTTTAAAACTGTAGCACCCCCATGACATAGATGGTTTCTTGCCTTGGTCTATTCATTTCTTTAGTTGTCCCTCTAAGTGATGATATTCAAATCCATTCCTTTCATATAGTCTCCTGACCTCACTACTTTATCTGAAGGCCAGATCTTTCTTCAGAGCTCTCAGCTGCTCTTTTTTAAAGCTTTCATTCTGTATTTACTTGTATTTATTTAGTTTTTACATTTGTTCTTTTTAGGTATACATGACAGTTGAGTGTATTTTGACATGTTGTACATACGTGGAGTATATCTTATTCTAATTAGAATCCCATTACTGTGGTTATACATGATGTGGAGTTTCACTGGTGTTGTATTCATGTATGAACAAGGGGAAGTTATGTCCAAATCATTCCTCTGTCTTATCTAATCCACTAAATTTCCATTCTTCCCCCACCCCTTTTTGTGTGTTAGCATCCATATATTAAAGAGAATATTTGATTTCTGGATTTTCAGGATTGGCTTATTTCACTTATCATGATAATCTCCAGATCCATTCATTTATTGGCAAATGTCTTAAAGTTATTCTTTTATGGCTGAGAAATATACCATTATGTATATATACCTAATTTTCTTTATCCATTTACCTGTTTAAAGCCATGGATGTTCTTTTCAATTGCCCAGTGGGCATTTCCAATTGAGAATCTGTGGACAGTGCAATCTCAGCATGCAGAACTTGAAACTCTAGGTTCCCTTCAAGTATTTCTTCATCCCTCATATTGAAAATTATAATACAACCTCCCACTTAGTTACATGAGCAACCACTTTTCTATGTGCATATGTATACTCAAAAAAAAAGGAGACTATGATTCCTACATTATTTGCATTATGCTTTTTCCACTGCATAGTATTCTGAAATATTTTGTTATTTTCCATGTGGTTGTTAAGGTAACACCAGTTCTTATTACAGACAAACTCTGAAATCTGTGATGTGGTAATACAGAATTATCAGTGACAAGATAGATGATTAATATTTAAATTTTATTTCTTTATAACATAAAAATGTAATTAAAGGAACATGAAGAATTGATCCTATGCTAAATAAGACTGAAAATGAGATGCAGGAACTGAAGGAAACCAACTTCTACTGAGAGATATCAAAAACAACACAGCATAAGAATGTAAAAATGACCCCCATAAGTCATGTCTCTTAATATTTTTTAAGTTTTTTTCATTTTAAAACTGAAACAGAAGTATAAATATTGTACATATAAACAGGGACTGATTAGTGTTTTGATACATGTGCACCTTGTGTAATGCTTAAATCACATTAAACACATCACCTCCTTAAACACCTATCATTTGATGAAAACTTTCAAAATCCTTTCTTCTATCTTCTTGAAATGTACTGTACATTATTATAATCTATCAACCTAATATACAAGAGCACCCTAGAAATTCATGTTCCTGTGTAACTATGTCTTAGTGCCCACACATCAACCCCACCTCACCCTTCCTCCATCCCTGGCTCTTCCTAGCCTCTGGTCTATTCTACTCCCAACTATGAAATCAATCTCTTTAGATTCAACATAAAAGTAAGGTCATGTGATACACTCACTCTCTCTGCTTGGCTATTTTACTTAACATAATACTCTCCTGTTCCATCTGTGTTATCACAAATTACAGGATTTCATTCTTTCATGGGAGAACTGCATTTCCTTGTATATCTGTACACCATTTTCTTTCTTTCTCAGTTGAATTTCATTTCACGGCTATTATATGTAGTTCCCAAATGAACATGGGGAAGAGGATGTGCCTTCAATGTATTGAATTTATTTCCTGTGGAACTTTATCCAGTAGAAGGATTGCTGTATTACATGGCTGTCCTATTTTTTAAATTTTTTTTATTTTATTTTTTATTTGTTCTGATTAGTTGTACATAACAGTGCATTTATATATTTTGATAGATCATACATAAATAGAGTATAATCTCTCATTTTTTTGATTATACATATTTCAAAATCATATTGGTCATGCAGTCATACAAGTACATGAGGTAATTATGTCTTTTCACTCTACTATCATTCCTTCCCCATACCACTTTCTTACACTTCACTCCCCTCTACCTAATATAAAGTAAAAGGTCATTCTATTTTTAATGTTTTGAGGAACCTCCATGCTGTTCTCCTTATGGATGAACTAAATTCTATTCCCACAAACAGTATGCGTGTGCTTCCCTTTCTCTACATCTTTTTCAGCATTTGTTTTCTTTCACCTTTTTGATGGCAGCCATTCTTGCTGGGATGAGGTGATATCATTTTTATGTTATTATTGGTGCAGTATAATTTTAGATAACTGTAGGGTTCATTCTGACATATTCGTGAATGTATATAACGTATTTACTCCATTTCAATAACTTATTGTGGTTTTGACTTGCAATTCCTAGGTACTTAGTGACTGTGTTCTAGATTATTTTTGCCCCTTTCATTTCTAATGTTATTGGTGATGTACTTATTGTTGCTATTCATGGGATTTTATGGTATTTGCTTTTATATTGTTGTTACTGTTGCTTGTTTTATCCTGAGTGCTGCAGGGGATAAATCCCAGGACTTCAAGCATATTGTGTGATTGTTTGATTTCTCTCAGAGTTCAGTTGAGAGAAAATGTGGCTTACTCCAGCCACAGCCTAACCCTAATTGAACCCTGGTGGATAATTCAACTTAGAGTAGAGGAGATAACCCTCAACTGATGGCCCAGTTACAAGTGGGAAAAGCTATAGAAGTCTAAAGTCCCACTCCTGGACATTCATGTCATTAGCAATAGTAGAAAGAAGTAACATGATAGTTAAGGATGCAGCACCTATGAGGAACCTCATCACAGGTCGTTCCCACACCCTTTCAGAGTGCACATCGCTGACAAGATGGGAGGAGTAACCACAGAAACTGCACCCAAAATACTTCTGCCTGAACTACCAGAAGGACCCCACTCTTGCAAAACCTATGGAGAAATCAAACCCCTAGGCTCCAACACAGCATGCACAGCATCAATCCCAATAATTTCGGTCAAGGAAGGCACAGAGAAAATATACTATGAGGTCCATTTGGAATTGAAATCAAAACTGTATCTCCAGGCTCATCAGCAACAGAATGTTTCTCTAATTCCATTCATAATAGCCTAAAAAAATAAAATAAGATGTCTAGAAATAAATCTAACTGAGGAGGTAAAAACAACTCTACAATGAACACTAAAAACCACTGAAGAAAGAAATTGAAGAAGACCTCAAATGATGGAAAGATTTCACATTTTCATCAATAAGCAGAATTAATATTGTTAAAATGCAATATACGGATTCAAAGCAACACCCATTAAAATACCAATAACATTCTTCACAGAACTAGAAAAAATAGTCCTAAAATTCATTTGGAAGAATAAAAGACCCAGAATAGCCAAAGCAATTTTACAACAAAAAATCAATGCTAAAGGCATCACATACCTGATTTCAAATTAGAATACAGAATTATAATAACAGAAACTGCATGGTAACAGACCAGTGGTGCAGAATAGAAGGCTCAGAGACAAACCCACATAGATAGAGTCTATCGAATCCCTAACAAAAATTTGGAGAAAAGACAATACACTTTGGAGAAAAGACAGGCTTTTTAACAAATGCTGCTGGGAAAACTGGTTATCCATATGTAGCAGAAAAAATGAGACCCTTACCTCTCACCCTGCACGAAAAATCAACACAAAATGGTTCAAAGATATAGGACTTAGGCCACAAACTATGCAACTTCTAGAGGAAAACATAGGGTCAACAACTCAGCTTTTTAGGTACAAGTAATGATCTCCTCAATAGAACCCCTAAAAGTTCAGGAAATAATGCCAAGAGTTAATAAATGGAACAGTATCAAATTAAAACACACAACAAAGGAAAAAATTAGGAGTATGAAGATAGAACCCACAGAATGGGAGAAAATTTTTCCTAGCTCCTCTTCTAATAGAGGATTTAATACCTAGAATAGAAAAAGAACTCAAAACACTTTATACCCCCAAATCAAATAACCCAATTAATTAATGGTCTAATGAACTAAACAGACACTTCTCAAAAGAACAACTACAAATGGCCAACAAATACATGAAAAAAAGTTCAAAATCTTAGTAATTAGGAAATGCAAATCACAACTATACTGAGATTTCCTCTCTCACCAGTCAAAATGGCACCCATCAAGAATGAAAAGAAATTATAAATGCTAGGGAAGAAGTAGAGAAAAAGGAACAGTTGTACACTATTAGTAGGATGCTAAATTCATACAACCCTTATGGAAAACTGTATGGAGATTCAGCAAAACACTAGGCATGGAACCAACATATGACCCAACATTATCACTTCTTGGTATTTACCTGATTAATTAAATTCATCCTACTACAGTCATTAATTCCAATTTCCAAACAATAAGATTTTGCAAATAAACTTTAAAAACAAAGACTATTTGTTACTATCCATTCCTTAAGTTGCCAATTAACCATGTTGCAGAGCTACTATGAATGAAAAACCATTTCTGTAAAAGTTCATCTAGGTAGGAATCAAGTTTCTTTTATTTACTACACAGGGCTTTACCATTTAAAATTCATGATTTTTATTGATGTATATTAAATGGGATGGTACGAAATTAAAAAGAATCTAAGCAAAGGAAACAACAGGGTGAAAACACAAGCTATTGAATGAAAGAAAATCTTTGCCAACCTCTCTTCTGACAGAGGATAAATAAGCAGAATATATCAAGAACCCAAAAAACAAGATTTAATTTTTCCCCAATCAATAAGGGAGCAAATGAACTAAACAGATACTTTTCAAAAAAAAAAAAAGAAGAAGAAGAAGAAGAACAACTTAACTGGCAAGCATTTATATGTCTTTAGCATCTGAGACATGCAAAGCAAAACTCCACTGAGTTCCATCTCACTCCAGGCAGAATGACACTCATTAAGAACACAAATAACAGTAAATGCGGGTAAGAAGGTGGGGGAAAATGAATTCTTATATTCTTTTGGTGGGAATGTAAAGTACAGCCCCTATGAGAATCAGCATGGAGGTTCCTCAGAATCCTAACAATTAAACTACTATGTGATTTAGCTATTCCACTCCTTACCATTTACCAAAAGAGTTAAAGTCAGTACTTGAGGGATACATACATACATAACCATGTGTATTGTAACACAATTCACAATAGCCAAGTTTTTGGAATCAATGTAGGTGCCTGACAATGGAAGAAGCAGTAAAGAAAATGCAGTAAACATACACAATAGAGTATTATTCAACCATACAGAAAAATGAAATCATGTCATCTCTAGGAAAACAGAAGGATCTGGAGAGTGCTGTATTAAGCAAAATAAACCAGACTAAGAAAGGGTAAGTATCACATGCCTTCTCTCATATGTGGAATCTAGAAAGAAAAAAGTGATGGCATGAAAAGACAAGATTACTAGAAAAGAAGAAGGGAATCAAGGGAAAGAGTGAAGGAAGAACAATAGAAAATAATCAAGTGCTATATGCATATACAAATGTTCTAAACTGAAACCCACTTTTCTATATAATTAGTACATAAAAGACCATATCATACATATACAGGGATAATTTTACTTCTTCCTTCCCAATGTGGATGCCTCTTCTTTCTCCTGTCATTTGCAAGGCCCAGTACTATTTTTCTTTTCTTTTCTTTTTTTTTTGCGGTGCTGGGGATTGAACCCAGGGCCTTGTGCTTGCAAGGCAAGCACTCTACAAAACTGAGCTATATCCCCAGTCCCCCAGTACTATCTTGAGCAAGAGTGGTGGAAGTGGACATCTTTGTCTTATTCTAGATCTTAGAAGTAACACTCTGAACTTTTCCTTGCTCAGTATGATGCTCACTGTGGGTTTCCTATATTTGTACCTTTATTGTGTTGAGGTACAGTCCTCTTATACATAATTAGTTATGAGGTTTATCATGAAAGGAAGTTGAATTTTCTCATGTTTTCCCTGCATCTGAGATGGTCACATGATTTTTTCCTTTGTTTTGTTAATGAAATATAGCCATTTTATTGATTTGCAAATGGTGAGCCATCCTTGCATCTCAGGAATAAATCCCACTTTATCATGATGAATGATTCTTTTAATGTGCTATGGCACTCACCTGAGTATTTTGCATCCCTGTTATCAAGCATATGAACCTGTAGTTTTCTTTTGTCAGGAAGTCCCTGTCAGGCTATAATTTCAAGGTAACTCTCGTCTTGTAAAAATAATTTGGAAATATTCCTTTGTCTTCTGATTTTTTGAAGAGTTGTGGAGAATTTATAATAGCTCTTAAATATTTTGTAGAATTCAACAGTGGAACCCTGAGGTCTTGGGCCTTCCTTTGATGGGAAACATTTTTACATTTTTTTTAAATCAACTCTATCTCACCTCTCAATTATTCGTCTTTTCAGATTTTTGTCTTTCTTTGTGATTTGATCTTGGTAGGTTCTTTGTATCTACTTCCTCTGGGGTGTCTAATTTGGGGCATACAATTGTTCATAACCATCTCATGATCCCTTGCAGTTCTGTGGAGGCCACTGTAATGTTTCTTTCTTCATTCCTGATTTCACTTGATTCATTTCCTTTTCTCTTCATCAGTCTAGAGTGACATTGGTCTGTTACTTTTTTGTTCAAAAAACCAACTCTTTGCTTCATAGATATTGTTTCATTGTATTGTTTTTCTAGTCTCTATTTCATTTATTTTGATCTGATATTTATTATATCTTTTCTTTTGCTAACAAACTAAGGTTTGTAGTTCTTTTCCTTTTCCCTGAGTATGAGGTGAAGTTGCTTATCTTCCTTCTCCTTGGACATAGGTGTTTATTGCAATTCACTGCTATCTTACAACTGCTCTTGCTGCATCCCACATTCTTTTGTAGGATGTGTTTCTGTTTTCATTTGCTGCAAGATATTTTTAAATTTTCCTTTTAATTTCTTTACTAACCCACTAGTTGCACAGGATCATCTTGCTTAATTTCCATGTATTTGTGAATTTTCTGAAATTGCTTATTATTGAGTTGTAGTTTCATACGATTGTATTTAGAAAAGGCATTTGGTATGATTTCAATCTTCTTAAATTTGCTAAGATGCATGTTGGCCTAACATATGATATCGTGACTGTTCCACGTGCATTTGAAAAGAACATCCCTTTTGTTGTTGTTGGATGAAATGCTCTTCTATATATCTGCTAGTTGTTTTGTCTAAAATGTTGCTGAAGTCCAGTTTTCCTTACTGAATTTCTGTCTAGATGATTGGTACACAATGCTGAAAGTGTTGTGCTGAGGTCCCCTACTAAAGGGCCTGAAAGGAGAGGCCCTTTCATATTTGCTTCATATTGTTAGTTATCTCATTGTTCCATATATACTTAAAACTGTTATATCCTCTTGACAAGTTGATCATTTCATTAGTACATAATGTCCTTTGTCTCTTTTGATTATTTTTATTTAATGACTGTTTCATCAGATAAACAATGTTTCCTCTCTACTGTTTTACAGAGAATATTCTATTTGTATAGAATATCTTTTTCTATCCTTTCACTTTCAATATCAGTGGGTTATCAAATGTGAAATATCTCTCATAGGAGGTTTAGATGTGGGCTTGATTTTTTGTTTGTTTTGTACATTCACTCAATGTCTTTTATTGAAGAATTTAATCTATTTTCTTCTTACAAGGTTATTATTGATAGGTATAAACTCACTACTGCTGCTGTGTGCTTAGTATTTTTGCAGATATAAATATAATGGTTTTTCCACTCTTGTCTCCCTTAGTGATTTGATGGTTTTCTGTAGTGGTGTGCTTTGAATCTTATTAATTTTTCTGTATCTCATATAGATTTTATGTATCTCATATAGATTTCTCCCTGTTTCCACTGGGGCCACAGAGAGGATCTTACATTTGTAACAGTTGATTCCAAATGGATAGCAACTTTACCTGAACTGAAAATGACAACTTTAAACTGACACTCTTACATTTTGAGTTTTTAGAGTCTGAATTTACATCATTTTGTAATATGTATCTCTTCAAAGTTTATTTCAATGACTGTTGCAACTAATAATTTGTTATTTGCCCCTATACTAGGTATAAAATTACTTAACTGCCTTTACAGTCTCAGACTCTTCTGAATATTCACTATTACGTATACCACTGGTTTTTAAACTCCTGTAAGTTTTATGCTACTAATTGGAAGGCTTTTGTTTCTGTTTAATAAATTTTCCTTATTAGAAGTTCCTATAGGAAGGCCTAGAGTTTTACTTAGTAAAGTCTATATTTTTTCATAAATTCTGAATTCTTGAAGACAGGTTTGCTGGGTCATGTTCTTTTTAGTGTGTTGTTAGGAATTTTAAATTGTGCAAACATCATCGAGTATACTTATACTAACACAGCTATGATATCACTCAATAATACAGTCTTATGGAACTACCCTTGTACGTGTAGTCCATCACTGACTGAAATGTCATCATTTGCAGTCTGACTGTACTTCTAAGTTTCACACTCTAACCCATAGTATATAAAATCATTTATCTATAGAGGCTAGAGACAGAAATAGACAGGAAGAGATGAGGAGACTGATCAATAGGTACTAAATTATAGTTAGGAGTAAGAGGTTCTGGTGACTAAAGATAACCATAATGTGCTGTACATTTCAAAAACAAAAGTAGAAAAAGAATTCTGAATATTTTCACCATAAAGAAATGATGAATGTTTGCTGATTCGGTTTGATATTATTTAAATAGTACACAATAATTGTACATACCCAAACATCACATTATATTCCGTGAATATGGATTTTTTTTTGGTACTAGGGTTTGAACCAGGGACATCTTACCATTGAGATACACCCTCAGCCCTTTTGTAAGTTAAATACAATTTTAAAACATATATTTCATTTTAAGAAGTCTAATAAATCTATACCAAACATAATACTCATTTTTATTTTGTGCCCACTTATCCACAAGCTCCTCTTTCTGATATGTCATATCAGTCATGTATTCACCCTCATATCCAGTTGTACACTAATAAACTCTGCATATCCCAAGCTTCTGCTTGTGGTGAGAGTTATATGAATCCATGCATGAGATAAATAAAAACTCCACAAAAGGGCACATTGTAAAATGATGCATGAAAAAACTGGTGGAATTCAAGTATGTTCTTTGTTCCAGTTAATGATCTTGCACCAACATCAATTTCTTTGTTTTCATAATCTATTCTAGTGTGAAGAATTTTACCACAAGAGGAATCTGGGGGAGGTACAAATGACCTTTGGGTGCTTTGTCTTAAACTAGTGATTCTATAATTATATAAAAATAAAAAATTTAGAAATGTATGCATTTTGACAATAAATTGTGTGGTATCATTAGCCAAATGTATATATTTCAGTGACTCCTACCCTCCCTTTCTGAACTTTACAGTTATTTCATATAACTTCCCTGATTAAAGTAGAAAGACAGCTAAGTATAGAGCAAAAGTTCATGGTTCCTACATTGGCAAGAAAATGGGAGCATCATGTTAAGTGAATTAAATCAGACTCGAAAAGTCAAAGATCATAGAAGTTTTCTCTCACATGCAGAAGACAGAAAAAAAAGGGGAAAAAGAAGGACATCATGAAAATAGAAGGGACATTACTAGGGTAGAGGCAAAAGATCAGAGAGAAAAAGGAAAGGGAAGAGGCTGTTCCCAAGAATGAAACTGATCAAATTTGTTTACATGCGTGTACAAATGTTCCACAAAGAATCCCACTCTTCCATATAAGTATTATTTTTCACTGAAAAAAAATGGAACATAAAAAAGTGTGAATCTCTGAATAGAATTCAGGTGAAGAAAATATTATCTCACTACCTCTCAAAACTGCATTTCAGTTCAGGAAAATGACTGAATTCTGGAGAGATAAATGTAGATCAGAGTGATACATGCCACTTCTAGGCCTGGTCTATAAAACTCTTCTATGGGATCCTCTACCAATTATCTTTTTCCAAATGGATGGAAAAACTTGAGGTGACTCTGGAAACCACATGTTGAAGATGACAATACCTTCATCAGCTGGATAGCCTGAAATACGTGCCTCCCACACCCCAGTGCTAACTGAATTTTGAGAGTCTATCCACTATAGCAACTAGCATTCCCTTAGCAACACATGAAGAATGTTAAAATAAGTCAGTAATCTTAGTATTAAATAATAAATTAAATTTGGATGATAATTCATTGCCATGTTGGAACATTGGCAAGTTCAAATTCAACGTTTTTCAGTCTTTAACAGGGTAATAAAAATTTTATTTCCATGCTCAAATCTTCACAAGAGTAAAATAACACCACAGATATAAAGTTTAGTGATACCTTTTAAAATACCAAGGAGGAAAAAGACATCATTAAAGAGTGAGGTTCATAAACAAACTCTGGCTTCCTTACTCATACTTGAAGGAATGACATTCAGGGACTAACTGAGTTCTCAGACAAATTCAAGGAAAACAATTATAACAGAGCAAACTGAAAGTTCACTGAGGTTAAGAACAGGTTAAAAATATACTATGAAGGCATGGGAAATAAGTTTTTTTTAAAAAAATGGGTTAAGAGACATAAGGATGTGAACACTTCTAAGAAAAAGAAAATTTTTTTATTATATAATGAAAGTCAAATTAGAATAAGGAACAGTACACAGAATATCAGTTGAGGGAACTGTGCCTTACAACAGATAAGGCTTTTCAAGATATTGCTTATTGGGGCTGGGGATATAGCTCATATGGTACAGTGCTTAGTTTGCAAACACAGGCCCTGGGTTCAATCCCAAGCACTAAAAAAAAAAAAAAAAGATACTGCTTATAAAAACAACACAAGTTAAGTTAGTAGCTCAACAGCTACAGACAGAAATGTCAATTAAAACCTTTTACCGTATGCCTCCTCACACTCAGCTGAATTTAACAAACAGGAAAGTCTTATTAGAAGATTAGTGAGAAACCCTTTTATATAAAATACAAATGTGGACTATAGTTGTATTACTTAATGGATAATTATGTAGTGTATTTGAATAGTAACTTCTATGAAAGGAAGAAAGATCTGGAATAGTATTCAAATATCAATATCAACATATTGTTATTATCATTTGCAGCAGAAAATGATGCAATGCTCCCAAGCATTACCATCCTAAGTTAATAGGAATGTTTTAAAGGATTCTTCCCATCACTCCTTTCATGTCTCTGTTCCTCAAGCTACAGATGAAGGGATTCAGCATGGGAGTGATCACTGTGTATATCAGAGCCATGACAGTTCATTTCACAGTAAAAATATTAGCTGATGGACAGAAGTAGAGTCCAATGACTGTCCCACAGATCAGTGACACAAAAGAGAGGAGGGAGCCACAGATGGAGAAAGCCTCAAGGATACCTTGAACAGAAGGGACCTTGAGAACGGAGGACACAATGTGCCTATAGGAAACAATGAGGACAAAGGGAATTACAAGAATGAGGCCTGTTGTGATGAATATCACCAACTCACTGATGTGAGTGTTAGAGCAGGACAGCTTCAGAAGAGAAGCCAGACCACAGAAAAAAGGGAGGATCACATTCTCTGCATAGAAACACAATCTGGCTGTAAGTAGGGTGTGGGGCATGGCATAGAACGTGGTCAACACCCAGGACAGCACCACCATGGACAGAAAGAGCCTGGGCTCATGATAGTGGTGTAGTCCAGGGAGAAGGTGATGGCCACATAGTGGTGAAAGGCCATGACCACTAGAAGGAAGCTCTCCAGGTCTCCAGGAAGAAGTACAGTTCGGTCAGGCAGCTTGCATAGAGGATGGTTGTAACTTGACTCTGCGTGGTTTGCAATAATAGTATAGCAAGTGTTACAGAGGAAAAGCAGAGGTCACAGAAGGACAAGTTGCTGAGAAATAAATGGGAGTGTGGAGATGGGAGTCTAGGTAAATGAGGATGATGATGATGAGGCTCCCCAGGACAGCAGTAAGATACATGGTCAGGAATAAGGCAGGGAGCAGGTTCTGGTATTATAGTTGTATGGGTAGGACCAGGAGGAGGAACTCTGAGATGATAGACTGGTTCCTTCCTGTCATGCTCTATCTCCAGCATCTTTAGGAGAAAACTGGGTTCTTTGAAAATATAAATGAAAAGCCAAACCAATTTCAATGATGTGCAATCTCTTAGCATTTTTCAGTATTTGATCTCATTGATCACACACTCAGTATTTAATGACATGGACACATCAAT
This sequence comes from Sciurus carolinensis, assembly GCF_902686445.1. NCBI lineage: Eukaryota > Metazoa > Chordata > Mammalia > Rodentia > Sciuridae > Sciurus > Sciurus carolinensis. The sequence goes on along the minus strand of NC_062215.1, from coordinate 53,676,115 downwards.
CAAGCCAAGCCATCTCTCAGACTTAGTTTCCTTACTTATCATTTCAAAATAACAATGCTCTTTTCCCCCTTCTGACATACCCTCATCTACTAGATTCTGTGTGGTCACATTGGGTTTTTTGATAACAATGTTAATAAATATGATTGCTTACTTCTCTGACCCTGTCTTACATGTCAGTTTCCTAAGCTTTTCCCTAAACACTCTTCCCTTATAATACTCTAGATGCAGCACTGTAAATGCTCACCTAATCCCATAGCATTGATTTCCATCTAAACCTGTGATAAATAGCTCTATTACCTTCAGTTCCATATCACCAACTACTTACTGATTAGCTCTCCATGGATATACCACAACCATCTTCAGCTCAACAGATCCCAAATGAAACCCATGACTCACTCTATCTTCTCCCAATCCATTCCTCCATGCTTTCAGACCTCAGTAAAAGGAATCTAGGCTCAAGTCAGAAACCTGAGAGTTGTATTTCACCTGTTCATTTCCCTCACATCAAGAGATCATCTAGCAAGCCCTATGTATTTTGCCACTTCATTCTCTTTAATTCATCCACTCTTTATCCCAGCTGCCACAATGTGGACCAGGCTGACAACATACTTTGTATGGACTTTAGAAAATCCTATTGCTTCATCTCCCTGCTTCCATGCTCTCTCTGCTTCAAACTCATCCCACTCTGGCATTCTGACATTAAAATCCAATCACCATTCTGGTGAAAGTTTTGTGGATGTTCATTATTCTTAAGATCAAGGAACAATTCCTTTGAAAGACAGAGGAGAAAAAGATGTTTCACACTTTGACACTTAACTACCTCCAATGTCTCAACTGACCCCACAATGACTCTTACATCCCTTCTTTTGCAACTTACAGGTCATAACTTCTTGATTCCAACCTTTCACATTTGCTGTTCCTCTGGCCTAGTCTTGTCTTCCCTCTTTCTACTTCACGTGGCTTACCCCACTTATTTTTCAGGATCATTGCTTTTGACTTGCTTAGCTATACCTTGCCTGCTTCCTTGGACTACCTGAGTCCTACACTCACTGAACAGCACTCAATTGTCTTGGACTCTTTATTTGTAGCTGCCTTTCCACCAGAGCATAAATCCATGCAGAAAAGGCCATGTCAGCCTTCATGTCTGCAACAGAGCCAGTACCAGGCATGGTACCAGAATGTGGCCAGTGTTTCAAGAATATTTGCTGACTGTCCTTCAGGCTGAGATATCACATGCAGCAAAGTTCACAGAGAGAAGCTTTGGAATGAATCTGATCTTACTTTCCTATGTATATATATGAATATGCTACAGTGTATCTCACCATTTTGTATCCACAAGGAACTAATTATATAAAAACAACTAGAGGTAAATAGCAGAAAAATCATTAGGGCACAGGGAAGGGAACAGGGGAGGGAATGAGAGGGAAAAGGGAAGTCCTGGAGACTGAAGTAAAGCAAATTATATTCCAAGATTTTGTAATTATGTCAAAAAGAAATCCTAATGTTATGTATAACTAAAAAGAACCCATTAAAATGCTATTTTGATTATAGGTTTATAATAAATAATAAAATCAGAAAAAAGTTCAAAGGTAGCAAATTCCCTCTGAAGTTACAATCACTATTCCTACTAAATTCTCCCTGAGGAATTCACTAGCTTGAACCATTTACACTAGATTTTGACCTTTGTTACTGAATACATGGCTTCAGACCCATGGAGAATATTAAACAACTCAACCACACTAGTCTTTAGCTTAAACAGACAACCACACATTCTGGTGTATGAGACCACAATGACATTTTGCTTCTTGTGTTGATAATCACATGGTTCATCGATATCAGTATGAAAAATGTTAATCCAAGAAAGAGGTTTTGTAATTTAGGGAGAATTAAAGTAACAAAGGTATTTTCTACATTTGAGACCTCTCTCCAATTATCTTCAGATGTCTACACACAGAGTGCCTTGGACTAAGAAAAATGAAGGAGGACATTAAAGCATGTGGAAAGTTCCTCCCCTAAACAGATATAAGTGAATCCAATTGCTGGAATTTTCACCCTGCTGATGGTGTCTGATGTAGCTGCATTCATGATTTTTACATTTACCATAATAACACTGATAAACTGGAAAGGGATCAATCAAGTTTGTTACACCTAATTTCTCAGAATGTTGTTTCCCTGAGAAACTAGTGGGATATGGGTTTTAATTAGGAATCATGAAAAACAGATACCACTTGCAGATGGTGCAACTGATCAGGCATAAGCATTTCAGTACTCCATCAATGCCACCTCTCATCTTCCTCATCTCTACATCTGTACTTCTGAGTCTGCACTGTATATAAGACTCAAAGAATAGTTCTTCCAAAAAGTCCATCGAACATATGAATCACCTGGTTGTTAAGTTTTGGTATGGATTTAATAGTTTGGGTGTGGGACTTGCTTAAAATTCTGCATTTTAAAAGATTAAAAATTTTAATTTGGTGGTGCTAGCTCTACTGGTCTGCAGACTATACTATGAATAATATGATCATAAGTTTTTGTTTTTCCATTAAGATTTAATTAACACTAAAATAAACATAATTTTTCTTATGGGGGGAGTGTTACTTATTTATTTTTAAGGTACAGATTTCTGTGCCATTCCCCCATTGAATGTGATCAAAATCTCTTTGAGGGGGCCAAGGCAATTTTAAAGCTCCTTGAATAATTCAATTACATAGGCAAAGATTAAGAACCTTTGTAAATACCTACCTCATAGACATGTCAGTATGCTAAATGATACAATCTTCAGAAAATACACTGCATAATTATACTAAGGAATGCGATCATTAATTTAAAGGTTGTTAAGTGGTGAAATTTAACCAGAATATTTCCACAACATGGAAAACTCTTGGAAAATAGGGACAGAAAACAGGAACTTATCATATCTGAAAAAGTATCCTGAGGAGAAAATGGGAGGAGTGGGAGGGGAGGAGGATGACCACGTGGGGAGGAGTCTGCAGACTTTCTGTTCAAGGGCATTGTGGGAAGTAGCCATGATCTGAGGCCAGGGCCCCACCTCTCAGCCTCCAAGGTTCCTGTGCTTGACTCTGGCCCTCTGTTCCTTCCCACTCAGAGCTTTTGCGACAGGTGCAGTGGCAGCCAGGATACCATGTAAATAGCAATGAATATAATCTACACACACAAAACCAACTTTGGGCTTCTAAGGTTTTAAGAGTGTCCAAGACATTTTTTAATCACTGTCATGAATCTGTGACAGGAACTATGAGGAAGTGCTCTGAAAGGACTTGGAACAGTTCTGCCCATTCTAAGAGCTTGGAGCCACTAACTCTCATGTGTTTACTTACATATCTAAGATAATATAGGTGATGATCTCCTTTGAATGTCTTCCTCTGATTTGGCCCACCCTTTTTGTCTACATGTGTAGCACCCTGCTTATACCTCTGTCATAACACAGTGTACCATTCACGTATCTATCTTTCTGAGATTAGAAATTATTTGAGAAAAGGAGAATTTAACACTTGCATTTCACATTATATCCCTTGCACCCAGTGCAGACCTTGGTCCAGGAGGCTCTCCAGGTTAGTTAAACAAATGAACAACATTACTACTTGAACTAAAAGCAAACAAAATGTTTAAAGTACTAAACAAATAGAATTTCTATCACAATGAAATTTCAGCCTGCATTTTTGATGTGTTGGCATAGGCTCTGCAAAGAATGCTTTAAAAAATACTCACAATTACGCAAAATACACAAGGCAGAGTATTTCTCCCATCTCTCATAAGAAAATTCTTTGAATAATACAGGCCAGGTGTAACAGCCAAACTGAGGAGCACTAAACCACATTGAAATAAGGGGAAAAAACTCAATGTTGGAAATGCAAATAAAATGTAACAAAGAAGTTGGTATTTAAATAACATCCCACATCAACCTCTTATAGTTCTATTTACATTAATAAAGAAGACATTTTAAAAAGGAAAGATGTTTCTGAAACAATTTTATACTAAAGAAAAATTTGAACCCTTTTCTATTTAGAAACATTACACGTCAAGTTCGTACAACTGACAATGGTGGGCCATCTGAAGCTTTATCCATAGCCTGTGTTCTCTATGGTGGTTAAATGCCTACACCAGTCTACTGCATTATAATAATAAGTACATTATTAAAACAAGCATCACAGTTTAAAGGAAAAACACCGAATTATAATTGGAAGTCATGTGTTCTAGTCCCAGTTCTTCATTTTACTACTATTTTGTAACTTCAAGAAAATTGGTTTTTAAATTTATTTTTACTGCATATATTTAGGGTATAAACAAGATACATATATATATATGGTATTGAAGATGTGAAATAATTAGTACAGATGAGCAAATTAACACATTCATCACCTTCCTTGGTTCCAGTTTGCATGTCGTAAGAGCACCTAAGATCTACTCTCTGCAATTTTCAACATATGATACAGTATTATTAACCTCAGTCCCTCAACAATACGTTAATTAGATCTCTAGGCTTACTCATTGTACAACACTGAAAGTTTGTACCCTTTCACCTACATCTCTCCATTTACTTCCCCTTGACCAAACTATTCAACCTCTTTACAAACTTGTTTGTTTATCTATAAGATGCAAAGCCTAATCTACGCTTAGCTTCAGAAATTTTTATCAAATTACCTTATATATTCCTTCAACAGCCATTTACTGAGTACTGCTAGTGGGCATTTGATATTTGGAGATCCACTTACGTTTACCCTAATAAGATCCAGATTTTCCTTTAGGAAGCCTACAATGCAAGCCAAATCTATTACATTCTTAAATTTGGATGAGCGTTGTACACACCCCATGATGCAGGGGTGACCTGTGATTGACCAAAGCCACTCATCATATTCCATTCCCAATCTTCAGTTCAGGGTTTCAGCTCCCAAGTTCCATCTATTTTCCTGTAATTGATATAATCTCATTCTTCTTTATGGCTGAGGAAAACTCTACTGCATACATATTCCACATTTGCTTTTTCCATTCATTCGCTGACAGAGACCTAGGCTAGTTCCATAACTTGGTTATTGTGCATTACACTGCTATCAACATGGGTATGCATGTATCACTACAGTATGCTGACTCAAGTTCTCTTGGACAAATACTGAGGAGTAGTAGAGTTGGGAAATATGGTAGTTTCATTCCCAATATCTTGAGGAAACTCCATACTGATGTCCATAGTGATTGTACTAATTTACAATTCTATTAATAGTGTATGAGAGATCCTTTTCCCCCATATCCTTTCCAGCATTTATTATTGTGTTTTGAAGATTGCTATTCTAAATAAACCTGCTACACTCTGAATAACCTACTGAACTACAGCCAATCACTCAGTTTCCAGCAGCAGGAATACAAAATCTCCTTACACTGCAATAAAACATCATGAAAAATCAATAAAAATTAATATATATATATATATTATTTGAACATTTTCTAAAATTCATACTGTAAATTTTGAAATACATACCATTCTAACATTCTTTTTGTGTATATGCTGGGAATTGAACCCAGGGGGCATTTAACCACTAAGCCACAACACCAGCCCTTTTTATATTTTATTTAGAAACAGGGTATCACTGAGTTGCTAAGGGCCTCACTAAATTGCTGAAGCTGGCTTTGAACTCACAACACTTCTGCCTTCAACCTTCTGTACCCTTCAGCCACTGGGATTAACCTTCTTTCCTAATTTTTTTGTTTATTTTTACAGATTGATTTATCGTACACAAATGGGGTACAACTTTTCATTTCTATGGTTGTACACAATGCAGATTCACACCATTCATATAATTATACATATATAGGGTAATACTGCCTGTTTCATTCTACTATCTTTCTGTTTCCCACTCCCCCCCACCCCATTTTCCTCTATACCATCCAAAGTTCCTTCATTCTTCTCTACCCCTCCCCACCCCCCATGTTATATAAATTGTCATGCATTTATCAAAGGAAACATTCAGCCTTTGGTTTATGGGCTTGGTCTATCTCAGTTAGTATGATATTTTCCAACTGCATCCATTTACCAGCAAATACCATAATTTTATTCTTCTTCATGGCTGAGTAATATTTCTTTATGAGAACATGTCTAACATATTTAAAAGAAGACCCTACAAATTGTTGGACCTAATTATTGGAGGAGTGAAACTAGAAACATCTCAGGGAGAAATTAGAACTTAGGTTCAAAGTCAGAACCATCTAAAAGAAGAGAAGTTAGTGAAGGGGAGAAACACAGTGATAAAAAGAAAAGACAACATGTTAATTGTAAGAGAAAGAAACTAAAATTCTCTTCCCCCTTCACCAAATACCTGTGAAGACATGGAAAATTCTGGTTCACAAGTATATAAGCTAACTTTAAATTACCAGTAATTGCCAAGAAGTTTAAAGACCTCAAGGGGTTATACATTACAAGAAATGATAGAGTTCTTCAAGTTGAAACAGAAAGGTGTTAAAGAGCAACATGAGATTATACATACGAAACTCACTGGCAAAGTTAAATAGGTAGATAAAAACAGAACATCTGTACCCATAGGTTTCCACATCTACAGATTCAACCAACCACAACTCAGAACTATTTGGAAAAAAGAAATAGTGTCTGTACTGAATAAATACAGACTTTTTCTTTGTCATTATTTCTTAAACAATAGAGTATGACAACTATTTACACAGAATTTATATTGTATTAGCTATTATATACAATCTAGAGATGATTTAAATGTATAATGAGAATGTCCCTCAGTTATATGCAAATAACAAAGTTATTAATATAGAAATTTCCTAAATGCAATTCTGTCTAAAAACGGAGGAAAAGATAAAGGAGGGGGAAGGGCAAAGAGGAGGGGAGGGAAAAGATAAGAATAGACAAATTTTCAGTAGACTCACCTCCAACCACTTTGGCTTCTTGCACTATTTGTCTGAATTGATTTAGGGACAGAATCTTGATGAATTGGAAGATAAGAAACTGAAGGTGGTATCTGACTTTCAAGGAAATTTGTCCTGTTAAGTATAAATAATTTGTTTTCAAATCAATATCTGAAAAATATACACAGAAAAATGACATCAGACACACATTTATTGGCTTATGTATTTTCAACATACCCTGGGTTCACTGTTGGCATTATAGCAGTCTCCTCCTGGTTTCATAGCTTCCCAGTCCCAATCTCAAAAGACTAAGAACACATACAAAAGGAAATAGGCAGTATTGTTCAAAACAACTACTTCAAAGTCATTTCAAAGTGTAAACACTTGAAGATAAAGGTCATCTTCAATAGCACTTCATTGTTGAATTTGCCACAGCCTGCCCTAATGACTTTTAGAAATGTCTTTTATATACTTTGTATTTTAAGCAAAGATAATAAATTCTAACATAGAAACTTACACTTTGTAACATAAAAATTCTAATATTATATCTTATATGTTGTAACATAAAAGCAGTCTATCCCAATTTTTATTCTATGCCAAAGCAAGAAATACATCATAACCCATAACACATACACACATAATTTGTATGAGAGAGAGGAACAGAGGCAGACAAAAAGAAGATGAGAGAACATAACAAAATTTCACCATCAAATCTTATCCTTCCTATGAATGACACATACTGATGTTTTCTATCATACTCTAGTCTCTTCTATTTCTTTTTTTACAAACTGTTTATATTCCAACCCAACTACAGAGTCAAGACAAAAAATTTGAAAACACTCTTACCCAGTATAAGAATCTTAATGTATCTGTGGCAAACAGTAAATGGTAGAGGATAACCAGATAAATGCTGACTTCTGCAGGTTTACATGAATTTCTAAATGTCTACACATAAAAATGGGAATAATAGGAAGTTTATACCTCAAATTCCTCTAACATGGAATAAAAAAATAATTTTAGAACTACATTAACGTCTATGCAAAACTACTCAAAAAATTAATAAGTACTTCTATATATAAGAATTCTAGTTGCATAATATTCTATTAATAATTTTAAGTATCTCCCAAATTTAAATGTATATAGTCATCATGCAATGAATATATTTCCAAATGTCTGCCTGACCCTGTCTTCATCCAGAGGGCAATACAAAGTCAGCAAACCCATTTCCCAGCACTTACCACCATAGTTAATTGGTTCTGAAGTGAGAGTCCAACCCATAAAAGTAAGTCGGGATTTTAGTGGTCTCACTTAAGTGATAAAATGAACCAAAGCCTCCCTGTCTCTAGGATATAATCGAGACACACAAAAAGCTGTCAACCAGTGACCTTTGAGAGCTACAACTAAAAGAGTATGTAAACTCCTAGCAACAGAAACTTAGTTCATGTGCTAGCTGAAGTTATAAAGAAGCAAACTGGATGGGAGTGACTCAGTCCATTTAGGCTGCTATAAAAAAATACCTTTACTGGTATTTTGAAAATAATAGTTTACTTTTTAACAGTTAGGGAATTTGGGACATCCCATATCAAACCACCAATACATTAGGTATCTGACAAAAGCTCACTCTGTGCTTCACAGATGACCCCTCTTATATGACAGAACAACCACAAAGCTCCCTAAGATACATGCACATTGTGTGACACAAATCCCATGCATGAGGGCAGAATCTTCATGACTTAATCTGTCCAACAGGTCCCATCATTTAATACTATCTCATTGTTGATTGATTTTAACACATGAATTTTCACATCATAGAAGAGTAAAGAACCAGCAAATGAAGAAAGGCAAAAATGGCAAAAGAGGAGAAAAAAAAATTAGAACCATCCACCAGAAATCCCTGGGCTTCTACTCTTCCTAAAGTCTACTTTTTTTTTGTTCACATTTTTGCTGTGTTCCATGCATATTTTCCCCTGTTCCTGAAACAACTTGAGTTTCTCCATTCTTTACTATAAACATACTTATCACAAAATCTTTATCTGTTTGGAAAAAAATAATCTTTGCAATGTAGGTTACTACTTCATTAGAACAAATCTACGATACTCCATTTAGATGCTAAGCAACCCTTGTACACAGAAACTCAAACTCTTGTACCAGAACATTCAGGAAAAGCCAAGAAATCTCTGTATTTGTAGAGTACAAAAAGAAAAAAATACCCTTTCTATTCTCATTATAATTAAGTAAAATTTGCAATTTTCAACATTCCAAGTTCTTGCTTCCTGAAAAATTTCTACTCATTTTCTTACATGTTGGCATAGGAGGGAAATCATAACTGTCAGAAGGAGTACTTGTACCTGTTTCATTTTTAGGTGAATTAGATGTTAACAGCTGTCTATTCCTCTTCTTCTGATTGAACAATGGTACAGACAAATAGCCTATATTGACTATACCATACATTAGTACATAACAGAAAGGTAATCAGATCTACTTAAAGAATAATTACTAATATATGGTACACAATTTTAATGTCTACTTCTATATGTTAGTATATTTATTATAGATGTATTTCTATGCCCTTGAATTGACTTTTACATTCTTTTTAAAATCCTAAAGAGCCTCATTTTTCTCCATGAAAAGTACTGCTTTGTTCTACCTTAACATTGCTTTAATTCCTCCTGTTTGGAATTAATTCCCATTTATTCTCTCATCCCATTTTTTGTTTTCCTTATTTCTCTCCTGTGCTTACCTATTACCATATCAACTGTAGAAAATACATGCTGTACAACAGAGGTAAGGAATACATGCTTTTCAAAACCCCCAACACTCTCTGCACAGAGAGCACATCTTTTAGGGTCATGGTTCTCCAAGTTTAGTTTGATTTAGATTTAATCTAGAATTTTGCTTAATATGCAAGTTCTAAGACCATAAACCCATTCTTCTAAAATTTTATTTCAACAGATTTGGTCTGGAGCCCAAACTTTGCATTTTCAACAAGCACCCCCAGTGTCTGTAATGGTACTTTATGGGTAATTTTAAGACTGCATTAGAGAGAGACAATATCTAATCCAAATGATAAAGAAAAAAAAAAAAACTACCTCTACTTCCTCCAGATGGCAGAAGTAGGATCTCAAGTCAGGCCAAAAGTCACAATGCATAGACTTTAAACCTATAAGGAAACTCAGAGGAAAAGAGGTCTGAAAATTTTGTCTATGACTTCAAAGGAAGTCATTGGAAGAATCCAGAGAGGACTCAAGCTTCCTAAATCTCAGCTCAGATCTCTGGTCACTATACCACTGTCTAGCTGATCTACAGAATACTGACTCTAATATCTCTTTGATCAAATATTAAATTCTCTGAGCTCTTGAGTCAGACTACCTGGGTAAAAGTTATGTGTCTGAATTACAACTTCAAATTATAAACATGCGCTATTTCCTTAAACTCTCTGTGCCAATATGACACAAAATGAGAGGCAGAATAACATAAATATTAAGATATGAACTCTAGAGTCAGATTCCTAGGTTTATATCCTGATTCTACCACTTAACACATTTCTTGTGTAACCACTTCATGTCTTTGTTTCTTAAAGGGAAAACAGGGATAATGATAACAACCTACCTTAGAGGGTTGGTGGAAGAATTAAATGAATTAATACATATAATTAAACATCTAGAAGCATTCACATTAATAATAGTTGTTATTATTTTCATGTGCATCATACTTATCCCCTGGTTCTCAACATTCTTGCCCTGTCCTTACATTACCTAATACATTAGGAAAACATAAATGATAGTTCTTAGGAAACACATGTATTTCTAGAAATACATTTAATAAATCAATCACAAATACAATGAAAATAGATCTACTACTTTGTTTTCATCTTAAAAGCATAGAACAATTCAAGCACATAGGTTCTATAGAACACCAGAATGAAATTAAGTTTTTATTGCACTCTCACCTCTGCCACTAAATACTTTTGGTTGAATGAGTTCTATTTTACCTCCTTGGACCTAAAAAGAAAAGAACTCAAACTCAATGTTTCACCTTTCTTCAAGTTACTTCCATAATGTTTCACCCACAAACTACTCAAGCTTTATATGGCATATACAAAATAAAGAAGCTTCAAAAGTAAAGTTGTTCAATACCTTTAAATTGAATTTTCATTTAAGCTTCTCTTCATTTTCTTCCATATCACTTTATTAACTGTTTTTTTTTTTTGCCTTCTAAATTCAAAAATGAAGTTGTTGGACCAAACCTGCAAAGAAAGAACCTCATAACTTATACTGTACCAACAACAAAATAAATTTCCAGCACACTAGTTATGGAAATTATACTGGAAAACTACACTGAAACCTGATAATGTAAACATTGTAGGGAGTCCTTTGATTCTGAGTCAGTACTTAAAACAAAACTCATTTTTCCTGCTCTGTTCAAAAAAAGTTATGACTGGGGTGACTATAACCTTGCTTCCTAATATGTGCAGATTTTCACATTGTCTATAGAATTTACTTTAGAATCAAGGACACACCATGGGGATTCTGAATCACATCTCTAAAGAGGGAAATGGACTACAGCACTGGAAAACTCACTGGTAGGAAATATTCAGTACTGAACTAGCCACAGGAGAACATTGTTAATGTCCTACTTCATGACACTACATAAATCACCTGTTTTGGTCATTAATTTGAGACTACCAAAGACTAAATCCTCACTTAATATCCAAAACAAATAAAATTATAAATTTCCACTCAGTTTTCACAATTTAAACAAATGAAATACAGGTTTTTTTTCCTGTTTATTTTCTTTTGCAACGTATTTGCTCTTGTGATTTTTCCACCTATAGCCTCCTAATACATTTCAATCTCAATTCAACAAATATTTGCTCATTGCATGTGTGAAAAGGAAACATACAAGTTTAATTAAGATAATTTCTTCTCCAAATTACCTACCCAATAATACATATGTAAACACAACTAAGGAATGATTCATGTCAGACTTAGGTAAATATTAACTTCCAATTATCATTGTAGAAAGAAAATTTGGGAAACATGAGGTGAGGGATTGCCTTCTGTTTCTTTATCTTGACGTGAAACTAGATATGGCAGGCCCTTTTGAAAATATTCTTGGTTCTATTCTAGGAACCAAAACAGAACTTATGCCACTTTTCTCAACACAGAAATACCAATGCAACGTATATCCTAAACTTAAGGGTGCTTACAAGGGCCATTACATCATTACAAGTACATTACAAGGGTCATCACATTTATGATCAAGGTAAACACATTTTAAAAGAGAAAAATCCTCCCCTGGATCCCTAGGTGGCCCAATTCCTACTTCCAGTCGGACCTGAGAGGCTTAGTGATGTGGTCGTGTGGTACAGGTGTGAAAAAAGTTTGTTCAATTTGCAAACACTTCATGTCCCCCAAGCACGTTGCCTCAGGTGGAAACCAGAAAGGCGCATTTGGGCCGCTCCTCCAGGGGCGCGGGGCGAGATTCCTGTCATGTTTTATGTTCTTATTTATGTTCCAAACACCCTTTGGACCCACCCAGGGACCCGCAGAATTTTGTAATTAGGGTCAACACAGGGCTTTTCCCGTCCTGATCCCACCACAACAGGACACACACCTTCAATCCTCGAGCTTCCTCGCCTTGGTCAACCATCCTGCAGAGACCCTAGTCAGCGACTGCCGACCTTCACGCCTCCGAAGAAATGCAGGAAGTGGGGCTGTGCGCAGGCGCGCTTGACCTCGCTGCTGACTGCGCAGGCTTACAGGCCATCTGCACGAAGGTGAGGGGAGGCGTGGTGTTCTTGCCTCTGAGAAAAGTGAGAAGGGTTAAATTTCCTCTCTTTGCATTCTCGCACTGTAAGGGGATGCCCTGACCTCTTGGGTCCTTCACCCAGACAGGGACGGAGCCTGTTCTGGTCAATGGAGAGGCAGAGTCATGTTCAATCCAGACATCCTCTGCCCCAGCTACATGGAAAAATTATGACTCGCTCTTTCCTGCACCCCCTGGTCATCTCTTAGGTTCCAGACTTAAGTTTGCAAGATGCTGGGGGAACTTGGTCTGTGTGTAGAAGTAAACAACTCCCCAGGCCACAAAATGAAAGCATAAGTGTGTTGCTTTTCTGGCTGCATTTCTGAGTCAGATCTCTCCGTTAGACTGAGAGTCCCCAGGAGGTTGGTGGGAGAGCTGAGGCCTGCGGGTGGGTGACAGCTGTGCAAGGCAGAGAGCAATCAGTGAGGCAGAGTCAGTGCTCTGGAGCCAAAGAGCACAGGAGACACAGATATTTTCAACAAAGGAAGCAGAATGGTGCACCACCTTCGAGCTCTTGCACTCCAACTCTGGCTTCCAGCCTGGGAAGACTGTGGGTTCTTGGGCCTGTGATTTTGGATAACTTAACCCTCTATACCTACATTTCCTTTCTCAGTAAAGTAGCAGTATCAATATTACTTCATTTCCCTATAAATATTAAGAGAAAATGAATAATCCTACATAACACACAGTAAGTGCTCAATAAATGTTATGTCTTATTTCATAATACTATTTATTGGTTACTTACTGTAGGTCAGCTGTAATAATTTTAGGTCTGAGTTCAAAGACCATATTCTTTTTTTACTGTGTCATCTGCTATTCATATTGGTGAAAGCAAGAGTTAGAAAGAGCTGAGAGATGGGGGAAGGTTGTTAATAAAAGTCTAAGACTATGAGACAATAAAATAGATTCCTGGTTTCTTCAAAAATGAGGTCAAATAAGAATATTTGGAGATAAGATTAGAGATAGACTGACACCAAATAATAGTAGACCTTGAGTGCCAGGGTAAGAAATAAGTTTTGAAGGAAAAGGTTCATCTTTTTTAATTTGGAAAGAAGATTTCAAACAACAAAATGTCTGAGACTTGGTTTGAATTAGATGACTCAATACATGAACCTCAAGGAAGCTGATTTTGACCTGATACATACATATGAACACATGCATACATATAGCACCCACTCCCTCAAAAAAATAAAAGAGCTCTCATCAAAACAACATCATTCCCAGGAAGAGCAATATCCTGTGCTATATCTATAAGGAATGCAGACATGAGCAATATGGAATTTTTGCTAACAGTTTTTTTTTGTTTGTTTTTGGTTTTGGTACTAGGGATTCAACTCAGGGGTGCTTAACCGCTGAGCCTCATTCCCAGCCTTCTTTCATATTTTATTTTGAGACAGGGTCTCACCGAGTTGCTAAATTTCGTAGACTGGCTTTGAACTCATTATTCTTCTGCCTCAGCCTCCGGAGCCACTGGGATTACAGGTGTACACCAACACAGTTGGGTTTTGCTAGCAGTTTGTAAACTTATCTGTTCTATATCAGTCTCATTCTGGTTATGATTCATTTATTTCCACATGAAAAGTTGATCAGAATGGGTGACAGCAGCAGGACCACAGAGGAAGGAAGACACTAATGTAGTGAGAGTAGTTTGATGGCATGACTCTTGGACAGCCACATTATGTATGAGACACTTCATAACAGAAAACCATCCTTATTTCCCAATCATACAAGATAGGAAAAAAGTCCACCTTAAATTCATCTCCTACAAGATTTCTTACATTGATCTGTTGGATAGCATAAATATGAGTAAAAATTTGCTCTCCTGCTGTTTTAAACTACATTGTTTTATTAGCAGATCAGTCACCTACATTGGCACAAGATATTTGCAGTGCTGAAAGTTATTATACGTAACCCACTTCAAAACATTAAGTATGCAACTTAATAGTGAGATAGTGACAAGTGGAAAAGGTATCACTTCATATAATATCAGTTCTCTAAGTTCTCAAATAAGAACTAAATATACTGCATCATTGTTGCAAGGATCTAAACTGAAGTGTGCCTTAGGAGACAGGGAGTTAAAAAAGTTTTGGAAGTTAAGTTGGTATTGGTATAAGGGTATGAAAAGCCTCTGTTGCTCTAATACCAAGAAAATGCTCTTCTTTTTCTAATAAAGCTTTCCACAGAAGACAAACTATACACAAGAAACAAGGTATGTATAAGAATTACTACCATTCATTAACTTTCAAATAAGTTATTCATTTGAACTTGTATCAGAAATTTTATGAATGTGAAGCGTACTTCAAAATGTTGACCTGTTAAAATTCCGTAAAGCAAGCCTCAAAATGCAAGCCATTTGTGCCAGCTGCAAGTAAATAACAGAAGCAGCATTTCCAAAGAGACTAGGGCAAAGAGCAGAACAAAGTAGAAATCAGCAAGGAAAGAAGCAAAACATACCAGTGTTAATAATTTACCATATTACTACTCTTGAAACCAAAATGACATTACAAGTGTTATCTGTTTACATTTCCATGTGTTTTTATCATCTTCACTCTGAAGTGTTTAGTGTACACTAGTATGTGCAGAAATCCAAAGGCTGCAGTACTTTGTCTTGGAAAAGTAATTTTCACTTGTAAATTTATCTTTTGTTATTTTGCTTTATGTCTGCATTATGGTCTCTTCCAGGAAAAATGTGGGAATTGGTTTATTAAATATCATGAAGCATTCATATTTCATATTCCTATCATGTATTTTATTTGTGTGCTTGCTTGTTTCCTGAGCACACTGTAGTGGTTGCTTATGTGAATTCTGAAAAAGCAAAAGTAGAACTTCAGAGGAGACCAAAAATAACAACGAGGCACCCTTTTGCCCTGTGAAAAAGCACTGGACTTAAATCAGAACCATGGGCCTCAGGCCTAGTTATCTCTTATGTAGTTGTGCAAAGTAAATCAGGTTGCTTAACCTCTCTTTGCTTTATTCCTGCAATGGAGATGTCAGTACCTAACCTGTCTCATCTTACAAAGTGGATATGTGACTAAATTGAAGTAAATGTATGTGGAAGAACTTCATAACTTTAAGTACTCTGCAATTGTAATGAATTATACTTATACACCTATGAAACAGCCTGGTATTACTAATACATAGAATTTTAGTATTTGAATATACTTGACTTTCTGGGTGATCGAACATGAAATCAAATGAGGTTTGGTTCAGAGTCATTTCTCCAAAGGAATGTAATCATCTTCCTATTCTGGGTAATTTCCTCTAATAAGACGCCCTTTCACATAACACATTCCAGTGGAGAGGAATTGCTGTCAGTAAATGAAGCCGTGTCTTTATAAATTCATATCATTTGTCAATGTATATAGTATGTCCCAAGACATTTTTGTTCATTAAAAGGACTTGAAAATGCTAACAGTTTTGCTTTTCCTTTGGTATTTAGGCAAGATTCCTAAGGAAATTGATAGAGAATAACCAATAACATCATGAGAAAGAAACTAAGGGATGTTTCAAAGTAGGTTTTCAAGACCCAGTGATCACCTGTTGGGTCCCTGTGTGTCTGTGCAAAAGCATTCCAAGAGAAAGAGTGCTGGTTTAAGAGATGGCTCTGAGCATCTGCCTTTCACTATTTATAGACATGAGACTCAATGCTCTAAGGTCATGAAAAGTGACTAGATTCACTTTAGAATTATGTTTAATGCCAGTGGAAACAAATATTCAATGAGTCACTTTTGAAATGTTTTTTTAATTTTGGAGGATTAGAAATGTATGAACTATTTTTATCATTACAAATGATCATGAAATCTCCATTGGATGGCAATCTATCTGAAGGGAAAACAGACTTTTGTACTGGTAGAAGATGCCAATTTATTATTGTACTTAAATCTACTGACCATCTGAGGGAGTTAGAAGTTAACAACTGTATCTCTGGTTGAGCTTTGCATATTTTAATCCAAATATGGTAAAGGACAGGGCTACAGAAGGGAGTTTCTATACAGAGCTTAGAACTTGTAACAGAAGATGTTTAAAGTCCTCCACTCCAGGGAACTGCATTTTGCACTTTAGTTAAATTCTCATTTAAATTTAAATTTCTAAACTTTTCTTAGAATTTTAAGCTTCCTTTGATCTTCTCTCTTCTGAATTGCAGAAATAAGATAAAATGATTTGTAAAATGACCTCTCATCACATGACTGAAGAGCCTATAAAGAAGATCACTGTCTCTGGAGGAGCTCACAGGAATGAGCTCACAGGAGTATTCTAGTTAAGCACTGACTAGAGAATGACCCTGAGGTTGAGAGAACAGAGATGGAAGTAAAACCATTTATTACCAATCCTAGAGCTGTGAAGAAGTGTACCAGATATATTGACTGTGATCTGAATTGCATTTTTGACCTTGAAAATCTTGGGTAAGAACATGTTTTGTATAGTGTGCATACTTGTATATGAAATGTGGTGTGTGTGTAAGAGAACATGTACCCATATGTCTATGTAATGAATATTTGTGTTTGTACATGTAGTGCCTATAATGAGTAACATCCCTTTCACTTTTAGTCATGCTGCCTTGTGAATTACACAGTTGTGGAAACTGGGCATTCATATGTTCTTTTATATACCTTTTGAAATACCACATTATTTGATTTTTCTTTTTAAATATATTCTGTGCAGACTACAAAAATATGTAAGAAAGGTTTTATTTTTAAATCATATCTTGAAAGACAGAATTAATAATCCTGTGCATTAATTTTAGTGTTTGATCAGTGTTTATATACATACTTGTTAGCTGTGTAGGAAATTCACTACAATGTTTCCTTGCAACTGTTTATGGTAGCACATAAAGTTTTAGTTAAGAAAAATATGATGCTCCAATTAAATTTCTTGAATCAAAGAGTGAATGAGTACCCATTTTCAGAAAACATCAGACCACTCTGTGGCCTAAGGAATAGATGTATTTACCTTCATTGGTGGATTAAATAATGAGAGTCTAAGACACCCTGAACTTTCTGTATTTGCCCCTGATTTACAATCCATTGCATACAATGTATTTAATCCTAATATTCTGGATGAATCCTATTGTTGCCCTTGTTTATGTCCTGATAGCTATCACTGTACAAGCCTCTGATTGCCTCTTCCACTTCTTTCTTTCATTTATTTAAAAATATTATTAAACATCTTTTATCATTGTTCCAAGTACTATGGGAGTATAACAATGTACAACATGTTTTTTCCTTCCAAGGAGTTGGTAGACTGCTAGCCAAGATATAAGACTTGCACAGGAACAACTAACTGCACTCCTTTATGTACCTATTTTCTGATAAACTAATTGAGTAAGAGAAGTCCCTAGGATTAGTATCACTATGGAACAAAAGATGAATACTACAGTACAAATAGACTGCAGGGCAGTTTTACAGTAGTCATACTTTTGGTATTGAATCATTAGTTTCCTTGCATAAATTTTAATTTTTGAAATGCTGTATCTTATGATGGAGGTGATACCAACACAAATATTTTTTAACCTAAAATGGGCATTATATGTATTATAGTACAAGTAGTAATTTGTTGAAGAATAACTTTTTGTCAGTATATTAAGTTCCCACATAATGCTAAAATGAACTGGGGTGAGTTTTCTTATTACAGCCACCCATAAGTATGCCTTTCAGTGAGAGAAGTCTTTGAAATTGAATTCACATTCTGCTTCTTATTCACAATACTTTTCAGAAGTAAGTCCATTCACTCTTGAAGCAGGTATGAAAATTTATGATGTAGACAAAGCAATTATCTTTTCCTAACCCCCCCAATTTGTTTTCCTATATTCCTCATCTCAGTAAGTACACTGTCACTCACAATAGAAAATCCCCCATAGAAATCACAGTTCTTCAACCCCTGTGTCTAGTGGGTAAGTCCTTCCAAATATTCTTTACAAGAACTTCACAAATCCAATCTTTCTCTCCCTTTTCACTACCTTAGTTTATTTCTCCTGCAGACAGTTGGAAGAGCCACTTCACAGACTTTCTCTACATCAAGACTGGCTCCAGTCCTTTCTGCTTTCCCTTATGTTAGTTATAGAGGTCATCCTAACATGAAAATCTTATGCCTTTCCCCTCTCAAAATTTTTTTAAAGTCTCTTCTTCAGAATAGATTTAAGTGACCTAGTATAGCTGTTAGTGCCCTTTGGGATCTTGACCCTGTCTATTCTTTCAGCCTCATCCCATGAATCTGTTCCAGTGGCACCTGTACTCTAGGCATGGGAACTCAAAATGTCCATTGTCTTTCAAAACTTCCAGCCTAAACTCTGAGCAGCTGGTTGGGCAGTGGTGACATTTACTCAAATGGGGTAGAAAGATGTAGAAGAAAGTAGGGCTGGGGGCAGCCTCATGGGATTATTTCATGAATTAACTTTTAAAACACATATTTGTGTGTGCACACATGTATAATATGTAAAATACCTGTATATAATATGTGCATGTACAATACATGTATATTTATCCTTTAGAAATTGTGTTTGGTTGCATATAATAGAAACATAAACATAGTAGCTTAAGCAAATCAGGGTTTCTTATTCCCAAATATCAAGTCCAAAGGTAGGCAGTCCAGGGCTAGTGGGGTGGCTTCATGATATCATCAGTGCCACAGGTTGCTTCTCTCTTCCCACTGTGCTCTTCTTCACATGAACATTTTTGTAGTCATGGATTTTGCTTCATAACTGCAAAATGGCTAATCCACATCCTTGACTGCATTCCAGATAGGAAACACTAAGGTACAAACTGTAGGTGTCTTGAAGATACTAGTAAAAATAGCCAGGAAATAGAAAGAGATGGAATTACATGAAAATGTGGTTGAATGATTTAAGAAGAAAAAAGAAATTTAGACCATTGTCACATAGCAAGAAAAAATGTATCCTGACAATTTCAGGAACTGAGGAGAGGTTTGATTGAAACTAAAGTGAGATTATTCTAATAACTATTAACAGTTGTCCCACAAAAATATATACACATGTACCTGCAAGTTTTTGTATTTCTGTAGTGTTTATAGACTGGAATCTATAAACCTTGTCCCTGGACCACTGATGACTGTTGAGCCTCAATTAAAAATACCTAACATTAAGATGATGTGAGCAGCTGAATTTGACCATGTTTTGAGAACTTGAATTAGCCACAGTGAAGATTGGATGGAAGATTCATTTAATGGTATATCTCCATAATAAGTAAAAGTGCACCATAACTACTAAAGAAGCTATAAATAAGATTAATGGAAACGTTTTGTTCAAGGTTGAAGTCATATGGTAAATTCTGTTTGAAATGTCCTACCTGTGACTAGCCACATAATGAACCTATTATTTTGCATGAATACAATGCAATATTAGTTATGTGAAAACAAATGGTGAAAAAAAATTGTTCATATATGAAATTTTAGATGTTTTCACTCCCCTCACAAAATTTTCCATATTAAAGATTTGGCAACTGGTTTTTGTACACTGTATTCTTATTGACTATTAGTGTTATCTTAGTCATAAATATTGCTAATCTTTTTCTTTCTGCTAGTAATAGCAAAAAGATGTCAGAGGATTTGCTGTATGAATTGAAAAGAGCTCAAGAAATAAATCATTTATTTGGTCCAAAAAATAGTGAAGATTCCTACGACATCATTTTTTACCTTCATAACCCAACCTCTAACATGGGGTGCACCCTTATTCTTGAAGATTTCAGGAATGACTTTTTAATTCTGGTGTTTCTTTTTAATAAGGTAATGTCAATGTTATTAACGTATAAGTTTTCGTAAGTTAATTATAGATGTGAAACAATCAGAACAGGGTCAGGAAGGAAGGAAGTTAATTATAGATGTGAAACAATCAGAACAGGGTTAGGAAGGAAGGTCCAAGAGAAATTGGTCTATTCCACAGCCAGGCTGGGAAACTGGATGGGAGGTTATGCCCAGATACAGAGATGGTGGGGACAGGTAGGAGAAAAGAAGAAACAATTAAAATAGCAAATGTGATGAACAAAACAATAAGAGACACTTGTGGATTCTTCTGTCTATAAAATTATAAATTTTATTCCCAGTGCCACCAAACCGTAAGTTATTTGACTAAAAACAAGTAAAGTGAACATCAGAATTTTATATGGTATTGTTGAAGTATCAAAATTACAGGATTTCAGGGAGCTTAAAAAAATTGTCACTTCCAGCAGTGAAGACATTGTCTCCCTTTAGTCTAGCCCTTGTCAACAATTGATTGAGATAACCTAACATACACCCAATGTTTTGTTATGTACTTCATATAACTAACCTATTAAGACTTGGGAATCTTCAAGATTAAAATTTCAGCATTCCAGTGCCTTTAACTAAAGACAAAATGCTAGAAAATACCAAACAAGTGAATACACAAATAATGGATTTTGTGTTTGATTATATATAATAGATGTTCTTCCTTTCTGAGAGCTAAAATGGTTTACTGTGAAAAGTTTTACCCATGTAGCCAGAAGCTGGGTTTAAATCTTGGCTTTCTCCTTCATTAACCTTAAACAAGAAGTTCAAATCTGAAAACAACTTTTTGTAAAATTGCCATAATAATACTCACCCCATATGACTGCTAAAAGCATTAAGTGAGAAAAAGTATTCAAAGCATTTAGGCTAATGCCTACCCAGTGTGAGGGTTAACTATTACTTTTGTCTCCCTTGAGTTCTGAACAATCAGTAGGTAGTGGTTCTGATGGGGAGATCCTTATGCAGCTGTTCTGTGTTGCTCCTTGAAGAGAGCTGAATGCTTTGATGGCCAGACATGGAAAAGCCACAAGGTGGATTCCCAGTTATCAAAACCAAGAGTGGTGACTCAAATTTCTTTCAAATAAGCAGGATGAAGGGGAATCACCTGACATCTGTAGAACCTGAATTATAGGGATAGAAACACAGTCCTTAAGAGAATAAATAAGCTAAATAGTAAGGGTGACCAATGAGGAAAACAAAAATAACCACATCCATTCAGAAAGAAAATTTATTTCCAAGTCTTTGGTCATGGCCCTGGAGAATTGTTTAATGTGCTTTTACTCAGAAAGCTGCATGTAATTAATTTTATATACAATTTCTTTGTATGTTTTCAAAGCTATAACATTGAGTTTTAGAGGGTTTCATAAACTAATCTTGGTTGATGAAGAAAAGAATATGAAGGCATTACTGACTCCATGGCAGCAAAGAGAACAAAACATATGGTCTTTTCATAATAAGAAAGATGTTTTAAAAATTCTTCTCAGACTTCTTTGAATCCATTACTCTGCTGCATTTATCTTATTAAACATCCTTCCCCCAAATACATAACCACTTGTTCTATAGTCAAGTATTGTGTTGGTAAGTCTGTTGGCATAACTGAATAAAATATGCCTACATGAAACTCCAAGAAATATTAAAGAATATTTGTAGCTACCTTACACATTATTAAGACTTATTATCAGATAATAATCAAATTATCCCCAGGCAGACACTATACTTAATTTCCTCAATATTTCTGAGCAGCTTTCTGGTTCCATTCATATTATTTCTTTCGCTGTTATGTTTGGCCCTTCAAATGATTCTGACAGATTCTTCTCTAAACTTCCTATGACCTCTACAAGCTACCTACAAGGACCACCTTTGCTTTCTATTGCCAAGGTGAATGAAATATAACATGATTGTTTTTCATAAATTTTATCCCAGAAACAAGAAGTTTGTTGCAACAAGCCTCAGGATCATTCCCCAACACTCTTTCCATATTCTTACCCAAGAAAATAAGAACCATTGCACTATCTTGTCAGAATGGGTTAATATTACATATGAAAATGTTGTCCTGAAGTCACATAGATTGCATGTTAACTTAAATTCATACTTCGTATTCCTAGATTTCTATGACTGACTAGATGTCTTTCCTCCTGTTAGAGCTAAATGTTAGGTCTCTGACAATTTCTCTTTGTGGCTGCCTACTATGTTGTCATTGCAGGTTTGTCTACCTCTTTTGTTATGTTATGATATTTAAATACTTGAATCATATTGAAGTAAATTTGAAGAAAAAATAACCCTGAGTTCTAACTACTCAAATGTCTGGAATTTTTTCCATGTTCTCTTCCAGTCTTTATTCACTGCATTTATCACTATGCATATTTAAATGCATAAATATTTTGCTTTATTTTTTGCTGGACATTCTGTCTCAGATACTTTCCATGATGCTAACTGGTCTAACATTTCAATGTTTATAATAATGGGGTTCTAGATTTAATAAAGTGCTTAATATCACAATACATTCTAATACTTATGTAATATTAGTATCTTCCCTTATGTACCTAGGTATAGAATTTGGTCCCCATCCCCAAGGTAAGAGTTGTTTCCTTAATTGTGGGTATTTGCATATGTAGGTGTGTGTTAGTCATTATCATATCCAAAATATCTGGCAAGTAAAATTTAGAGAAGGAAATCTTTATTTTAGATCATTTTCCTAAAAGTTTAGTCTATGATTGTCTGGGTCCATTGCTCTGGACCAAGGCAAGGCAGACATCATGGTAGAAGGGCATAGTGGAGAGAAGCTTCTTAGGACATGGCAGCTGGGAAGCAGAGAGGGAGGGGCCTCAGGAAAGGTGAACCCTTCCAGGCACACTCCCAGTGACCTACCTCTTCCAACCACTCCCCACCTGCCTAAAGTTACCACCTAGTCAGTCCATTCAAACTCGGATTATAAAAATCAAACTCTCATAATCAAATCATTTCACTTCTCAATATTCCTGCATTAGCACCTCATATCAAAACCATAACAATACTATACATATATTACATATTACATACATAGTGCACGTTGACATCCAGGTCAAATTTGTCATGCCTATAATTTTAGATGCCTTTCCAAATTTTTTATTCACTTCAGCTATTCCTCAGTGACCATAAAACATGCATATCAGAAATAGAGTTGCCAAATAAACAACCCAAATCAAATCCTATTTTCCTGTTAATCTCCAATTTAAAAAATGAAGACAGAGTCTGAGATACAAACGTCCATTGAAAGTAGGAAAGATGTTCAACATCACAAGTAATCAGAGAAATGCAAATCATAGTGAGAAAGCATTTTGAATCTGATAATATTAAGTATTGCTATAGGAAAAGGAGGTACTCTCATTCCCTGCTGACCAATATTTGAATTGGTAAAGACACATTAAATGGTAATTTTAAAATATTTACTATATCTAATTATTAAATTGTGCAGATCTTATGACCTAGCAGCTCCACATTTCAAAGAAACAGAAGCTCACAAATTCCCAGAGGGTTTTTTTCAAGGGTAGTTATTATAGCATGGTTTACAATGGAACTGACTCAAATGTGCATCAGTTGGTGAACAGTTAAATAATAATAACATGGGAGAATCTTGAATGCAAATTATTGATTAAAAGAAAGAAAATCATAGACCAAAATATATGACTTACTTCAAAATAATAATAATCTCTTGCTAGAATGCATACAAATATGAAATTGTTTACAAAAGGTGTAATTATGGTGACTCACCTACTGTGTAGTTCAGTGTCTATGGGGAAAATAATTCCTTAACCTCAGATTGTGCAGTTCCCTGTGATCACAGAAAGTTCTGTGTTTGGGACTCCTTGACTCCAAAGTCATGAAAACTGAAAATGAGTTGTTCACCTTCTTTGTATAAGGGCAGTTTCTATACTATCTAACGGACCTGGTTTCGGTAAGATCACAACATAGTCACAAATAGTAAGTGAGGAACTCTAATATGTTAAATGATATACCCACGGAGAATGCCACAAACCTGAGTGGAAAATACGGTTTACAAATCATGGTCCCTATATCCCTACCACAGGGATGGGGAATATTAATTCAAGGACACTCCACTCTCCTTTTCTGCATTCATCAGTCACCCATCTCTTGAATCTGGGTTGCCCAGGTGGCTTGTTTTTGTGTCACAAATGAGGCTTGGAAGGGATTTCTGCATTTGGACTTGCCCTCTTGTGGCTTTTGGGAACCCTGTATGGCTATTATGTGAATTGGTTCACACTAATCTGATGGATACTAAAAGGTCATCCTCAGACACCCCAGTCAATAGTCATGCAGCTCAAGCCTTCAGACTGTCAATTGCCAGATATTTGATTGAGGCCATCCCAGATCATCCAGCCACAAGCTGATCTGCTGGCTCATCCCAGATGCATGAACAAGACACTGAGAAATCAGCAAAGACAGTCCAGACTACAGGAAATGCCTAAACAACCAACAGAACTACAAGCAGTTAAAAGGTTGTTGCTTTAAGCCACTAAGTTCTGGGAAAGTGTGCTAGGCAGCAAAAGGTAGCTGACAGATGATTGATCTCAGGATCTCCCCATCCCAACTCTGCTTTAAAGGCAAAGGAAGACTTTTCCTTTGAGACGAAAGCATACCATCCTGTGGACACTCCATTGGACACATTTTTACCCCATTTTCTCAGAGACTGTGTGGTGTCTGTGTAAACTACTCCTTTTCCAAGTTTCTGGGAACTGAGCTATTAGATGTTGTCATATCTTTGGAAGCTGAACTCCACTGCTAGTAGACTGCCTGCATCCCAAGACTGCACTGATTAGGAGCCATCTTAGTGTTTAATGAACTTGGCTAAGAGAAAGAGCTACTAGACTGTAACCACCTAACTTGCTGAAAGTCCCCCTGAGAATATACAGTCACTGAATGTCAGAGCTGGAAGGGTCCTCCAAGATAACCTAATCCAAAACCCTCTTTTGACAAGTAGTGAAAATGAACCTCTAAAAGTTAAGCATCTTGCTCAAAATCTCATAGCTAGGAAAACAAAGATGACACAGTTAGCAGAACAGATCCCAGCATCCTGACTTGCAGTCTCAGGCTCTTTTTCTCCCACACTAATTTTTTAAAGTTTTATTTTCTACCTCTGTTCTTCAGTGTACTGATAAGAATAATTGGAGAACTTTTTTGCTTCATATCATTTATGAACATCTTTAACTAACCTTAATGTGTTCTCCTTATAACTTTAAGTATCAACTTCACTTCTTTTTAAGAAGATTTTTAGTTGCATTAATATGTATTATTTTTGCTGTAGGAAAATAATTTCCTCCTTGTACTACTGAGGTCTATAAAATAATGGAGAAGGTCGATTATCCCAGGAATGAAAGTGGAATAATAGCTGCTATTATCCATCCCAATCTGCAGGTAACTTTTGCTGTTTCTTTAAAATGTTGTAAATATTTTAATAATGCTGTACCTATAACTAGAACTTCACAGTTCATGCAGCATTTTATATACACTAGCTAATTTAATGCTCACAAAGCCACGGCAGTGTAGAAAAGTGTATTAGTTAGCTTTCCATCACTAAGATGAACTAACTGTGGCAATTATTTTATAAAGGGAAATTGTTCATTTAGTCTCAGTCCAAGATTGATTGTTTGTCTCCATTTCTTTGGGCCTCTAGTCAGGGTACAGAGTGGTAAGTCAGAAGTAAGCATTACAGCAAACTGCTCACATCTGGGGTCAGGAAGCAAGGAGCAACTCAGAGATTTGTCCTACAGCCTCCTTCAAGAGCACACCCTTAATGACCTAAGGGCCTCCCACAAGGCACCACCTTCTAAAGGTCTAGCACATCCCAAGAATGCCACCATGGGAACCAAGCTTTTATCACCTGAACTTTTGGGAGACACTACCTATAGTCAACCTATAGAAGGAAGATATTCAGACTTTCACTGGATACTTGTTGAGCATAACCTGTGCTGACTCAGGGGATATACTAATGAGTGTTGTCTATAGTCTCATGGAATTTATAGTCTTGATGTAAAAACATCTAATTTATAGTCTAGAAATGATAATAAAGTCTAGAAATGATAAGCAGAATATTGAGGTGGGAAAGGGGTGGTCAACCAAGGCTTCTCACAAAAGTGAAATTCCTCTACAAGTGCAATGGGGAGGAGCTATTATACCTCTTGCAATGAAGGAAAATGGAGACTTAGAAATTAGAGCCAATCCATTACCACAGCTATCAATGAAGTACCCAGAACTGAGACATTATTGCCACCTCTGGGGTCACAACCAATGAAGTTAGAGCAAAACAGTCAGAACCTGCTTCTCCACATTGTCTCCATTCCCTGACCCTCCTCAGAACCCTGGTATCTATCTGAACTCCTTACCTGGACTGATCCATGATGGCATAGTGAGGGAGGAAGAAAAGGGAGACTCAGGAGGCTTACAAATGGAAAAGGGAAAGAGAAAGACAGGAGCAACGATTCCAAATTGGTAAGGTTCCCATTCCCCACATAGGGTGTCCTATACAGTCTCAGACCTGAGAGGAGTGGCTATCTGGTATAGGGCTTTCAACTCTAACTGCAGTCTACCTAGGGAACTTTCTAGAAATAACAATGCCAGGACTCCACTCTGAGATAATCTGATCTTACTGACTTGGGTGATGGTGGCTGAAAACCACTGGTCCATTTAAAATCCCCATTTAATGATCCTAATAGTCATCTGGACTTGCAACTGAATAAATCATTCTGCCCCTAATACAGGCCAGTGGAGCATACCCTGCTTTGTGGTTTAGTAGGATCCAGTCGAAATGAGAGCAAGGCATCTATAGCAGTGTTTTATAGGAAAGGTAAAGACTCAGGGAGAGAAAGGAAGAAAGCCTTGCAGGTGACGAAAATACCCAGCACAGGACACACAGGTCAAAGTGATGATGGCACATTTAATACCCTCAAGCAGAGAAAAAGCAATCCTGGGGGACTGAGAAATGACATTGAGATCAGCAACTAAGAGCATTAGATATGGGTTCCAATAGTCTGGAAAATTTGATAGACAATAAGGAATGAGTCAGTGTTCTACAAGGAGGGATCAATTGGTTAGTTATGTCAAGAAATATTTTTGAATGACTACTAAGCCTCTTTTGGGCCCTGAGATTCAAGATAGGCAGAGTCCTCATGTAACTTCCATATTGATTGAATAATAAATATATAAAATAGGTCATTTCAAACTAATAAGTACTATGAATGAAATGAATGATAATGTAGCCGAGACAGCAAAGGGTTCCAATTAGATGGAGTATTTGGGAAGAGTTATTTCTGAAATGGTGGCACTGAAGCAGGAACCTGGAAGATGAAAAGCCAGACATATGGAAAATAAGTGCAAAGGCCCTGGGGCTGGAAAAAATTTGGAGGACTTGATGAATAGTAGGAAGAGCACTGTTGGTGGAATATAAGTGTGAACAGAGAGGATGCTGGTCCCAGCGCCAGAAACACCAGCAGGGACTTGGTTACCTATCTAGATTCTAAGAGTGATGGTTTTTATTGGGGATCCTTATCAAAATTTTCCAGTGGAATTTCTCCCCAAATGCACGGAACCCATCACAAACTACTAAAGCACTGCTTCTCAAACTCAGGCCATGTAAGAACCAGCTGAGGAGCATTTCAAAAATCCAGGTTCCCAGTTTTCATCCCCAGAGGTTCTGATTCAATTTACCAAAATGGAAACAGGGAATCAAATGACTTCACCACATGATTTCATGTGATTTGGGTATGGGTAGCACTGCACTACATGGGAACCTGTGCAGATGCCACTAACCAATGTGTGTGGAAGTTCCTTCAGTGATTCTGGGCATATCTGTGCCTGAAAAGCACTCATTCAGAGCAGTATTCTCAACCAGGCCACACTGTAAAATCATAGGGTGGCCTTAAAAAAAGGAAGGAAGGAAAAGATAGGAAGAAAGAAAGGGAGGGAGGAAAAGGAAAGGGAAGAGTGAACTCTGAAAATGAGAAGTATGAAGGACTGGAGGAGGTGGGTGATAACTTAGATGTACTTATTACATAGCTATAGCTTATATGACGCTATGCTATGTACATATCAAAATGTAACAACTGCACACCAAATTAATAAATTTACTGTATATAAATTTACTGAATAAAAGTTTAATAAAAATGTATTTATTAAAAACAAAGACACTTTTAGATTCTGATTTGATTTGACCAGCCCCTGTAACCATGTAAATGTATATTAATATCCCAAGTGATTCTAATGTATGCCTAGAGTTGAGAAAATGCCTGAGACACATGCAGTACTTTGCTACTTCAATATTCTACATTTAAACTTCTGTCAAGTTGTTAACATAAAGATTTAGATTTAGTAAATCTGCAGAGAGGAACAAATTTTTGCTTTTTTTAACAAACTCCTGGTGTGATGTTAATGCTGCTGGAAAATATTAGAAATGCAGAATCTCAGGGCACCACCCCTGATCTTCAGCATCAGAATCTGCATTTTAACAAAATCCCCAGATGATTTGTAAGTACATCCAAGTTAGAAAAGAACTGCTGTAGAGTGCCTGTGATCCTTCAACATTGGTCACACAGAAGGTTCTGAAAGAATATTTCCTAAATTTTGTTGAACAGAATTTAACTTCAGATGGCAAAAAGTAGAATATGCACTTAGGTGGATATGAAATTAATTTTTCTTCTTAATATTATAAACCTCTGACCACATTCAAGGCAAGCTTTTTTTCCAGAGCAAACCCTAATTACACATCAACTATAAAACTTAAAAGGGAAACTCTTAAAACTGCTGTCAAAAACAATAACATGGCTTCAGCGGAGTCAGGTCACTAGCATGCCTATCAATGTATCCTTCAAGTATCACTTTTTAAAGAATGGAAAGGTACTGGTTAATTATCTAGGATCTGACATAAAATTTTTGTAATTTATTATTTTAATTGCCCTCTGAAAGGATCAAGGCTAGAAACCACTGCACCCTGGAAATCCCTCATTTTTGACTCTTGATGGAACGACTATTCTGTTGGGTGGAGGTTGTACCCTGTACCTGGTGTTTGTGAACAAGGCTGCATATTATGAAAAGAAAGAAGCTTCTGCAAAGACAATAATACTAACTCTCAATGCAAAAAGTATTCACTCCTCTTTCCACTAGTTATCAGTGGGAACCCACTTTTTGTGGGGCATCTTGAAAAAAAGACCAGCCTATAACCTCCTCAAGAACAGAGATGTGCCTTGTTCAAGTTCATATTCACAGCAGCTGACCCAGTCCTCCAAAGCAGTAGACATCCACACCAGTGTCTTAAATAAGACTAAATTAATTAAAGCCTTTTAAAGTTATCATATTTTATTTATTTAGCTTATTCAAAGAAGTGAGCTCCCTGTTTCTTTATAGCTTTTTATACATTCACAATTTGATAATTTAACATTCTTAAAAACAGTCTTCATTTTCAAAGTATGAAAGATATAGATACTATGTACAAAGTTATTAACTTGAACATGGCATGAAATGTATGTTTTCAAGTATTGTTTATGCTCTACTAGAAACTAAGCATGCAGACTATTTTTAAATTTTTTATGATCGAGTTAATGACCCTGTATTAAGTATCCAGTTCATAAACTATCAATATCCATCTTCTTCAGATGACATGTTAAAGAGAAATGAGGGCTGATTGTAAAAGTGACAAATACATCTGCAATCACTGATGTCTTAAATTTGCCTTGAGAAGCTACCAGTACTTCTCAACATGGACAGTTGGGAAGAGGCAAATTTCTCGCTTCTGTCACTTCTCATTTTGGATGAACACTCACTCTTATTCTTAGCCAAAATGTGAGAAGATCTTTGGACCCCACTGGCTGCCAGCCTAGGTGGCTAAAACCCATAACAGAGGACAGTGGACATTACTGAAAATGTGACCCTAACCCAAGTCTCTGGTTTGCAAACATATCCTTTCAAGAAATTGTCCCATTTTTTTAATACTGAAACCCCTCACCTCCCATGTTTCTTATCTTCAAAGGCCCTCTGTCACTGTCTCTGTCCATTCCCCACCCCTTCCTCAGAGTCCACCCTTCCCTCCTTTTTTTGGGCCATAGCAGCCAGGTAAGGAGCACCTTTTTCCTATGATTTGAACCCCAAGACACTAAAATTATCTGGAATATATATATATATATATAATATATATACACACACACATTTTTTTCTCCTGCTGTCCTTCAAGATAGAGTAACAGTCTGAAGAGTGTAGAATGCAGTGAGTTTCACTCAGTAGAGATGGTGAGAAGACCCAGGAAGTGACTGAGAAAGAAGGAAAAAAGAAGGCAGAGAGATTGGTGAAAAGTGGAGATGTATAGGTAGAGGAGGATATTTGAGCAAATTCATTATACATCTGACCTTTATTACACACATATATATACACACACACATATATAAAAATATTTTCATTCTTTCAAGGCCATCTCCACTAAGCCAATTTCATTCCATATCCATTGTTTTATAGAGCACAATTAAATAATTTCTAAATTTTACAGTAGGAAAATTATATACTTTGCCAAAATTATTTCATTGGAATAAACGTCCTTTTGAATGTTGTAGTAAAAATGTCTCAATGTTCTTTAGCATGTAATTTCACCAAGTGTTCTTCTCTGATGTTCTGTTGTATTTTATCTTGAGTCCAAATCCTCAAGGTCAGTTTTTCCAGATGTAAGTTGGGATTTATTATTTCTATTGAGTCTACTATTTCCTGACTCAATTGTTATAGTCTTCAGCGTTTCTAATTAGATGTGATTTTTTTTCTTAATCTACAACACATGGCTGTGGAGTTTTAGTCATTTTCAGTTTTATATTTATTTCTAACAATCTGCCGTTTCCATTTTCTCATGTATAAAATGGTGGTGATCACAATAATAATGATTTTGCCTTTGGGCTATCGTGAGGATGAAGCAAGTTAATACATGTGAGCACTTAACTCAGTGCCTAGCTCTTAGTTCAAACCTAGGATCCAAAAGATCCTTGTTGACTTGCTCCCCCACATATTCTTTAGACTCATCTCCTTTCCCATTCTCTGTGTTCTAATGCCCTTCATATTGTTTTATTCCTGAACACCTTCACCAAAATTGATTCTTCCCCCTAAAAATTTCTCCTACTTTCTTGTATATCCCCCTAACACACCCACCCCAGCCCTTGTGTCTCCTTCAAAATGCAAATCAACTATCTTTTCATGTATGAAGCCTTCTTTTTCTCTGACTTAGTTGCCTCTTTGCCCTTCCTTCCTTCTATGCCATCTCAAGGACATTAACAGCATCTTTTTCAAGGTCTTCAATCTATTACGTGCCTAATAAAGGTCAGATGTATAATGAATTTGCTCAAATATCCTCCTCTACCTAAACATCTCCACTTTTCACCAATCTCTCTGCCTTCTTTTTTCCTTCTTTCTCAGTCACTTCCTGGGTCTTCTCACCATCTCTACTGAGTGAAACTCACTGCATTCTACACTCTTCAGACTGTTACTCTATCTTGAAGGACAGCAGGAGAAAAATAATAATAAAACACCCTTCTAAGTCTGCAACCCCATAGGATTAAATAGGGAGAAGTTCCCGAATAATTCCCCATGTGAGACATTTTGGTGGCTTTTCCTGACTCTTGATCTGAAAGCCTCACCTTGATGGGATAAGCCCTACACTCTGGCCATGGTCACCCCTCCAGCATCATCTCATGTCACTTGGCCCCTTGCTCCAGCCATTGGGCCACACAGGCTTGGTTCTCCAGACCTCAGATGCACCAAGTTCCCTAATACCTTGGGGTCCTTGCCCATGTGTTTTCACTCCTTGAAAGTCTGTTCCACCATCACATCCCTTGACCCAGATGACATTTGTTCTCAGTGTGATGCAACCTAGTTTAGACCCCTCTGTTATTCAAATGTACCAATTTTATATCAGATAAGCACATACCATACCTGCAAAATATTAATTTATGAAATTGGGGTAAGGGACAGTTAAATGTCTGTCTCTACTTAAACTGCAAAAACTCTAAGGGAACAGGGAGAGTGTCTTTCCTTGAAGTATCCATAACTTTTGAATACAATGCTTAACCCATAAAAGTCAGTAAATCTTGTTGGATACATGAGACCTCTCTGATGAATGTGAAATGATCCCAAAGGGCTTCCTCAGAGGAGCAGATTGATGCTGAGAACACAGAAGATGTCCCTGGAGACCACAGAGAAACCAGTGGGACAAGAATGTTGAACCACATACAGTTACTGTTGCACTAGGAAGAGCAAGTGGGAAGGGGAAGTGGGGAAACTGAAGACCGAGATGATCAAGGCTATGGTGCTGGGAGAGGAGCCTACAAGCCATGGGCACACCAGGGCAACAGGACCAGGACACGTCTGCAAGGCCTGCATTTGCTACCCCATGAAGAAACTGAAGGGAAGTGACTGCTTTAGGGACTCCCAAAACCTTTTAATATCTCTGCATTTCCATGTATATTGCCTTTCAGAGACATATAATCCACCCATAGAGACCTTCTTTATAACCCCCACCCCAAGACAGACACACAGAGTCCAGTGCTGGGCAGATAGTAGTTTCTTAATACATTGAATCAATGACTTGGAGGCTCTCTATAGTATTTCACTCAAGGATGCCACATAAGACTTCCTGGGTCACACAATATACAACTGCAGGGGAGCAGGGCTGCATTCACATAAACACAAAGTGAATGGTGCAGACCAGAATTTTATATCCCATCAAACTGCAAACCAGGACTGGCATTTCCTCTCTTGCCTGAGAGAAGAAACTGGGATTCAATTAGTAATGTCAACCCCTCAAAAACAGAGAGTCTATAGAAGATTGCTTTATTTAGCATATAATCAATACAAAGTAAAATTTAGAAAGAAGAATATTAGAGTTACATTAGCAAAATA
The DNA here is from genome assembly GCF_902686445.1 of Sciurus carolinensis. Classification (NCBI taxonomy): domain Eukaryota; kingdom Metazoa; phylum Chordata; class Mammalia; order Rodentia; family Sciuridae; genus Sciurus; species Sciurus carolinensis. Next base: position 53,642,758 of record NC_062215.1, on the reverse strand, counting down.
TCATAAAAAGATTTTATAATATTTAATGTGATACAGGCTATGTTAGGCCCTAAATGCCATGAAAGTTCACTTTAGAAAATAGATCTATTAAGTGGAGAAATAAATTTCACCATCAGTAACTAGCATAAGAAATCTAAAGGAAGTAGAGGGCATCCCCTGACAGGATGTTTCAATGCTGTGAGTATGAATACAGATAAATTTGTAGGTTTAGTGTCAAAAGTTGAAGGTGTTTCCATCTACTACTTTCTATTTTCATTACTGAGTAGGAGATTAAATCACCTACTGGTATTAAAAGAGGAATGATGGGTTCAAGAATGACAGGTTTGAAATAATTACAGGTTTGAAATGACTCCCCAAAAGCAAGACTTGCTCTTCTTTTCTCTCTTACACCCAATAGGAGTGGCTCCTGGCTGGGTAAGTGTATGGTCCAACTAACATGTAATTGAATGCCTAGGTGAATAAAGAAGCAAGATTTTCATCCAGAAAATGGAGCAGGCTGATGGAAATGGCTATCTTATTTCAAGTACCAGTGATCACTAGAGAGAGAGAGACAGAGAGACAGAGCGACAGAGAGACAGAGAGAAACCATCCTGTGGGGGGGGGGACCATATCTCTCTGTGCAGTGCTTAAAAAGAAAATTGAATTCTGCTGTTCTCTCTGTTGTAAACAGATTTTAAGAGAAGGCTCCCCATTCCTGTTCCCCTGCAGACCAGAGGTTCTCACAGAGTATCTGAAGCACACTGAGTGTAATGAGATGTAGAGGGCAAAAGGAAGTCACTTCAATGCCTCACTTTGCTCCTATTTAATGAGGATCATCAATCACATTTCTGTGAACTCTAGGTTCCTCATCTGTAAAATGGAGCTGAAAATGCTTACCAAGACAATCTTGGGTTCTGAGGGCCAACAGAGAGGAAGGATGTGGAAGTGGGAGGCAGATGCCTCACTGTGGATGCTTTAAGAGTGATGGGCTGAGTTTCCAAGCCTCAGTTACTTGAGGGTAAGAGGATGGGGATGTGATTCCCACTCCATGATGTTGTTGAGAGAAATAAAAATTGCTGCTTGGAAAGCATTAAGCACAGCAGGTGCCCCATTCATCAGGAACTGATGTCATGTTTGCTGGGGCTGCCGCGTGCTTTGTCATTTTGACGTCTACATAATATGCTTTACAAATGCTGTTATTATTTATGAATCAATTACCTACTCCAAATACAAGTAAGAACATGTTATATATAAACAAGAACTTCAGGACACTATGCAAAATGACTTGTAAAGAAACATGATTCATGTGTAAGGTGTGAGCACATATTCACAGTCGGCTGATCTCCTTGCTGCTTCCCTTCCTTCCCAGCCCTCTGCCCTAAGCCAGCCTGCACTCATGCCATTCTCCCTTTCCCCAGCAGAACCCTCCTGATGTTCCAGGCTCAGCTCTGCCTCCTGACTCCTCCAGGTCCTTCCTATCCTGCATCTTCCCCTGTTCTCTCCTCCTCCACCTCCTGAACTCAGTCCCTGGTTCACCCTTGACCTCTCCCCATAGGGCCTCGTTCCTGGAGTCCTCAGCCTTCCTGGAGGCAGTGGCATGCTGGAGCCAGCTCATACCAGCTCCCGAGGGCTGAATGTTGAATTTTCATGAATTTTTTGAGCTGTTTGTTAAACACAGTCAGTTTTAAGAACTAAATTAATCTTTCAGTTATAAGATGATTAATTTCTAAGGATCTAATATACAACTTCAGATTGTAGTTAGTAGTACCAATTTGTATCTTTAAAATGTGCCAAGAGGAGATTTTAAAATGTTTTTAACACATGACACCACACACACACACACACACACACACGCACGCGCGCGCGCGCGGAGTAACTACACAAGGTAATGGATGTGTTAACTAACTTGAAATTCGTCATCACTTTGAGGTGGAAAACATAAGGTTAGGTAGAAAGGGAACATGTGGGACAAACCAAGAGTCACCATGATAAAGTCCAAATCTAAAGTCCACTTTCACATGAATAAAAATCCAGATTTAAAGGTCACTTTTACAAACTTTGGCCACAAAACAATTAAATAAATCATTAGGCTTTATCCCCAGTCTGTAAATAATTTCTTTCCTGACCTGGACCTAAAGGAAAAGCAAGCCTGATAATGTCTTTCTTCCATAAGTAGATATTCTTGTGACATATTTTTGGAATCTGGTTGCTTGATTCACATTGCATACACTTGATCAAACCCTCAATGTTACCCCAATGTAGTTCAGTTCAAGTTCATAAAGCAGTAATTTCCCTCCCAAAACAAAAGAAAATGACCCTTGACAGGTCAAGGTCATGGTTAACATGTCAAGTTGCTGACACAAAGAACTACAAATGCCCTCTTAGACCAAGTCTCTGCACTATAGATTTTACATGTATAAATATGCCTAAGAGGAGGTCAGTGTGCTTCCCTTTAACACCCACACTCACCCTGTCTTTCAGAATGTATACTTCTTTTTTGTCTCAGTAAATTCCATCTGTGCTTCACTTTGACCAATCCTTAAATTACTTTCTGCAATGACATCAAGAACCTTCATAGCCCAAGTTGAGGTTTACCTTTCCTGGTGACATCCCCACACTATGCAATCCTCACACTGTACACCCTTAAATTTCAATTTTATTTGTGAACCTTATCTCAATAAAGCAGAGGAGAAAAAAATCAACTTCATTGCAAAATGATATAGCCTTATCATTAAATTATAGTAAAAACTAAAGATAAACATACAAACTGATCACTCCCTGATTATTTTACCACATTTTACAAACATCTATGCTTTTGAGGTTTTTTTTACCTCTATTGTAGCTCTATGGTGGAAACACTACATAGGGATGTGTAATTGCACATCTATTCTTGATTCTGTATTTGGCAACATAATATCAGTAGCAGGAAGTCAGCCATGATGGAGCTTTATAGCATGAAGAGTGGTAAACACTCCAAATCAGAGACTGACTCAGTGTTTTGTTGATATATATGGTAGATTTAAATCAGTGATAGAGAAACTGTGAAGGCAGCTGCAACTTTAAAATGTCTATAGCTGTTGCATTATAAATAGTATTTAAGTCAATCTCAAAAAACTAAAGTACAAATGATCTCACTGATAAGTGGATGAGGACATATAATGGGGGGTGGGAGGGGTTAGCCTTAGGGTTAGGGTTAGGTTTAGGTTTAGGGTTAAGTAGGGTGGTAAGAATGGAGGAAGGAAGGACTGTATAGAGGGAAAAGAGGGGTTGGAGGGGTGGGCGGGAAGGGAAAAAATAACAGAATGAATCAAACAACATTACCCTATGGAAATTTATGATTACACAAATGGTATGCCTTGGCTCCATGTACAAACAGATAAACAACATGTATCCCATTTGTTTACAATGAAAAAAAAAAAATACAGCCGGGCAAGGCACAGCTGTAATCCCAGCAGTTCGGGAGGTTGAGACAGGAAGATCATAAGTTGAAAGCCAGCTTCACCTACTTAGCGAGGCCCTAAGTCACTCAGTGAAACCCTGTCTCTAAATAAAATATACAAAAAAGCTGGAGATGTGGCTCAGTGGTTGAGTGCCCCTGAGTTCCAAAAATAAATAAATAAATAAATAAATACCTACATACATACATACATAAATGTGTGTGAGTGTGTGTGTAATTTATTCATGTTTCAAGGACTCCAGGAGATTTTGTCATGTAGTCTAGCAGGGTATATAGTCTAAAACATCACATGATTTATGATTCACACATAGATATGGGAACCACTGGGTACACCAATGATGCAGTGTACAATTACATTTTTAAACACAGTGAGAAATGCTGCCAGCATTTATACTTAAAAACCAATCATAATAAAAGATAAAAGTCCCTCAAAACCTCCTCTTTTCTTTTTTTATAAAAGAAATAGGCATGATATATGTTAAGTGAAGTAAAGTCAGTCACAAAAGAACAAATCCTATATGATTCCAATTTTTCAAACTACCCAGAGTAATCAAATTCACAGAGATGGAAAATAGGATGGTGGTGGCCAGGGTGTTGGGGGAAAAGAAGAATTATTGTTTACTAAGTACAGAGTTTCAGTTTTGCAACATTGGTTGCACAACCAGATAAATATACTTCACAACTTTGAGCTGAGCAGTTACAAATGATCAAGGTGCTTTTATTTTATGTGTACTTTAACACAATTTTGTTTTTGAACTACAATATGTACACATATGAGATCAAAGTGCACTCATGAACAGTGCCTATACTTTGCCAACATCAGATTAAAAACACTCTCTTGCTTATAACATCTGACAGTTTCCACAATTATAAAATGTCTAACCAAAATTAGGACACAGCAATTGTGTTTTTCTAGCACAATGGAGAAGAAATGTCTGATTGATCAACTGCATTTGAGAATGAAATGAGGAAGAATGCCTCCGCCTTACTCTATGCTACCAAAACAATGAAAAAGCAGAACAAGACAATGCACTGAAACCAGTAGTTGTATAAATACATTTTTCTCTGGAATCATCATGCTTCATCACAGATGACAGATGTGTATGCAAATTGCACATGGGGCAGTATTGCACCTGGTCCATCCATTTACTGCAGTATCTGGGTACCACCATTTGCCCACAGGGTTGAAGAACTGGGTTCAGGTCTCTGGAAGGCAGGTGCATACTGCCTTAATAAAACACCTAGAAATTTGAAAGCATCAGGCCCAGAATCAAGGTCCCATAGATCCAGCCTCTTAAACCCTCAGAATAGATTTCAGTCTGTGAAACCCAGCATTCTTCATTCCAAATTGCAGATTCTATCCCATTACCATTGCAATAAAGTCGAATCAGCCTCTGTTTATTTAGTGACAGAGGTCACATGAGCCTTTCATGTCAGCTGCACATGACTTCTTTCAGAGAGGCTGCTGAGCTGGGCTGTCTGACTGGTGCCCTGTGGATACCAAGTCTGCATTATCTGAGAGTAAAATGACAAGTGGACTGGTACTTCTACTGAAATGTGATTGAAGAGCCATGTGACTACAGATGACCAACTTCCTTGCTCTGGGAGCTTCAGGGGATCTATACTTGAGACTCAGTGATCTCTCAGGTGCCTTCCAGTCCTAAATGCTAAGGTCCCAGGTGGCAACTTTGAGGTCCCATGCAACTAGGAGGGGCTGCCCTGGAATATCACATTGTGAAAAAGGCAACAGAACTGCTATGCCTTTTCATGCTTTCTCTATGCTGCCTGCCACCTGAGGCTCTGTGACAGAGTATGTACAGTCAACCATCATTCTCACCAGATGATAGGTGCTGTCCTAAGGGTATCTAATCCCCTCCACAGTTGTGTTACTCATCTATGTGCCCTTATTACTAGACACAAAGAGGAGACCCCTGGCATGTAACTATGGTAGAATGCCTGGATGTGGTGAGATGGTGGAGTGGCTACTCCAGAGGGACATAGCGACCCCAGCTGAAGACTTGAGCCCTGCTTGGAGGTGTGACCAAGAGGCAAGACCTATTTACAAGACAAAGTGATACTAGGTTTCTGACAGAATGGTATGCAGTCCTGAGGGGCTAGATCATGACACCCTAGGGACAAAAGGAAAGAAAACTGTCCTTTGCATGCTGCTCACTGGAGAGTCTCACTTCAGGGAGTTCACCCCCAGGATTGAGACTTCATGAAAGGAAGTGTGTGAAGGATCATCAGAGCCCAGGAGAGAGACATGGAAGAAGTCCTGTGTCTGGAGGTTGTAAGCAACCCCACAGAAAGGGGAGATGCTCCTTCAGATCTTCTTACCTTTCCAACTTCTGGCCCCATTTTTACCCCAGGACCTGAAAAGCCACACAATCATGACAGCTACCATTCTCCAATATGGCCTAACTTTCCAGTCTCTGAGCTTTTGTTCATACTGTTCTCCACACCTATCCTGTACTGATCTTGTCCCTGATGTCCTTGTGTCCCACCCTACTCTACCAGCTTAAGTGCTATCATTGTCTTCAAGCTTCCCTCCTTCCCCCTGCCCCTAGATGAAAGTCCCTTCCTCTGAGCACCAGTCAGAGCCCAACTTAGGGCACTTTTCCAAGTCTACCTTAAAATCTGGTTCTTTGGGCCCACAATCTATCTCCTAACAAACTGTGATCCCAAAGGGGGAAAACTCCATTCTTACTCCTCAAGTCCTCATATGGAGAGGGTGATGATGATATACCTGTTGATTCACTGTTTGGATGGATTGATGTATGGATAGATGGATTGAAGGATAAACAGATGGAAGGATGGTTGGATGGAGGATTGGAGGATGGTGGTAAGGTAGCATGGGTACTTGGATGCATGAGTGAGTGGCTGGGTGGATGAGAGCAGGTGGGTTATGGATGCATGGGTGCGGACATGGAGAGGCAGATGCTCACTGAGTGTCTAGAAAGAGATAAAGATTGGAAAGTTGGACAGGTGGACTAAGGGAATGAAGTGGGTAGGCTAGAACTGCCTTATTCACTTATTTCCATGTTTTAACTCAGGAATCTAAGGATTGGGAGGGAAATTCCTCCCACAAGTCCATCAGTAATGGAAGAGCAGGGAGGGATGGCAGCAGGCCTGTTCTCACACTGCCTGCCTCACAGAGCAGTCTGGAAAGGTTTAGAAGGCCACTCACATCTTTCTCCAAGATGTATGTGGCCCAGATGAGTACGAATGTTCTCCCCAACAGCTTACAAGGTCACTCACCTCTTTCACAGAGATGCATGTGGCCCAGATGAGCATGAACATTCTCCCTAACAGCTTCAACTACCCTGTCTTGTGTGTCAGGACCAAGGGTTGTGGGAGGGTCTGTCAGGGAGGAGAAGGGGGAAGGGGAAAGAGGGTGGGCAGCACCAGTTCCAGGGACCATGACTCAAACACATGTCAGACCCTCAAGCTGAACCAGAGACCTGCCTGGAACCCCATCTCTGTAGAGAGCAATAGAGGGGATGGAAGGCCCCTGCCTCTGCCTTCCCCACCCTTGGTGGGAACCAGCACTCCACAGTGAAGAGTACAAGCCAATCTATACAACTCTTCCACATGCCCCATGGCATTGATTCTTCCCAGAACCCATCCATCACCAGACACTCAGCAGGGCCTCTTAACACAGTCTATAAAGCCAGGCTGTGCTCTGGTGTTGGGTGGGAAAGCAAGGCCCAGAGCAATGGGCAAATTTGGCCAAGTAAACACACTTGCTTCCCACCTACTGAGGCCCTCACATCAGAAACACCCAATGCAGTCTAGATTCAGATGGAAAGCCTGGACAGGGTCTGGGGCTCCTGATTCCCCAACTCTCCCCCAACATGAGTTCCCCTGGGGTCCTAGAGCTTAGCCCTACTAAGTTCTGAAGACATATTTAGTTCCCTAGAAACTTAGAAGGTGACAATTAAAGGACACACAAATCTCTAAGACTCTCTCAGACTCAGTTTCCAATTTGCCCAGGTCCTCCATGTCTGACTTCTCTGTTCACCCCCAAGGACCCATGTACCTCCCCCCAGGGACTGTAGTAAGAGATGAGAGTCAGGGTGAAGTTGTAGAAGAAATAAAAGCAGAAGAACAGAAAGAACATGGACTTGGAAAATTTCTCCTGCTTCATGAGCAACAGTGCGTGCAGGGGCTCCAGGGTCAGAATCTACTGATGATTTGGGGGAAAGAATACCACCAGTCACTATTGAGATGAGGAGACAGGGAAGGACCACTTTCATAGGGCCCATCAGGAATGCTGAGTCAGTGGGGTCCCTGACTGAAGGCACCAGGGGTTATACCTAGTGGACTGGATTGGCTAAAATTGCTAAAATGTAATTTCTGGCATCTGGGCTCCTTCGCAAAGTACACAGGCAGTGGTTAAATGCTAAAAAAGAGTGGGGCTTCCAGCAGGACTATCTGATGCACAGCTGGGAGAGAGGTTCCACTCGCATTTCCCCCCTAAGGTCACTGTGTGAACCCCTCACCCTCTGACCTTCTCTGCACTTCAATCTCCTCATCCATAAAATGATATCAATCCCTGTCCTTCCAACCAGGCTGCTGCCAGGGTCCAGGGACACCCTGGACAAGGCAGGCTCTGGGAAGCAAGTCTGTTTGTAAAGTTCGAAGGATGGGGCCCCACCTGCTTCTTCACTTCTCCCAAGAACTGAAAATCTCTCAGAACTGTTCCTCTTTCTTCACCTCAATTTCATGGAACTCCCTGTTCCAACCTCCTCTGGGAGCCTGTGCACTCCCTGACCCTCATGTGGAACCAAGTTTAGGAGGAGAAAGGATCAAGCTAGACCATATAGACTATACCCACCCCCAATCTGCCCAGATATAACCCTTCACCATTAGGGACCAGAAACATTTGAGGCCAGGGTCTTCCCAGTCCCCAATCCCTGCTTCTGTGTCTAGTTCTGCTGCTAAGAGAAAGCTGGGGACTGAGGCACCATGGAGCTACTGGTCTGGGTCTTCCCAATGGCAGATTGAGGTCACGCCCTAACTCTTTGACCCTCCAAAAACCCCCAGGAGAAGCATGCTCATGTTGATGTCATAAATTCCAGCACAGAATTGCCAGTTGTGGTTTCCAAATTGGTGAGGTCATTGACTGAGGACAACTCAGGGCCACAGGCCAAGTCGGTAAATTCCTTGACAGGCTCCCCTTGATTTCATGACTGAGGATATACTTCAGACAAGAAGGGAATATACCTGGGGACAAGAAGGGGAATGACTATCAGTCAGAGAATGGGGCTTGGACCCAACAGGACTGGGCCAGCCTAAAGCAAGGCAGGAACCAAAAGATGCTTCCACCAAGATGGTTTGAGTCTCACATTGACCCCAGATGCCGTGACCCCTGAGCCCCCACTGTATCTGTTGAATGGGCATGAAACTTCCACTTCTGCCCATCTCACTGGGGACCAAAGATATGAAAGCCCTTCACAGACTACACAAAGCTGCTTAATCAGCAACTAATCTTTGCACCAGCTGGGGCTCCACTTCAGTGAAGAACTCAGGAATTGATTTTTTGTTTGTTTGGTTGGATTTGTTGTTGTTGTTTTTGTCATTACCAGGGCTTGAATCGAGGGGCCCTTGACCTCCTCAGACCTTTTTTATAATTTATTTTGAGACAGGGCCTTGCTAAGTTGCCAAGGCTGACTTTGAATTCATGATCCTCCTGCCTAAGCCTCCCAAGCTGCTGGGATTACAGGCATGCACCACTGTGACCTACCAGAATTGATCATTTTTGGTAACAATTTCCAATCGACCTGGACTTGAAAAGAAGCTAGAAATTGATGCCCAGTTTCTCATTCCACCCTCAGTCAAACTGAGGCTCACCACTCTGGCCAGATAAGAGTGACACAAGATGCCAGTCTTTATGGAGAGGCCTGTGAGGT